>NC_135808.1:80046819-80365569 GCF_964213995.1 Mustelus asterias
ACCCACTTGCAGTTTACTAATTTCACCCATGTGAAGTGACCTAAAAACATTTGTATTTTAATGCACACCAAAACTTACCATAATTACATGGTTCCTTGTCCCAAAAAGCTTTGCATCTTTTTGTCTTCAGCTACTCACACCATATAAGAAAGGAAGGACGCCTAAAGCTAGAGCTCCTTGGATAACTAAAGATGGACGTTAAAATGATGCATAAAAAGGAGGCTTCTGGCAGTTGTCAATTCCTAATAGTGGCGAACAACTGAATACAAAAAGTACATAGGGGATCTGAAAGAAAGAAAAAAGGGCATAGAGAGAGAGAGGGTGAATGAGAAATTAGAGGCTAACATGAAAAGAAACCCAAAAATCTTGTGTAAGTTGTGGGAGCACATTGCGTATATGAAGCATTAAATGAATACTCCGCACTTCCTCCACTAGAGAAGGGGATAATGCCAAGTCGCAGTAAAGGAGAAGGCAGTAGTAATTTTGGATGGGATAAAAATAGAGTTAATTAGAAGGTTGGCAATCCTCAAAGTAGAAAAGTCACCTGTTCAGGTGGAATCTTGCGTTATTTCAGGAAATAAGTTTGGAAAGTACGGAGGCTCTCGTCTCAATCTTTCAATCCTCCTTGGATATGTGGTGAGAGAACTGGAGGATTGCAAATGTTAAATCCTATTTTTAAGAAAGCCAAGTGGAATAAACCTGGCAACTACCACCCGTCAGCCTGATCTTAACTGTGGAAAGTTTAGAGATAATAATATACAACAAAATTAATTGACATTTAGAAAAGTTGGACTTTTCATGAAAATTAAGAGCAAATCATCTTTGACTAATTTGACTGAGTTGCTTGAAGTATCAAAGCATGTTGATGAGCGTAGTGTTATGTGCATATGTACAGTACTTTCAAAAGCTTTTGATAAAGTGCTGTGGAATAGATTTTGTTACCTAAAATTAAGACCCATGGGATTAAAGATGGATACAAAAATGGCTAAGGGACAGAAAACAGAAAGGAAAGAAAGACTTGCAACAGTGTACCACCTTGACCACAAGTCACCCAAAGCACTTTATAAACAGTTGCATACTTTTGAAGTTTAGTCATTTTTGTAATCCAGGAAATGGTTATTTTTCAGCCTGGAGGGAAATATGCAGTGGCATTTCCCAGGAGTCAATTGCAGGACCACTGCTTTCTTTGATATATATTAACTGGACTTGGGTATACAGGACGTAATTTTCAAAGTTTGCAGATGATACGAAATTCAAAAATGCAATAAACAAAGCGGTGGATACTAACTATCTTCAGCAGTCCAGCACATTAGTGTTAAAGATTAGGCTGAAGAATTTGCAACCATCTTCAGCCAGAAATGCCGAGTGGATGATCCATCTCGGCCTTCTTCAGAGCCCTCCAGCATCACAAGAGATCAGACTTCAAATTATTTGATTCACTCCATGTGACATCAAGTTGAAGGCACTAGATACTGCAATGGCTAAGAGACCTGACAATATACCAACCATAGTACTGAAAACTTGTGCTCCGGAACTTGCCATTCCCCTAGTCAAGCTGATCCAGTGCAAGTACAACACTGGTATCTGCCCAGCAATGTGAAAAATTGTTCAGGCATGTCTTGTACAAAAGAAACAGGACAAATACAACCTGGTTGATTATCACCCATCAGTTTAGTCTTGATAATCTGTAAAGTGATGGAAGAGGTCATCAACAGCACTATCAAGCAGCGCTTGCTCACTGACATTCAGTTTGGGTTGCACCTGACATCATTACAGCCTTGGTTCAAACATGGACAAAAGAGCTGAACTCCAGAGGTGAGGTAAGAATGACTGTTGCTATCAAGGCAGCATTTGAAAGAGTTCAAGGAGCCCTAGCAAAGCTGGAGTTAGTGGGAATCGGAGGGAAAACTTTGCTGGTTGGAGTTGTACCTAGGGACAATGGTTGTGGTTGTTGGAGGTCAATCATCTCATCTCCAGGAAATCACTGCAGGAGTTCTTAGGGTAGTGTCCTTGGCCCAATTATCTTCAGCTGCCTCAATACCTTCCTTCCATAAGCTCAGAAGTGGGGATGTTCATTACGATTCGTGACTCCTCAGATACTGAAGCAGCCCATGTCTAAATGCAACAAGACCTGGATGATATCTAGGCTTGGGCTAACATGTGGAAAGCAACGTTCACTCCACACAAGTGCCAGGCAATGACCATGTCTAACAAGAGAGAATCTAACCATCGACCTTTGACATTCAATGGCAGTATCATCACTGAATCCCCCAATATCAACATCATTGTGGGTGGGTGGGCGGGGAGGGGCAAATAACTCACTTCCGGACCCCTCCCAAAGTCTGTCCACCATCTACACGGCACAAGTCAGGAATGTGATGGTATGCTCTCCTCTTGCCTGAATGAGTGCACCTCCAATAACACTCAGGAAGCTTGACACCATACAGGAAAAAGCACCCCACTTGATTGACACCCCATCCACAAACATTCACTCCTCAACCACAGCTGCACAGTGTCAGCCATCTGTACCATTCACAAGATGCACTACAGGAGCTCCCCAATGCTCCTTAGACAGCTCCTTCCAAACCCATGATTGCTGCCATCTAGAAGGACAAGAGCATCGGACACATGGAAACCACCTGGAATATTCCCTCCAAGCCACTCGCTACCCTGACTTGGAAATATATCGCTGTTCTTTCACTGTCGCTGGGTCAAAATCCTGGAACTCACTCCTTGTACCACATTGCAGCTGTTCAAGAAGGCATTTCACCACTACCTTCTTGAGGCCACTTGGGGATGGGCACTAAATGCTTGTTTAACCAGCGACGCTTGTGCCCCATCAATGAATTTTTAAAAAGAGCATAGTTGATCAAGTAGAACAGACACATGGCTGATACAAATTAATGTGAAGAAGTGTGAAGTGATACGTAACATTGGGAAGAATGAGGAGAGACAATGTGAACCAAATGGTGCAATTTTAAAGATGATGGAGGAACAGATACGTGGAGGTTTACGTGCACAAATCTTTGAAGGTGGCAGCATAGAGTATATGGGGGCTTTTGCTTTATTAATAGAGGAATCGCATGTAACAAGAAAGCTACGCGAAATCTTTGTAAAACACTCTATTGTGTTCATTTCTGGGTAGCACATTTTGCGTAAAAAGCAAGGCCTGGGAGGGGGTGCAGAAAATATTTCATGGAGTGATACCAGGGATTTCAGGTAAGTAGAGACTGAAAGTAGGATCTTTGTCTTGGAGCAGGGAAGGTTAAGTAACAATTTGCTGCTGCTGTTCAAAACCATGAACAGTTTGATAGACTAAATAAGAAGCAGCTATTTCCAGTGGCAGATGGGTTGTTGACGAGAGAAGGCAGGTTCAAGACAATGACGAAAGAAGCTGAGACCATGTGAGGAAACTTTTTTTACCAAGTGGAAGCAGACTTGATAGTAATATTCAAAAGGGAATTAGGTAAATATTTGAAGGGAAAGAGCAAGGAAATGGAATTAATTGGATAGCTTTACCAAAAAGCTGCACAAACATGAATGGCCAAATGGCTGCCTTCTGGGTGCCCTTGTGTATCCAGATTAATTCCATTCCAAGAACCTTTATTACCTGTACAACTTATTCGCCCTTTGAACTTGTAAATTGTATCTATTTCCCTCACATTAGCAAATTACCATCTTGTCAGGTATCCTGTATAAATACAGTTTTCTGTAACTTTTGATCAATTGGCTAATTTATACAGTTTCTGTTGATGCCTGCCCTTAGTATATTTGCTTTTTTTATGTGTTTGTTCCTCCCCATCTCTGGGATATAAATGGGTATTGCACATTTGCCCAATATAGATCATTTTTGCAGGATTCCTGCATGGATTTAAGCTGACACTACAATATGGAGATGAGACATTTAAATCGGGCCCCACTGCATTGTTCTATGTGCAGGTGAATGCCTGTGACATGACTTGAAAAGAGCACAAAATTGCGTTCTGGCCAACATACCTCCCTCAATTAACACCACCAAGAAATTATTTAATGACTAGTCACCTCATTTGTTATTTGTGGGAACTTGTGTCTGCACATTGGCTGTTGCATTTGCTGGCATAAGTGACTGCTGCAAAAGTAGTTGATGGTTCTGAAGCACCTGTGATGGCAGGCCTTGAAAACACAACAAGGCACTTAGAAACTTGCTGTCGGCAAGTTGAAGGGGCAGTACAGTAGCACAGTGGTTAGCACTGCTGCTTCACAGTGCCAGGGACCTGGGTTCGATTCCCGGCTTGGGTCACAGTGTGGAGTTTGCACCTTCTCCCCGTGTCTGCATGGGTTTCCTCTCTCATTCTGAAAGACGTGTTGGTTAGGTGCATTGACCTGGACAGGTGCCGGACTGTGGCGACTGGGGGAATTGCACAGTAACTTCATTGCAGTGTTAATGTAAGCCTTACTTGTGACTAATAAATAAACTTTTAAAAACTTTTTTTAAAGTGCAAAATCTTAACTGGTAAAAATTAAGTTCATTTTTTTCTTTGGTTGCAGGAAAAGCATTTGATATCACATACGTAAGACTGAAATTTCACACAAGTCGACCTGAGAGTTTTGTTATTTATAAACGAACTAATGAAGGTGGGCCTTGGATACCTTACCAATATTACAGTGGATCCTGCGAGAAAACCTACCAGAAAAAGAATCGCGGGTTTATCCGAACAGGAGAAGATGAAAAGCAGGCGCTGTGCACAGATGAATTTAGTGATATATCACCCCTCACTGGAGGAAATGTTGCCTTTTCTACTCTGGAAGGGAGGCCCAGCGCTTACAACTTTGACAACAGCCCTGTGCTGCAGGTATAGTCAAGAAAAAAACATTACCAGTTGTAAATTTAAAATTGTTGTATTGCTCGGTGTACTTTAATCCATGCAGTAGTCTTTTGACCTTGACCGTAGAAATTATTGTTCTAATTGTTAAGAATTTTGTCACTGTTACCAACATTTGGCGAGGGGACGAATGGCTCCTTTTTCATTTAATCACAACAGATTTTTTGAAAGAATAAACTTGCCAGGTCAGTGAGTGTTTAACTGCTTACAGACTACGATCATAAATGACTTAAAAGGACAGATTTTCGAGTTGTATGAAGAATGAGTTGGATATATTACTTAAAGGTGGCCCTTCACCCGTGATTTTCCAACCTCACACTGCCCCAATGTGATGTACACCAGGAATTTGTGGCCTCTGCAACCCAATGAGAGGAAGACAATGTGGAGTGCACAGCGATGTAAATTGGATACCCATCTCTGTCGTGAGCTCAACTCACTCTTCTAATCTGGGTCTTAAAATCTGGCTGTTTTTAAAAGTTCAGTTTTCCAGCCAGTGGATTAAAAATCATTGTTTGGCATAAAGCATTATTCTGTGACCATCACCAACTTTTAAATGTGTTTTAGACATTAATCATCATAATTCTTTGGTGTCCATTCCCACATGTTTTTCTCTTTCCCCTCTTCCTGAAGGTGTTTTTTACTGAGCACTAGTTTTATAAGCACTTGACCACAAAGGGTGTCCTTTCCCAGCTGATGCCACCTGCAACTTCTTCAGAAGTTGATGTGAGAGGAAGATTAGGTTTAAGGTACCATTGTCTTCTATAATTTTAATCTCTCACTGGCCATTGCCTCAACAAAAGCTACTCTAGTGATACCCAGCACCTTCACTTCCATGGGGGTTAGTTGTGTCTCTTCCCCATCAGTTAGTATCTGCTGTCTCCGGTTGTGCAGCACCTTGTCCCTGCAAAAGAAAGAGAAGTTTGCCAATGAGTGCTGTCTGTTTGACTGCTGCAATTTGAATAGCTTGCAGTATGTGCTAGCTGTGAGGAGTGGTTTAAGTGTATAAGGTTGAAGTGAAGCTTAGAATGTTGAGTATGAATGAGCCCAGATTGATAGAGATTGTTGAGTAGAAGTGTGGAACAGCATGTGAGGCTAGTAGGGCAGATAGATAAAGCATGTGAAGACATATTCGCTGACCTTGACCACTAGTGAAGTCATTGAATTCTTTGGGGCTTGACTCCTCAGTTTGTCTGGAGGGTTTCCTGGCCCCCTGTGAATTGAGCACATCTCTTCTGTCCACCTCTGACCAAGGCTTCCATTATTTGGGTGCATTCTCTCCCATGTTATCGCCTATCTTTCTTGTGTTTCTCCTAAGTCGGAAGCAGTTGCAGAATGAAATCCAGCTCCTCATCCAGCAGCAATGCACCTCCTATTTAAGAAGTGCACTCTAACTCATTTATTTAAATTAATCCTGCATCATCTCAATGCCAATTACGGGGGATACCAAATGTATATTAGTTGTATGTGCAGTTGAATTTGATAGAATTTGTTAGATTTTCAATTTCTACTGCATGTAACAGCTAGATTTATCTATTGTGTTATGGTTTGAATGTTTATTACAATGGGAACAGATTAATTAACCTTTGAGAATCTGCTATATTTTACTATATAGGCTGCCAAGCGACTTCAGTAATGATAGGAGCGGAAATGCAAAATATTGCAGATGCTCAATATGAAATTTCAGAAGATGCTGGAACCACCCTTTGGTGGTCCAAATATTCATCAACCTGAAGTATTAACTTTATTTCTCTCTCCACAGATGCTGCTTGATGAGCTGAGTGTTTTCAGAATTTTCTGTACTATTAACAGTTAAGGAAAATTATTTGACACACTCTTGCTACATGTTAGGACAGTCTAATTTACTTCACTGCTGCAACTTTTTTTGGGGGCAGCCAAAAACCATGAAGACATTGGAAGCATGGGTACTTGAGGGATAGCTTAGTGAAAATAGCATGTAGACCTTTGGTCTTAATACCAGAACCTTGAAGAGATTCTGCAGGAGAGGATTTCTGAACTTGACTGAACTTTTAAGCACTAAGTAAGTTGCTTGTTTTGCTTCTGTTAGTTGTTCTTAAACTAGAAGCTGAGTTTGCCGATTTACAATGCTCGACTATTTCAAAATATCCTCTATGTTGCTTAAAAGCCAGAACATTTCATTGCCTCGAGTGTAATAGTGGGGGAGAAATTAGGTGATGGCGGTGTTTTAATGTTGTCTAATTTTGGGCATTTGTTCAAATTGTGTAATATTGAAAATAATTTGTGTTCTCTGCTGCAATTCTCTTTCGGATTAATGTCTTGCAAGGAGGCCATTGATACAAGTGTGACCTGAACTACATTTGGAGGCACTTTTTTTTTGTTGAAAGTTTGCTTTGGAAACCAGCTGTTGGATGCATTCCCAGTTACTCTTTTGTTCAGTTCCTGGCTGCTTTTGTAATGCTGTCCTAGTTGTTTCCGGACAGGAAATGGCAACTTCCAGTTTGGAAAAACTATGTGGAAAGGAAGCTGTTGCCACCTGCATTGCCAATAGGTCATGAAAGCTCAGGCTATTTGTTTACAATGGAAGTACCTCTGTGTATTTTTACATTATGGCAAGCCTGACTACCAATAGCACTGCAACTCCTGGTTCATAAGCAACTCCTATATGCTGTAATATTTTTATTTTTTGGTAAATCTACATCTGTATGGCTGATACCAACTTTGTCGGAACACAGAAACACATGCTATGTATGAATGCAATTTGGTGCCTACCTGTGGAACAAATTTAATGCAGGTAATGTGCAGCATATTGGAGTTTGAGTTGCTTCTGGGTTAAGAACACCACCTACACAGCATTGCCTGTGAGGCGCTTTTTCTCCATTATTCATTTGGGGTGGCACAGTGGTTAGTACTGCTGTCTCACAGCACCAGGGACCCAGCCTCGGATGACCGTATAGAGTTTGCACGTTCTTCCTGTGTCTGTGTGGGTTTCCTCCGGGTGCTCAGATATCCTCCCACAGTGAGGTTTAGGTGGATTGCGCAGAGATGTGCAGGTTAGGTGGATTGGCTATGCTAAATTTCCCCTTAATGTCAGGGGGATTAGCAGGGTAAATATGTGGAGTTATGGGGATAAGGTCTGGGTGGGATTGTTGTTGGAGCAGGCTCGATGGACTGATTGGTCTCCTTATGCACTGTAGGCATTCTATTCTATCACCACCTTTACCACAAAATGCGCTACCATACTGCCTGGTGGTGATTAAGTGAATAACTTCAGTGAGGGCAATGTGTTGTTATTCGCAATGGCAAGGTTTTAAGAGAGCAGTGAAACGTGATGGGAAGGGGGCTTTTCTCAAAATTAATGCACTATCTCTGTTCTTTAAATACACTGGTAGCTAACCTGCCTTTGTGCTGATCTTGAGGGTGCCTTCATAAAGTTTCTTGTTGCTCACTGGCTCAATAGACTTCTGACCAGCAAAATAAAAGTTCTGAAATGCTGCCAATGTTTCCAAGATGCATTTTTAAGCTATGCATTTATTATGCAAAATGCCCAAGAGCCTTTTGTCATCCAGCTTGAGAGTACAGATGTAACTGAAATTATTCAAGCTGCTCCTGTGACTTGGCATCCTTCTGAGGACCACCCCCCACCCCCCACATTTGTATTGTTCATATAACTCACTGGAATTTATCTACAAATTACAGGTGAGCATATGGGCCATGGCTGTGAAAGGCTACCATGATTCATCCTAGTGTTCAGCGACAAATATTTTTTCTCACTGAACGCATCACGTTAACTTTTAAAGGTATTGTTTTCATGCAAGTATTTGGAAACTTTTTTCATTGGAGAGGGTGAATCATTTTTTGGCACAGGATGAATTTTGACATGATTTATGTAATTAAGTTTCGTTTGCAAACAACAAATTTTTGGCAAACACTCATTTGAAGCTGATGCCCTTTTTAAAAAGGTGGAACCCTGCCATTTTCTGCAGGCAATCAAATTGTGAGTTATGAACTTAAAGACCCAGTTATATAAAGTATTCATCATGCTGTCTAATAGCCAACTGTTTACTGCAGCAGTGAATGTCAGGCGTGTTTAAAACAATGGGTTTCTTGTTAAAATGAAGGTCACAGCCAGCCATTTCGATCCTGAGTTGTATTTCCTTTAATAGTATGTTCAGATTTCAGATCTTCTTTCCAACTAGATGCGGCATAATATAAATTTGTTTCAGGATCGTCTAGATCTGTGCTCTCAGTTAAAAGATTAATTTTCTTAAATCCTAATATTCTAAACTGCATTTACAGAATATGGTAATGTTATAATAATGCCTCTTTCTCTATTTCCTGTACATTCCGTAACACAAAGTGTGACCTGGCATAAGGGAAAGAGGAAATCTGTAATTGACCTATCTGGGATACTTTGGTGACAGTCTGCCCTCATAGCTGGATGTAAAAGACCCGTAGCATTATTTTGAAGAAGGTATCCAGGCCAATATGTATCCTTCGATCACTTCACTAAAGCGTTACTGCTCAGGCGCTCCCACCTTTGCGCTCTGCTCGGCCCCTCACCTTCCTGTCTGGCCAAACCCCCCCGCCCATCTTGAGGTCCCCACCTGTCCTCCTTCTCCCAAGCCCAGGCTCCTTGCACTGGCCATCACCCACATTCCGTTGTTCTCACCCCTGCCTGCTTGACCCATGCCTTCATGCCCCTGCTTTTCTGCCCTCATTGTCAGGATGTCCATCCTTCTCCTGGCTCTCGCCCAACCTCTCTTGCACCGCCCCTAGCCCTGACACTTGCTATCATTCCATCATGGATTTATGGAACTTACTATTACTTACTGCACCATACACAATCTAAATCTAAATTAGCTGTTTGTTTAAACCCCCATGTAATGACTGGTTCATGATAATTTACTGTGATAAAATTTAATACCTAGATTGCTTTATCCAACACTTTTGGAAATGATGGATCTTTTTAGTGGACTAATGACATCTCAAAGTGAAGATATTTTTAGTATTTTCAGTTTAGATGGAACAGTTCTACTGCATAATTGGGCAAAGTACAAAGGCTACAATAAATGGACAGATTGTTCCAAAGCTTAAAATTTTGATGGGCTGCAAGTTTTCATATTTGAATCCACTTGACCTGAATTGATTCAATAATGAATAACATGGCTACAAATGAAATTAATGTTTAGGCAGGTTAAATGGGCTTAAAGACATATTTTTCCAAAAATAGACAATGTTTATATCGGAGAGCTTAAAATGACTTGGAAGGAGACTTTGAGACATTGACAATAGCCCAGAGGGAGGTACTGGACCAAGAAGGGTAGATTGGAATGGACTATCAGACAAAGTCTAAGGTAATTAGTAGACTCTTCTTTGGTGGGTAATTTTGTAGGGAAAATGTAGGGGAGCAAAATGGCTTTTATCACCTATAATGATCTTGTGAGAAAATGCATCTGAGCTCATTCCTAGCATTCTTTGGGGGTTTAATCTCTTATATAAAGAAAAACTTTACGATGAGAGGGTGTTGGTTAATTAACTGCTTTAATCTAGGTGCAAGAATTTTTATTTTGAATTGTGTCAACCCTTATTACGTATTCCACACTTGTCATCCTAGCTTGATCACTGAATTAGTCTATGTTGCTGCTGAGAGATGCAGAATGTCTTCTGTTATTGTTCAGGTCAGAAACTCCAAGGTGTTTTATGAAGCCCGTCTGGATTTTAAGTTTTGCACTTTGAATTTAGCTGAGATAAACATGACATGCTTCACTTCAGGTTTGATTCAAATGGCTCACCAGGGAGCTTGTATCAAAGTTTATTTAAGAATATAGTTGCCATGTATGGAAAGAAAATTAGTAATAACTTTTATCAATTACAAACCGAAACAAAGCAATCGCAATAATGTATAACCCATAACAAATATATCTACAATTTTCCAATCAAACAAAGCTTCCCATAGACAAAAAAGCCCTTTCCACAGGTTTAACACAGCAACGACTAATGCTCATGTGATGCTGGGACTGTGTCCTTTGGATGAATGCTGCAGTTCTCTTGAGGCACACACACAGGCTTGGAGTCGGAACAGCTTCCCAGAACACAAGGGAAAGCTTCTGGTTGAGCCACCAACAACAGATTCTTTACTCCAGGAAGGCAAGAAGCCTTGCTTTCAGCTAACCAGCAGAATTTCCAAAACCAGGAGAGAGAAAAACACTTCTTTACAACTTGATGTCCCTTCTAAACTAAAACTGCTGCCGGCCAAAACAGAAAATGAAACTTAAGTTCACCAGGAAGGAAAATGAACTGTCCAAAAGACATGACCTTCCTCCTAACAATGCAGGGTCATAAAAGATTCTAGAGTAAAAATAAACCCCATTTAAGTAGCAATAAAAGGACTTGTACAGACAACTTAGCAACACAGAGCTGCAGAGCACATGATTAAATTAAAATCTCTTAAAGGTTCACTAACGTCACACTCCATAGAACCATAGAAGTCCTACTGTGCAGAAGGCAGCCATTCGGCCCATCCAGTCTGCACTGTCTCTCCAAAAGAACATCCCATCCAGACACTCTTTCTGCCCTATCCCCATAAGCCCCCACTTTTACCAAGGCTCATCCACTTTACATGCACATCTTTGAAGTGTGGGAGGAAACTGGTTCACCTAGAGGAAACCCACACAGACATGGCTTTCTGCCTTTTAAGTGACAGTAAAGCCGCATCAGCCTAACTGCTTCAAAGGCAACAAGTTCTTTTTGAGATCATGTGCTGTATCCTGAACAGCAACATCTGAACCCATTCTGAAATATACCGTGAAGAAGAAAGGAAATTGATCCTGAGTTTGTTTTTTGTTGCTGAGCTGTTATGGTTACTTTTACAATTGTATATAATATATTAAACTGCTCTATATATCTTGGATAAAAGATACCATCCACAGAAAAGAGGACATGATTAATGGCTTCAGCAGCAAGAGGGGAAAATGATAACCGACTACAGCTCAGTTGTAGGATGTGACATAGGAGGATGTATAACAATTAAAGGATAGTTGACATGGTGTCAGCCATGTATTTTGAATGTCAGTATCATTATTATATAGTGGAAAAGCAAACATAGATGTCCCACCTGGAGTATGAGATATTTGTATATCCACTGTAAAGATTTATCTTTAAGCTAGCTCTGCCTTTAGCATTCATAACATTTATAGTAGTTGTTAGGAGCAAGATCATCAATTTTGACCCCCTTTTTGTTGCTATAAGTGAAATACAAAGCTCTGAGTTCAGGCAGGTTAAGAGCTTTAGGACTAAAGGCATCTGTTCCTTTTACTGAGATGCATTCCATAGCTTTTATGTATGTTTAGTGGTCAAATTTTTATTCTTAAGTGGGAAGCATCAATGCAACATGTTAAGTGATTGCATTTTATTCGGTACAGTTTCGAATTTGATGCCTCTTGCTTTATGGCTAGTTCTGTGAATTGTACTGAACACCATCCATTATTTCTTCCCTACCTAACTACCAGCTTTACCTGGCCTGTTTCTATCTCCAGTAAGAGAAATCTATAAATCAAAGCCTATTCAAAAACCTGCATGTGCATCTGCAGACCAATTCTCATTTTTTTCCTATTAATTTTGACCTTTTGCAGCTAAAAGTAGATATTACAGTTTAAATTAAATGTTTGTGAGTGGACATTTGTAAAGAAGTTCATGCTAATTGATTGACTCTCTAGAAGTATGTGAATTCCAGATAAAGTATTCTGACCATGTATTCATACAACAGTGTCTTGTCAGCTCTTTCTTCAGTCTAGCTACGGGCATCGTTTCAATTCTGCCAGCCTTCAATTTCAAGAACAAAGAAAGTTATAGCACAGGAACAGGCCCTTCGGCCCTCCCAGCCTGCACTGACCATGCTGCACGAATGAACTGAAGCCCCCTACCCTTCCAGGGACCATATCCCTCTATTCCCATCCTATTCTTATATTTGTCAAGACGCCCTTTAAAAGTCACCATCTTATCTGCTTCCACGACTTCCCTGGCAGCGGGTTCCAGGCACCCACCACCCTCAGTGTAAAAAAAAAACTTGCCTCGTACATCTCCTTTAAACCTTGCCCCTTGCACCTTAAACTTATGTCCCCTAGTAATTGACTCTTCCACCCTGGGAAATAGCTTCTGATTATCCACTCTGTCCATGCCCCTCATAAGCTTGCAGACTTCTATCAGATCGTCCCTCAACCTCCATCATTCCAGTGAGAACAAGCAACGTTTCTCCAACCTCTCCTCATAGCTAATGCCTCCTTGCCAGGCAACATCCAGATAAGTCTTTTCTGTACCCTCTCCAAAGCCTCCACATCCTTCTGGTAGTGTGGTGACCAGAATTGAACACTATATTCCAAGTGTGGCCTAACTAAGAACCTTTCAAGCTGCAACATGACTTGCCAATTTTTAACCTCAATGCCCCGGCCGATGAAGGCAAGCATGCCGTATGCCTTCTTGACTACCTTCTCCACCTGCGTTGCCACTTTCAGTGACCTGTGTACCTGTACATCCAGATCCCTCTGCCTATCAATACTCTTAAGGATTCTGCCATTTACAGTATATTTCCTAAATGTATTAGACCTTCCAAAATGCATTACCTCCCATTTATCTGGATTAAACTCCATCTGCCATCTCTCCGCCCAAGTCTCCAATCGATTTATATCCTGCTGTATCCTCTGATGGTCCTCATTGTTATCCGCAAATCCACCAACCTTTGTGTCGTCCGCAAACTTACTAATCAAACCAGTTACATTTTCCTCCAAGTCATTTATTTATATATATATATATATATATATATATATTGCAAACAGCAAAGGTCCCAGCACTGATCCCTGAGGAACGCCACTTGTCACAGCCCTCCATTCAGAAACGCACCCTTCCACTGCTACCCTCTGTCTTCTGTGACCGAGCCAGTTTTGTATCCACCTTGCCAGCTCACCTCTGATCCCATGCGACTTCACCTTCTGCACCAGTCTGCCATGAGGGACCTTGTTAAAGGCCTTACTGAAGTTCATGTAGTCCACTGCCCTACCTTCATCAATCATCTTCGTCACTTTCTCGAAAAACTCGATCAAGTTATTGAGACATGACCTCCCCTTCACAAAACTATGTTGCCTCTTGCTAATACGTCCACTTATTTTCAAGTGGGAATAAATCCTGTCTCGAAGAATCCTCTCCAATAATTTCGTTACCACTGACGTAAGGCTCACCGGCCTGTAATTACCTGGATTATTCTTGTTGCCCTTGTTAAACAAAGGAACAACATTGGCTATTCTCCAATCCTCTGGGACCTCCCCTGTCGCCAGTGAGGATACAAAGATTTCTCTCAAGGCCCCAGAAATTTCCTCCCTTACCTCTCTCCGTATTCTGGGTTGTATCCCATGAAGCCCTGGGGACTTGTCTACCATAAAGTTTCTCAAGACCTCCAATACTACCTCCTTTTTGGTCCCAACATGACTACACACCCTTCCCTAGACTCAACATCCACCAAGTCCTTCTCTTTGATGAATACTGACACAAATCACTCACTTAATACCTTGCCCATTTCCTCTGGCTCCACGCATAGATTCCCTCCCTGTCCTTGAGTGGGCCAATCCTCTTCCTGGCTACAATCTTGCTCTTTATATATGTCTAAAAAGCCTTGGGATTTTCCTTAATTCTGCTGGCCAATGATTTTTCGTGACTCCTTTTAGCCCTCCTTACTCCTTGTTTAAGTTTCTTTCTCCTTTCCTCGTATTCCACACTTGCTTTGTGTGTTCCTGGCCTTGACAAATGCTTCCTTCCTTTCTTTGACTAGGCTCACAATATATCTCGTTATCCACGGTTCCCAAAACTTGCCATACTTATCCATCATCATTACAGGAATGTGCCAGTCCTGAATCCCTATCAACTTACACTTGAAAGCCTCCCACATGCCAGATGTTAATTTGCCCTCAAACATCTGCCCCCAATCTACATTCTTCAGTTCCTGCCTAATATTGTTGTAATTAGCTTTCCCTCAATTTAGCACTTTAACTTGAGGACTACACTTATCTTTATCCATCAGTACCTTAAAGCTTACTGAATTGTGGTCACTGTTCCTGGACTGCTCCCCTACTAAAACGTTGATCACCTGGCCGGGCTCATTCCCCAATGTCAGGTCCAGTATGGCTCCTTCCCTAGTTGGACTATCTACATACTGTTTCAAAAAGCCCTCCTGGATGCTCCTTACAAACTCTGTCCCATCCATGCCCCTAGCACTAAGTGAGTCCCAGTCAGTATAAGGGAAGTTAAAATCTCCCATCACAACAGCCCTGTTACTTTTGCACCTTGCCAAAATCTGCCTGCATATCTGTTCCTCCATCTCCTGCTGGCAGTTGGGCAGCCTATAGTAAACCCCCAACATTGTAACTACGCCCTTCCTATTCCTGAGTTCCCCCCATATTGCCTCGCTGTATGAGCCCTCCGAGGTGTCTTCCCGCAGTACAGCTGTGATATTCTCCCTCACCTCTTTTACATCCCCCTCTATCCTGCCTGAAACATCTATTTCCTGGAACGTTAAGCTGCCAATCCTGTCCTTCCCTTAACCAAGTCTCTGTAATAGCAACAACATCATAGTTCCAAGTACTAATCTAAGCTCTAAGTTCATCTGCCTTACCTGTTACACTTCTTGCATTGAAATAAATGCACTTCAGTCCACCAGACCCTGCCTGCTTTTCCTCCGAGTCTTACTGGCCCTGTTCTCTGGTTCCCCTTCAGTTAAATCTTTGCTTTGCTTTGGTTCCCACCTCCCTGCCAAACTAGTTTAAATCCTCCAGTGTGACACTAACAAACTTCCTGGCCAGAATATTTATGCCCTTCCAGTTTAGATGCAATCCCTCCTTGTACAGGTCCCACCTGCTCCGGAACAGATCCCAATGGTCCAGATATCTGAAACCCTCCCTCCTACACCAGCAGTTCAGCCACGTGTTGAGCTGTACTGTCTTCCTATTTCTAGCCTCACTGGCACGTGGCACAGGGAGTAATCCTGAGATTGCAACCCTAGAGGTCCTGCTTTTTAACTTTCTACCCAACCCCCTAAATTGCTGCTACAGGACCTCATCAGTCTTCCTACCCATGTCATTAGTACCAATATGTACCACGACCTCTGGCTGTTCATCCTCTCCCTTCAGAATGCTTTCTGCCCATTCAGAGACATCCAGGATCCTGGCATCAGGGAGACAACTTACCATCCTGGAGTCTCTTTTACGTCCACGTTTTATTGTTCATCCTTTGTTATGCTTCATATTCCAGCTGAGATGTGAAACTATTCCTAGACTATTGTCAGTGTTGTGATGAGGTCAATTGCAGACCTCTGAAGAGATGTAAACCAATGTATTGCTATTTTGAAAAGGCAACAAACCTGACCCAATCCCCTCATGATCCATTTGTTTAATATGTTAAAAAAATGCAGGAGATGTTATAAATGTGTGATAAAAACAAATGCTGGAAATATGCGGCAGGTTAGGCAACATCTGTGGAAAGAGAAATAGAGTTAACATTTCAGGTCTGTAACCTTTCATCAGCTGGGATTCTCTCCTAAAACTTCAGCATCTCGCTCTCCACTTTTTAGATGCTACTCTACCTATTGACCAGGCTTTTGGTCATCTAGCTTAATATTGCTTTATGTTGCTCACTGTCATATGTTTAGTAACATTCCTTTGAAGACCGTGAGATATTTGGAGTGGCACAGTAGTTACCACTACTGCCTCAGAGCCAGGGTTACTGTATGTGTGGAGTTTTCACATTCTCCCCATGTCTGCGTGTACTCCACCCTCCCACAGCCCGAAGATGTGTGGGTTAGGTGGATTGATTACCATAGAATCCCTACAGTGCAGAAGGAGGCCATTCGGCCCATCGAGTCTGCACCGACCACAATCCCACCCAGGCCCTACCCCCACATATTTTACCCACTAATCCCTCTAACCTACGCATCTCAGGACTCTAAGGGGCAATTTTTAACCTGGCCAATCAACCTAACCCGCACATCTTTGGACTGTGGGAGGAAACCGGAGCACCTGGAGGAAACCCACGCCATGCTAAGTTGGCCCTTAGTGTCAGGGGGACTAGCTAGGATAAATGCATTGGGTATAGAGATGGGGTCTGAGTAGGATTGTAGTCAGTGCAGAGTTGATGGGCTGAATGGCCACCTCCTGTATTGTAGGATTTTATGAATCCAAATTCTATTACGTTAAAGATGCTATATAAATGAAAGTTGCTTAACAAGCAAATGAATACATGGCACAGATATCGACTTCCCACAAGATAAGGATTGGATTGCGATCTAATCCACGTTTAGATTAGCTTTTTTGATATATTAGGATTATTTTAATGTTGTATGTAAAATCCATCCTGGTAACCTCTCCCGTTGACAACTTGATCACTCTGGAGACCTGCTCTAATTTAGCTCTTGCTGATTCTCATCTAATATAACCATTTGAAAGTTAACTTTATTTCAAATGTAATTGCATGAGGATATGATGGTGGTCAACCAGTTTGAAAATGTGAAGAGGCAAATTTGATTTGGGAATTTCTTTAGAATAAGTAGCTAGAAATATAGGGAGCTGTAATAGATTTGGATACAGGTCAGCTGTAGGCCACTGTATTGGGATTAGTTTTAGAATTGTTTTTCCTTGAAGATGTTCTTTTTGAGGTAGAGTTCTATGTGCAAGGTAGCCATCTGGAACCTTATTAAATGAGCATTCCTCATCTGTAGGATTCTGATACTGATTCTGTTCCTATCTAATCAGCAATCTCCAGCAAGAGCTACTGGTGAGTTGGCTGGAGTAGAAGTCTCCAGACAACAATCCGGAATGGGAATTGACTTTTCCTTCTCCTCAATTTGTAGCCTAAGGTCTCTGCAGGACCGCAGCTGAAATGAGCTGAGTCAGCATTTTGATCAGCATGGCTCAGTGCCGTGTTAAAATTCTTTACCCAGTCGGGCACGAGATAATCATGGTAATTTTTATCACTGAAATAACTAATTGGCCAGGTTTTAGGTACTTAATTGTTTGGCCATATTGCTGATATATGCACCAGTTTGGTGCATTTGTAAGTGTGTCAATCTGGAGTTCCAAATATTCACCTGCAGCGTCTGCTGTCTTCAAACCATTTTAGATTAAATCTGTGCTTTTTAACAACTATAATTAATAATCATGTTTGAAGTTTGCAGGTGCTACTGCATTAGTGTAGTTGAGCAGTGCTTTAAGGAAGAGGCAAATGGACCTCTTAATTTTGATTATCAGTCTGACTGCAATATTTTGTCACCACTGCTGGATTCTTCTTTCTTTTATGTTGAATTCATGAACTGATTTTGACATGTTTAAGAACTTGAATTCATATTTGTAAACTTCCAGCTCAGATTTATTTCAAGATTATACAAAAATAAAATGTTCAATCTCAATGTTAAATGGAATGACTTTTTTTCTTCACTATAGTGAAGTTTAATGCAGTTTTAACAGTAATGTACTGGTACTGTATAGGCGAGCAGGTAATAAATAGGACTTACTTGTTTGCAGCTGCTGCTTTCTACCCATTTGCCAGTGATAGTCTAGTTTAATTGGAAATTTAGTATGCACACATACTCTTGTTAACAGTGGTCCGCATTTGGTCAACAGCAGTACACAATATGAACCCTGCACTCTGAGAAGCACAGGTTCTAGAAAAAACAATATTGTTATGCAAATTGATCACACCCCAAACTGATGAGCCAAGGAAGAATCATACTTTACTGCATGTGATGCCAGCTGAGAAGATGATGTGAGCAGATTCTGCATTGTAAAAGTTGTCAATCTGCTTTCATATTGTTTTGAAGTTTATTGTTACAGAAATTTCAACCTTAAGTGTGCTGTAGGCATGTTAACATTGAGTGTGCCATTGATGGCCTTCTGAAAAATTATGGTGGTGTTCTCCCACTGTTGATCACTTGTAGAAATGCTCTCTGCCACTTTTCAACAGAATCTACATTGTGGCCAAGATGCTATCTCCATGAATTTTCATTATCACAGGAGTTGTGAATAGAGCTGAACATGGTGGACTTGCTAGCAAAAAGCCCAACAGCTGCCTTGTATAGGCAAAGCTGCAAGTATCATAACCATTCTGCAGTGCATCAGGTATTGGAATGCTTTTCCGTTTTTCCCCCACAGATCTTACATTTCTTGAGTTCATATTTAGACCAGGACTGTTGAGATTTGGCAAACTGTGTGTCATTGAGCAGGATGGTTGGGTATGGGCTACTTGATTGTACTGTTGATGACTGCTTCCACTATTTTTGCTGATAATTAAGAGCCTGCTGATGGAGCATGAAATGATCATATTAGATTTGTCTGTTTCATATGGATAAATAAAACTGGCTAATTTTCCATATTTTTGGCTAGATTTCAATATTAAGGTGGCGGAGATTGTATAATATTTTGATTTGTATATTAGGGGCAGAGCCAGTGAAGGTTTGTACATACAGGCACCAAAGGGAGCAGGACTTGAAATGCAATTGATACTGTTTTGGATGGATTGATGTGGCAGAGGCTATTGAAGAGAGCATTGGAGACATTGAGCCTGAAAATAACAGTGGTAAATGAAGGTTTCAGGAGTGTTAGGTGAGGTAAGTGCAGAAGCAGGTGGCATTTCTAGGATGGAAATAGATATTCCTGGTGATGGCGAAGATGGATTTTGAAATTAAGCCTATTGCCAATAGGATGCTGAGCTTGTACTTCTCCTGTTCCACCCTGGGGAGGGTGAGGAGGAAATCGGTGGCAGAGGATTTCTGACGAATGGCCATTGACCTGAAATGTTAATAGTTTCTGCCTCTGTAGATACTTCCAGACCTGTTCAGTATTTCCACTATTTTCTGTTTTTATTTCAGATTTCCAGCATCCATGATGCTTTCGTGTGGTATTCAAGTGCTTGTGCTGGGCCTCCAGAATATTTTCATTTGTCAGAGAGAAGATAATCTCCCTGAATTTAGTATTCCTCCATAAAACATGTACAGTAGTGACCAAGATAAGTATGCAGCTACAATGGGAAGATGGTTTACATTGTGGAGGTGAGAATAAACAATGATATGGTGGAAATACGAGGGAATCTGTTCCTTATTACTGCAGACTTGATGTATTGTGGACCTCTGCTGGATAATAAGGGAATGGATTGTGCCACAGGTTTAATTGCATTTTTGGGAAGTGGATTTTGTCCACAATCTCTAGGGATTATTACAATGCCTGAACCGTTTACAAATAGTTTGTTTGACACCTTGGACTCCTCTCCAACAAACTTAGTGACTTAGATGTGTTTGTTAGCCAAATGCCTTGAACAGTACCTTTCCACTGAAAAATAATTAGTAACATAATGGTCGGCTTATGAAGAAAGTAAGGATGTGTGGGATAGAGGGAAGTTTGGCCGATTGGATAGGTAACTGGCTATCTAACAGAAGACAGAGGGTGGTGGTGGATGGAAAATTTTCGGACTAGAAACCGGTTACCAGCGGAGTGCCACAGGGATCAGTGCTTGGTCCTCTGCTATTTGTCATTTTTATAAATGACTTGGAGGAGGGGGCTGAAGGGTGGATCAGTAAATTTGCTGATGACACCAAGATTGGTGGAGTAGTGGATGAGGTGGAGGGCTGTTGTAGGCTGCAAAGAGACATAGATAGGATGCAGAGCTGGGTTGAAAAATGGCAAATGGAGTTTAACCCTGACAAATGCGAGGTGAATCATTTTGGTAGGACAAATTTAAATGTGGATTACAGGGTTCCGAAGAATGTGGAGGAACAGAGATCTTGGGGTTCATATCCATAGATCTCTGAAGGTTGCCACTCAAGTGGATAGAGCCGTGAAGAAGGCCTATAGTGTGTTGGCGTTCATTAACAGGGGGTTTGAGTTTAAGAGCCGTGGGGTTATGCTGCAACTGTACAGGACCTTGGTGAGACCACATTTGGAATATTGTGTGCAGTTCTGGTCACCTCACTATAAGAAGGATGTGGAGACACTGGAAAGAGTGCAAAGGAGATTTCCCAGGATGCTGCCTGGTTTGGAGGGTAGGTCTTATGAGGAAAGGTTGAGGGAACTTGGGCTTTTCTCTTTGGAGCGGAGGAGGTTGAGAGGAGACTTGATAGAGGTTTATAAGATGATGAGGGGGATAGATAGAGTGAACGTTCAAAGACTATTTCCTCGGGTGAATGGAGTGGTAACTAGGGGGCATAACTATAGGGTTCATGGTGGGAGTTATAGGAAGGATGTCCGAGGTAGGTCCTTTACGCAGAGAGTGGTTGGGGTGTGGAATGGACTGCCTGCAGGGATAGTGGAGTCAGAAACTTTAGGAACATTTAAGAAGCTATTGGATAGGCACATGGAGTACTTCGGGATGATAGGGAGGAAATAGCTTGATCTGGGTTTCAGACAGAGCTCGGCACAACAACGTGGGCCGAAGGGCCTGTTCTGTGCTGTACTGTTCTATGTTCTATAAGACCTAGAAGTCTCTTGTTCTTTGGCAAAACTGTTGCGTTCCATGGTACTTGGGTTTGGGTTGCCAGCCCAGCTGAGAAATGTGCTTTATCACAAGCTCAATATTTTCAAGATGCTTTCTGTAAATGTTGTGGATTCCCATATCACTGACAGCAAGGGGTAGTTTATTCACTAGCTTAGCAGCAACTTCGGTTTACATTGTTAAGCTTGCAAAGATTGTCCTTGGATAGGTTAAGTGAATGGGCAAAAATATGGGGAAATGTGCAATTGTTCTTTTTTTTAAAAAGCATATTATCTAAATGGTGAGGGATTGCAGAGCTCTGAGATGCAGAGGGATCTGGGTGTCCCGGTGCATGAATCACAAAAGGCTAATATGCAGTGAAGCAAGTAATGAGAAAAGCTAATAGAATGTTATCATTCATTGCAAGGGAAATTAAATACCAAAGTAATGACATAATGCTTATACAGCGCACTAGTGAGACCAAATTTGGAGTACTGTGCGCTGTATTTGTCACCTTACTGAATTCAGTGAAGGAATGGGTGGATTGTTTTATGAGGAAAGGTTGGACAGGTTAGACTTGTATTCACTGGAGTTTAGAAGAGTAAGAGGCAACTCGATTGAAACATATAAGATCCTGAGGAGGAATGACAGGGTGAATGTGGAGAGAATGTTTCCTCTTGTGGGAGAATCTGAAACTAGGGGAAACTGTTTAAAAATAAGGGGTCGCCCATTTAAAATAGAAACGAGATGAAATTTTTTCTGAGGGCCATGAACTCTCTTCCTGAAAAGGTGGTGGCGCAGAGCCTATGAATATTTTTAAACAGAAGTTCCTGGGATTATGATGGGCCGCAGATGGCACGCTCAGTCAGCAGCAGCATCTTCAGCCTGCAGGTGGGGGAAAAGGCTTGTGGAGGCATCCAGGGGGGTGGGGAGGGTGTGGGTTATATGTTTAACTATGTAAGTGACCTCAAGATTGGGGGGGAGGGCTGAGGTACACATGGGGCATAGGCACATCCACTTCAAAATGTTCAGGGGTTAACAAATGGACATGCATCACAAATACAAGGGGATCGAGGAATGCAGGGAGGATTGAAAGGTCTGTGAGGGAGGGAAACTTGAACATTAAGCTGCCTCGGGATGATAGGAGGGTTTCATGTTCACTCTCAGAAAATCCAAGTTGTTCTAGCAGTGAGAGGTTTGTGCTACCATTTGCATCCCGCAGCAATGGCGCAGTACAAAATTAAAATGAAGAGAAGGTCTGCTGGTGATGGTTCTGTGGATTGATTGGAGAGCAGGTGTGTGCATGGGGTGGGGGGGGGGGGGGGTGCTGCTGTTTAAAGGGGTAGCTAATTGAACTATACATTCCCAAATAAGGAGAGACGGACAGCTGAGAGATGTTAAGAATCTTTCAGTGACAATGTAGGAAATCAGGAAAGTGAGGCAATGATACCCATTCATGTGAGACTAATCCAGTAAAGTGGTGCAGATCATTCTCCTTGTTTTAACACTTTGTTCGCAGCATAGAAATTTCCCAGAGTCAATACAAACTCCAGAGCAATTGAGCGACTGAACAAGCTTCAGAAACCTGTTTAAAAAGTTTGGTGCTGGCATCCATACAGAAGAGAAGCCTCAGCCCCCCTCAAATAATCTAATTTCCTGTTAAAAGATTTGCCCTCATGTTTATTCCAAAGAGTGTCGTATTAGAGTGCAGTGAATTAGGATCCTAGCCATCATGAGAACAAAGCCCCTGAACCCACAATTACTGATGGTCACTGACAGAAAGAAGACCTTTGGCAGCTAATGCTAACACTTGTCTTTTCTCTTGACACTGCAGTCAGGAGACCATCACGAAGATGGAGCTTGAATTCATTGCAGTCTACTTTATCAGTTACACAGTAAGAAGTCTCACAACACCAGGTTAAAGTCCAACAGGTTTATTTGGTAGCAAATACCATAAGCTTTCGGAGCACAGCTCCTTCGTCAGATGGAGTGGTTATCTGTTCTCAAACAGTGCAAACAGACACAGAAGTCAAATTACAGAATACTAATTAGAATGCAAATCTCTACAGCCAGCCAGGTCTTAAATGTACAGACAATGTGGGTGGAGGGAGCATTCAACACAGGTTAAAGAGATGTGTATTGTCTCCAGACAGAACAGCTGGTGAAATTCTGCAAGCCCAGGAGGCAAGCTGTGGGGGTTACTGATAATGTGACATAAATCCAACATCCCGGTTTAGGCCGTCCTCGTGTGCGGAACTTGGCTATCAGTTTCTGCTCAGCGACTCTGCGCTGTCATGTGTCGTGAAGGCCGCCTTGGAGAACGCTTACCTGAAGATCCAAGGCTGAATGCCCGTGACTGCTGAAGTGCTCCCCCATAGGAAGAGAACAGTCTTGCCTGGTGATTGTCGAGCGGTGTTCATTCATCCGTTGTCGTAGCGTCTGCATGGTTTCCCCAATGTACCATGCCTCGGGACATCCTTTCTTGCAGCGTATCAGGTAGACAACGTTGGCCAAGTTGCAAGAGTAGGTACCGTGTACCTGGTAGATGGTGTTCTCATGTAAGATGATGGCATCCGTGTCGATGATCCGGCACGTCTTGCAGAGGTTGCTGTGGCAGGGTTGTATGGTGTCGTGGTCACTGTTCTCCTGAAGGCTGGGTAGTTTGCTGCGGACAATGGTCTGTTTGAGGTTGGGTGGTTGTTTGAAGGCAAGAAGTGGGGGTGTGGGGATGGCCTTGGCGAGATGTTCGTCTTCATCAATGACATGTTGAAGGCTCCGGAGGAGATGCCGTAGCTTCTCCGCTCCAGGGAAGTACTGGACGACGAAGGGTACTCTGTCCACCGTGTCCCGTGTTTGTCTTCTGAGGAGGTCGGTGCGGTTTTTCGCTGTGGCGCGTCGGAACTGTGGATCGATGAGTCGAGCGCCATATCCTGTTCTTATGAGGGCATCTTTCAGCGTCTGGAGGTGTCTGTTGCGATCCTCCTCATCCGAGCAGATCCTGTGTATTCGGAGGGCTTGTCTGTAGGGGATGGCTTCTTTAACGTGTTTAGGGTGGAAGCTGGAGAAGTGGAGCATCGTGAGGTTATCCGTGGGCTTGCGGTACAGTGAGGTGCTGAGGTGACCGTCCTTAATGGAGATGCGTGTGTCCAAGAATGCAACCGATTCCGGAGAGTAGTCCATGGTGAGTCTGATGGTGGGATGGAACTTGTTGATGTCATCATATAGTTGTTTCAGTGATTGCTCACCATGACTCCAAAGGAAGAAAATGTCATCGATGTATCTAGTGTATAGCATCGGTTGAAGGTCCTGTGCGGTGAAGAAGTCTTGTTCGAACCTGTGCATGAAGATGTTGGCATATTGAGGTGCGAATTTTGTCCCCATGGCTGTTCCGTGTGTCTGGATGAAGAACTGGTTGTTGAAGGTGAAGATATTGTGGTCCAGGATGAAGCGGATGAGTTGTAAAATTGCATCTGGAAACTGGCAGTTGACGGCATTGAGTACTGAGGCCGTTGCAGCAATGCCATCATCGTGGGGGATGCTGGTGTAGAGTGCCGAGACATCCATTGTGACGAGGAGTGCTCCTGGTTCAACTGCTCCATGTGTGTTGAGTTTCTGTAGGAAGTCTGTAGTGTCGCGACAAAAGCTGGGGGTTCTTTGTACAATGGGTTTCAAGATGCCCTCGACATAGCCGGAGAGGTTCTCGCACAGGGTTCCGTTTCCTGAAACGATGGGATGGCCGGGTGTGTTTGCCTTGTGTATTTTTGGGAGGCAGTAGAGATCTCCAACGCGTGGAGTACGTGGGATGAGAGCACGGAGGGTGCTCTGATGGTCCGGATCAAAGGTTTTGATCAGAGTGTTGAGTTGACGGGTGTGTTCTTTGGTCGGATCTGTGGGTAACTGTCTGTAGTGTTCCTCGTTGTTCAGTTGTCGGTACACTTCTTTGCAGTAATCCGTTCTGTTCAGTATGACGATGGCCCCTCCTTTGTCTGCTGGTTTGATGACAATGTTGCGGTTGGTCTTGAGAGCGTGGATGGCGTTGCGTTGTGCTTGGGTGATGTTCGGTGCTGTCTTGAGTGCGGCTGATGAATTTGGTGTTGACGCACCTCCTGATGGCTTGGGCATACATGTCAAGTCGAGGGCAGCGGCCTTCGGGAGGAGTCCAATTCGACTCTTTCCTCTTCGGTTGCACTGCGGGTCTCTCTGCCTGCTGTTCCGGTTCATTAGCTGTCTCATTGTGTTCGCTGTTGGCCTCTTGGGGTTTGTGGAAGTTACAGGCAGGAGAGAAGGAGAAGATTGTGACAAAGGCACTTGGCTCACCAAAGGGAGGAGCAAAATCCTTCAGACAAAGAGCCAGCAGGATCCTCTGGACGCAGAGGATCCCTGTGACACTGTGCATCAGCGGCTCTCAATACCTCGGGTGTTCAGATGTCACATATCATCTCTGTAGATGAACAAGAAACAGTGTCGCCAATGCTTTTGCATGTTCAGAATCTGGTGATTCATTTGTCACGTTTTCCAGGAATTGATGCCATGGGAACTGGAGGCACATCCATTGCCAGCTGTGCCAGTAGCTCTTTCCAGGGCTTCGCTAGGGATCTCTGTGGGATCTCAATGTCCACACACAAATGTATTCATGAGGTGACAGATGCCCTTTTTGCCAATGCTCCTAATAGAAATTAGCAGCAGGAGTGGGCTATTCAGCCCTTCACGCGTGCTCTGCCTTTCATTATGATGATGGCTGATCATCTGATTCAATAACCTGTTATATATTCAAAAGGTTGCAGGTTGCTTTAAGAGCTTATCACAGGATCTGATGGTGATGTCATCAGGGTGTTGGCAGAGGCTGTTGGCTGTTTTGCTTTCAGTTTTGGACTCTGTGCAGTGCAGAGAGTATCTCCAATAAATCTGTTACTTTGTGGTTTGCACAAGTGGATTCAATCTTTTTCTGTGTAAAACCCGCAACACCTAAAATAGGATATTACACCTGTTCCTGGTGTAATATTCTGGTGAAGAAATTTCTCCTCATCTCAATCCTAAAATGTTTACCCCTATCCTCGGACTGAGACCATTGGTTCTGGACTCCCCTGCCACCAGGAACGTCCTTTCCGCACCTCCTCTGTCTAGTCCTGTTAGAATTTTATAGGTTTGGGAGATCCACTCCCTCATTCTTCTTAACTCCAGCGAATATAATCCTAACCAACTCGATCTCTCCACATACATCAGTTCTTCCATCCTGGAGTCGGTCTGGTGAACTTCAACAGAGATCAAACAAACCAGGGAAAAAGCTACATGGATGGAAAGCAGTGAAATGTGGCAACTCTGCATGTGGCCGATAGTTAACAAAATGTCTCATGGACCACGCTCAGAACCCTGATGGGCTGCAGGTTGCTCACCGCTGGTCCAGAAGCTCTCATGGATCATTGTGGCTTGCTGTGCATTGCACAACCTGGCATTGCAAAGGAGGCAGGACTTGGCAGTTGACAAGATGGAGGAGTTCCTTCGATGAAGAGGACCTTAAAGAGGGTGAGATCAAGGAAACCGAAGCTGCAGATGAAGAGACCATAACACTTGCCAGACGAGGAAGGTGTGCACGCGAGAGGGGTAATGAGTTGCATTGTGCATCCTCTTAGACAAGTGCCCTCCATCATGGAACAGTGTCAACAGCAAGGTTGCTGTTTCTCTCCAGAGATGACTCAGTTCTTTGTGTCACCTTCTCAAGCGCATTGAAATCCTGCACTCGGTTAGGGATGCTAGCCTGTATTGTCCTCAACTTATTGTAGATGTGGACCATCTGAGGATGATAATGTTCAACCAGTTGCTTGCCAGACATATTGTGCTTTCATGGCCAGCCCTGGCCCTTGTGTACTCAAAAATGCTCAGACACCATGAGACAAAGATCATCCCTTGTTTCTAATAAAGAATGCTTCAGCACTTCCTTTCTCCTATCCCATTACTCCCTTTGGCATTGTTTAAAGCTATGGTGGGCACTTCCCAAACATGCTCAAAGCCTTTATCACCCACCAGAATGACTATTTGGAATTAGCACCACTGACCTCAGCCAGTGTACTGGTGAAGGAACGCACAATGCTTCATCCCTATATTGCCTGTGTTGCAGGCAAGTATAGGGTGAGGGACATTCACAGTTGTAGGTTCAACAATAATGTGGCTGATAGGGACAGAGTTTGTCACCTTGAGTGGCAAGGTGCTCTCACTCACCAGGCAGGAGTGCACGTGAGCCCAAGTATGGGCTCTTGACATTAAAAACCCAGTAGATGACACTGCACATGGAGTTCCAGGATGTTTAACCCTCCTTCATGCGTTTACACATCTGCCCTTCTACATGGCACCCACTTCATCATCTTTCAGTCATGCAGACAAGGTCGGAGAACGCCTCAACCGTACACATTTAAGACTGAACTTGACATGACTACAAAGCAAGTAAATGACTTGCCTTCCACCAGCACACTTAAAACTAAGGCCAGGCATCAGTGACATCAGGTTTGATCTGAAAATCGGTGCATGTTGTTGTGAGATGAGCAGATTAGATAAATGAGATGCCCATGATCTTAGTGGCATCTGAGATAAGTGGTGGGTGAGACATTGGTGTGTCACCTGATTGACAGCAACACAGCATGCGCAAGAGATGTGGATTGGGTGTGGTTCTATTTACAGTTGTGAATATCAAATGCATGTTGTGAACATGCCTTGTAGTCCTAAATCTTTTCAACTTTCCTAATAGCGCTACGTCTTGGTGCTTCCCCGACATCCACAGGAGAGTTGGAAGCAACCTCCAGACAATTTATGCTCTGTTGTCTACGATGATGTGATGAAATTGTGTGTCCTCTGGAGGTCTCCTGCTGTGGGGCAGGTACACCCTCCTCAGCCTGCGGAGCTGGAGGTAATGGGGTCAGAGGAAGAGGAGTTTGGGATTGGCTGGAGAGGCCCAGAGCCACCTGGGGACCAGCTGTTGGTTCACCTCCCTTTGGGTACCCATGAGCCCCTGACTTGACTCCTTGAGGATAAGGGGCAGCTGGAGTAAGATCAAGGTGTCCCGCAACCCCCTTATATTGCCCCATGGATGCCACCAAGCCAACATGGATGACGAGCAGTAGAGGACCAATGTGTCCATGGGGTGTGTTGTCCTTGGTGCATTGGTATGCTCGTATTATCACCTCAGTGCGAAAACCCATCATTGCGGCCAGAGGGTAGAGAGCTGATTTTACACCCACTCCAATCCCGCCCCCAATTTCTATCCACCTTAGTAAATCATTTTTATTCATTTCAATTAGATAACCCTTCATTTTATGCACTCAAAGGTATACGAGCCTAATCTATGTAATTTATCCTTTTTATTTTAACTACTTAGCCTATTAAGCATTCTGATGAATTAGCACAGCACAACTTTCAAGGCCAGTATATGCTTCCTGAGGTGCACTGGCCAGAACTGAATACAACTATTAAGATAGGGTCTGACTGGAGTGTCCTGTAGCTGCAACGCAACTTCCACCCCTTTTTATTTCAGTCCTTTTTTGTATCTGTCCACTAGTTATTAGTGATATTTGTACATGGCCCCTAAATCCTTTAGAAAATACTTTGATCTTTCATGGATTTAAGAGTGGATAAGCTCAAACTACTTCATCCATCACAGTTTTATCCACTCAGCTAATCTATCAGTGGCCATTAGAAGTTTTTATTCATTGTTGATTGTGTCGCTTGTACTGTTAGCAAATTTAGATACACAGTTCACTAATTTTTCATCTAAGCTACTTTTAAATATAGTGAAAAGCTGAGGTGCAACAACACGAGTCACTCTGCCAGTTTGAGTACGTATATGTTTCCTAATTCCGAACTAATTTCCTGTTCAAGCAGATAAGGTTGCCTCTTGGCAATTCTTTCAAGCAAGCAGTGTGAGACTCCAATTGCATTGGTTTGGGTTGTAAAGTTTATGACCCAGTGCCATTGCAGACAATCAAGTAAAGTAAATGACCCACACCAGGCCCTAGAAATGAAAGGCCAACATTTCTGGTCTACTGCACCACCATGTCCTTTTATCAAACTGTTTCCTGTGTGTAATTTAAAGAAAATTTATACTAGTTGGATTCCTAAATTAAATTATATTCGGCTAATATTTTGTCATTTTAAGGTTTATTAATAAAGCCTTGGTGCGGGGCTCGGATGTTAAAGAAATAGGAAATTATCTTCAAAAATTATTGATTGTACTTTGCTGTGTCTAAATTAGCTGCTGCATTCCCCTCAGTAGAAGTAACCACACTTCATTTAAATGAATATATTGGGTGCACTTTAACTTGGTCATATGCTTAGTTAAAATGGATTATTTAATTTTGCTGTCTCTCCTGCTCATGCCCTTTGTTCTCTACATATGTGCATTCTCTCGCACAGCTGCATCCATGCACACTTGCACACCAGAATCTAGTGAATTTGATTTCCTGACATGAACATCCTTGGCATAAAAAAAGACAAAGGGGCAAAAATGTGTTCATGTACAAGCAGCTCTACATGAACAACTTTATCCCCCAACGTGTTAGTTTTAAATTGTGCATCTGTGTCTACATACACATAAAATGATCCCCAAACACATCTGAAGGATGAGCAGCAAAGATTAAATGTAATCCAGAATGAAAGAGGGGTTAAATAATCATAACTGTTTCCTGCTTAAGGAGTGGCAAAACAAGCTAAACTGTTTGCAGGATTACAACTACTACTTAATGACTGCAACCTTCAATTTTTGTGGAGGCTTGCAGTAGTCTGCAGTGTATGATTAGTGATTTTCTGACTGCATACTTGTTGGATTTACTAATTATGGGGAGAGGTTGCTATGGCTTGCAATGCATATTTCTGATTGAAAATTGCAAAGCATATTCTTCGCATCATAGTTGTTCTGAAGTGGATTGATGTAATCCAGGATAAGTGTTCAAATTTGTTTAATGTGGTTGTGATGCGGACATTTAATTTTACAAATTCTAGTATATTCCTTAATTATTGCTGAAGGGCCTCGTGGGCAAATCAGGAGGCAGTAAAGGCAAGTGTGAACAGAATGAATGCATCAGCATATATGTGGGTTTGTATTTTGTGCCTGTTCTGCCATATACTTGTAATGAATGACTGAAATCTGCATTGGCATGAGACCAGTTCCAGATGTGGTTTACAGTGGTGTCAATTAGAAACTTGGAATGAGGACTTTTTTAGAATTATAACTGGATTCCAGCTGTATATATAACTGGAACCATATAAGATATTTCTTTTAGTCTTAAAAATACAAGATGTTTAGACCAAATCATCTATTTCAAGTCATTGAAACATAGCTGTAAAGTTGCTATGCATCTGTTTCACATTGTGGTTTAAACATTTAGAATATAAGGTTAAATAAATTGAATCCTTTTACTCCACCCATCGAGAAAAATTGTTCAATGCACCTTGTAACCAAAATTTGATAGTGGAAGGACAGTAATTTTAATGTTGGTTGATGCTGGAATACAGCTAGGTTTTTTTGTAGGGTTCTCTAAAGAATCCATCCTAAAGAAAATATCAGTGAGTGTTGATTTTTGGTTTTGATTTAATTATTTTTTTAGTGATGTAATAGAATTATACATAATACTTAAGTCAGTCTGCAGTGGTATTGCACATTAAGACCAAGTGTTACCTTAAGTGAAGCTGGGTAAAAGATCAGGGGATTTGGATCAGGGTGCCAGATATAATTTGGTCTCCATTTTAAAGTCAAAGATTGTGCCCTGATTGTTAGTTTCATTATGTACATTCCTATATCTGCATTTCAAAGATGTTACTACAGTATGATCAGTTTGAATAGACAATTCCCTTTGAGTGTGAACATAAGAATTTGAATAGAATGTCTGTAAATGCAAGATATTAAATATGGATTATGAAAGCCTGTTGTGCTAATAAGAAACTCTGGTCAAGACACCTTTGTACAAAAACAGAAAAATGCTGAAAAAACTCAGCAGGTCTAGTTGCATCTGTGGAAAGAACTGACCAAATAATTCCTACAGTGCAGAAGGAGGCCATTTGGCCCATTGAGTCTGCACCGCCTCTCTGAAAAAATCCAGAGAAAATAGAGTTAACGTTTCCAGTCTGTATGAACATTTCGGAACTTGGAATGGTGTTTATAGTTCTGAGTTGTACTGTTTTAGAAAGAAGACTCCAGTTTTATAATTGATTTTTTTTCTTATATAAGCCTGAAATTGTAGTCAGGAAATTAGAATTCTTTTTAATGAACTGCCCTGAAGAAGAATCATATGGACTCAAAACTGATGCTGCCAGACCTGCTGAGTTTTTCCAGCATTTTTCTGTTTTTGTTTCTAATTCCAGCATCTGTAGTATTTTGCTTTTATTTTCTTGCACGCAAAACTTGTTTCTTCAATACAGAAATTTTGTTTTGCTGTTTGTAAATTTATGGGCTATATGCCTGGAATCTGTAGGATGTGGGCGGATGTGCCCTGTGGATACGATGTTCTGCAGGCAATCAGTGCTGGAAGAGCCTGGAAGCAACAGCTTAAGAATGTTCTTGTACGAATTCCAGTCTGCTCTCCATGACCTCCATCTCTTGAGACAATCTATGGAAGCAACATGCAAACTGTTATGTGTTCTTGTTGTCTTTTGGATCCCTGATGTTAGTAATAATCACACTTTAAGCTTGGAAAGATGAGCTCTTTATGTTTCATAACAGCCATGCTCCTTGTACAAAAGAAGAACTGGTTTGAACTGGTTCTGCTAAGCATCACTTCATTAATTCAACAATGCACGTACATTCTAACTGCACTAAATCCCGCTCATGTATTCTTATGTCCTCGCTGATATTCAAAGTGCTCCATGCCGATTTGAGCAATCGCTTCATGGCTATGGTTACACCCATCCCTGTTTATGCAACATATAATGGGGAAATCACTTGATCCAAGACTAGGAAGTTTTCTTTAATGGCACTACAGATGTTTGTCGTTATCCCTTCTGAAAATAAAATATATATAGATTGATGGAGCTGACATTTCTTTCTATGGTGATGAAGAGTTGTTTTTGGCAATGTCACTTGAATGTTTAGTGTGGCACCAGTAATACTATGGTAATTAGAATAATTAAACCAGTACACTGCTTTTACGATGTTCTTCATTCATTATGTTATATTGGTGCCACCATTAATTATCACCACCAGTGACAGACCTAATATTGGATGCAAAGTAGACCGGTTTAGAGCGGAGTTTCCTGTACTTGAACAGGGGTATCCGCAGGGGTTACTTTTTACTGACACAAGCATTTCTTCTATTGATCCATTCATCCATCTATCTTTTGTATCTTGCCTTTTTATCTAGCATGTTTTGAGTGCCACACTGCCTTTAATACAAATACCATAAATCGCAATATATAGGTTGGCCCAGTGTATAAGCCAACCCAGTTTTTCTGGCCTTGGCATGTAAGTTGACAGCTCCATCTTTGCATATCAGCCGTGAAATGCAATACTTACATTAGTAGTCAGCTTCAAATTTTTGCTCCCCAAATAAATGTTTTGCTTATCTTATAATTGGGTGCAAGAGATCAAGGAAGAGAGATGAGCTATGTTACAAAGATGTACAAGCGTTAAAGCACACTCACACAGAGGAGAGCCTATGTGACGAACGACTAAGAGAAATGAATCTTCCAACAAAACAAATGAAGTATGAAACTGGTTTCAAGCGAAGTTTGTAATATTTGGTATCCTGTCAAAAACCTCTGCTGCTGCAAGGAAATTTGGTGTTACTGAGAAACTGGTGTGAGACTGGAAGGAATATGCCTAAAGAAGATGCTCAGGACCAAATATGTCATGAGAACAGTATTACCAAATAAACCTGTTGGACTTTAACCTGGTGTTGGTAAAATTCTTACTCTGATCTTGAGAAGCATGTGGGTCTTTGAAATTCAGAATGGTTTCATCATCACCGGAAATGCAATGTGTATATATGCACTTTCGTGGGGCAAATCAAACCCCAAGCCCAATAAAGATTTCAGGCCAGCAACTGGTTGGTGCAGCTGCTTTATGGAACAAAAGTATTTAGTGTTGTGGCAGAAGACCAAGATCACTCCAAGACTACCAAAAGACTTCAACGCCAAAATTAGCAGTTTCCAGTGAATCATCATCAGACAAACACACAAAACCACGAGTACCCATTATGCCACGTTGGCAACATGGATGAAACACTGATGAATTTAGATATGTCCAGCAACTGAACTGTGAAGTGGAAAGTTTCGAAAACCATTCTGGTGAAACCCACAGGACATGAGAAGACTAGATTCACGGTGCTGTAGCCTGCATGGCTAATGGAACAAAATTAAAGACTACGGTAATTTTCAACCATGCCGAACATCATGTTTCCTGCAGGGGGCTTTATTCGGGTCCATGGCAGTGGTCAGATGGATCAGGATGGAGTGACGTTTATGGATTGATAATGTGTGGAATAGGCTTTCCATTTGCCTATGTAAAGCATGCAGTTTCTGAAATCCTCTTTTTCTAAATCAAGAGTTCCCACCTAACGTGGTTGACCAGGCCCATCACCATATCCAGTCCATTTCACTTCTGCTTTCAACTCTTCCCCTCCTCCCAAAACCTTGATGAGGATTCCTCTTGTCCTAATTTTCCACCTCCGCAGCCTTCTTATTGAATGATCATCCTCTGCCATTTTTGTCAGTTGCAATGTGATGCCGCCATCAAATAAGTCTTCCCTTCCCTGTTCAACACTATAAGGGACCATTTCCTCTGTGACAACATGGTCCACCTAGCACCCTCTCCCTTCTCTATATCACCTTTTCATGCAACTGCGAGAGATGAGCATCTATCCTTTTATCTTCTCCCTTCTCATCATTCAAAGCTCCAAACACTCTTTATAAGTTCTTTCAATTCAATATACTCGCAATTTATAATGTGGTCTCCTCCTCACCATTGGGAAGATCAAATATGAGTGCTTTGCGGAACACCTCTGTTCAATCTGCAAGCATGACTCAAGCGTCCCGTCGCTTGTCACTTTAATTCTGCACCTTGCTTCCACTCTGATTTTTCTGTCCATGTCCTACTTCAGTATTCAAATGAAACTCAGTGCAAGCTCGAGGCAAAATACTACAGGGCCATCTCGTGAAAAAAAATTCTAAGTCCAGAACTAGTGTGAAAACAGGAGAGTTTCGGATTCATTTTTTCGGCGAGTCCAAATGTCATATCTTACGCACTTAGTGCATAACAAAAGGCTGAAAACCATTTCTTGCCTGTAGGGGGAGGGATGGGGCTTAAATTGCCAGAAAACCAACTGATAGCAGCAAAGGGCACAATTGCACATCTGTAGATCTCTCTGATATGAGCGGCAAAGCAATGAAGTTACTGTGAAAATCCCCTCATTGCCCCATTCTGGTGGCTCTTTGGGTACACTGAGGGAGAATTTAGCATAGCCAATGCACCTAACCAGCACCTCTTTTAGACTGTAGGAGGAAACCGGAGCACCCAGAGGAAACCCACACATGGTGGGAGAATGTGCAGACTCTGCGCAGACAGTGACTGAAGCTGAGAATCGAACCCGGATCCCTGACACTGAGGCAGCAGTGCTAATCACTGTTGCCACCATGCTGCCTACCAATCACCTTCAATCTATGCCCCCTTGGTAATTGACCCCTCAGTGAGGGGAAGCCATTCTTTCCTGTCAACCCTGTCTAGGTTCCTTATAAAGAGCCATCCAGACGCGAAATGTGAACTCTTAAGTCTCCACAGATACTTTCAGACCTGCTGTGATTTTCTAATGTTTTTTGTTTATTTTTGGATTTCAACATCCACAGTAATTTTGCTTTTAAATTTGCGAAGCCTTGAGTTTGCCTGTCAAATATCTGTGACGGACAAGAGGAAAGGAAGAAAAGTTAAAACTGAATGTGTAGATATCAAGAAAAAGGTGCAGACGATAGTATTGACAAGGGAGACAATGAAATTATGTAGTTGTGGAGAGGTATATGTGAAAGGGAGACTATTGAAGACGAGTAAATATATAATGACAAAATGTTTAAAGAAAATATTTGGAGAAAATCCATCGAACATTTATTGGATATATTCAAAATAATAAATTAGGCATGCCTAATTTATTTGCAAGTTTCAACTTGTACTTCACGGTTTTCATAATGAGACTATCAGGTAACACTGACTTGACAGCATTGCTGCCATTTTGGAGATGCACCAACCAATGATGTCTCCTAATTATGAATGTCTCGATGTGTTCAGCAACAGGAAGGATATCCCCCTCCCCAACCCCGCCAGCAGCATTATTTGGAGGGATCACCTATCCTTTTCAGGTTAGTCGCTGATTTGTTTTATTCTAGTTGTTGCTAATGTTAGAGGAGTCCAGCACTTGCTAGAGTTCTGCCAATTTGTTAAAATCTGCAACAAATGCTGAGGCGGGTGCTAAAACACTTGATCCTGACTCCAAGGCTTTTATACAAATCAGCCTCTCCCAGACCTAGGTATAGTTGTAGATATTCCCCAATGAATGAAGCATGACTGGGAAAATGAACAGAGGTAGCACAAATCAGGACCAGCTACCAGAAGAAGGAGGAGGGGAAGAAAGGCCCTGATCCTCTGGTTGTTCATCACCTTGTACTGCAAGAAAGAGCAAAGCATGTCAGTTAATGTTGGCAGAAAATGCAGAAATAAATGTTGACCAGGACAGTGGGTGAGCTTCCCTGCTCTTTGAATCATACTATCAGATCTTTTACATCTACTCTTGGTTTAAGGTCTCATCTGGAATACACTTTTACTAATGCAACAAGTGTTCTAGGAATGTCAACCTAGATTAGGGGGCTTGAAGTCAAAACTTGCATGACTTAATTTAAAATGGGAACACAAATAGATGAGAGTACTTCAGATGTGTTCAGAACAATTTCTATTTTATACGGACTGAGGTTGAAATAATTGCAGTTTAACACAGTGCCACACATGCACAAATAACCTGAACCTTCTGTTTAGCAGTCAGCTCATGTGATTTTAATTATGTGACAATTGACTAGAAATTAGTCTGCTAATTGCTCGACTAGTGTATCTGTTTTTACACGCATTGAATGGCTGTAAAAGCCTAGCTGTCTTGGGCTAGAATAATCCATGTTGTGTCTTTAAGGCATAGTGATTTCTTCCAGCTCTCACTATATTGCTTTCGTATGAAAAAAAAATGACTTCACCAGTACCAACTGCCATAGAATTGCCACAGTTTTGTAACTATGGATTGTTACAACTGCTCAGCAGTTGGGTCTTTTAATGAATTTTAGTTATAATTACAAATCTATTTACACTTTCTCAAATACTTGGTCATCATTTTCTGTGGACTTTTTATATAATTACAAGTTTAGTTCAATTTTCCCAAATGTGTGTTGACTTAATATAGGTGCATAGTTGTAATTATGTTCTGGTAAGGCAACTGATTGCAGGGTTTAATTTACTTCATGCTGAGACTTTCCACTATGATTTTCTTGATATTGACACCAGCCTATATTGTGTTCATATCTTGACGATGTAGATTCTTGACTGGTCCAGAGATTGCCTTCTGAAAGACAATCCCTGCCCCCTAGGGGACAGTGTGGCCCACAGTGTATGCATTTCAGTTTTGTGAATGGCAGGTAGATCTGGTGTAAATAAGTGAGAAGTTTCTGACTTGATGCAACTAATGTGAATCAGATGTTGTATTTGGTACAAGCTATCAATTCTATTCCAGTGTGTTTTACTGTGCACAGCTGGATGTGTATAGTATTGAAAATAACAACATGACAAATGTGCATTTGATAAATGTAAATTGCTTTGGCTACCTTTCCACTTTAAACCTTTTTGTTGGACAATTGATGGAACAAAGTCAGTGATAATGCTTTGCATAAAGACCTCTTTCCCTGCTCAGGTAAGTTGAAGTGTATTCATGCTCTTACTACTAATACTCCTGGCTATACAATTGAGACACATCAGGAACTACCATTCCTCAAAATCAAGCTAACACAAAGCTTAAATAGGTTTTACCTTCATTAGAAGATATTCTTAGTTTACTTTTAACTAATTTCAGTGAAAACTTGAACAGATGGGTTTTGGATGAGCTGCTGAACTGAGGCCCTATCTGTTCTCGTGTAAACATAAAAGATTCCCAAAGCAGAGCAAGGTAGTTCTCCTGGTGGCTGGCCAACACCAAACATCCCTGAAAAACAGAGCATCTGAATAATTATCATACAGCAAAGAATAAGTCTGTCCAGCCTATTGCAGTGATGGGTGACATGGACTAATGAGTGGACCACGTGAGTGACCCTTCAATTCAGTGGGCTGCAAGATTAAAATTGGGCATGTTCACTATGAATCTCGATGAAGATGGAATCCAATTAATTGCATGCCAACATTTCATAAGTTATAGAAAATGTCTAATCATTCAGATATTAATATATCTGTCATCAACTTCAAGCGGAAAAGCAAAAATATTTACACTTGATTGGGCACAGATTGGGCTCAGTCAATGTATGTGCTATCAGCTCACCCCTCACTTCACGTGCCCTTGTTTAATGTGCATGTCACTGGTAGGAAAAAGGCTGTGGATGGAAACCAGTGGAATATGGCAACTCCATGCATGGCAACAGTCAACAAAATAAAATGTCTCGTGGGCCGCACTCAGAATGCTGATGGGCCGTATGTGGCTCCTGGGCTGCAGGTTGCTCACACTGGCCTACAGTGTCTGTGAAGTATTTTTTGTAAAACTAGTTCTACTCCCGTAGTTTTTCTTTCTCAAATATACAGCAATTCCCTCTTGAAAGTTACTATTGAATCAGTTTCCACCATTTAATGCATGCAGTGCATTCTAGGTTGGAACAGTGTGCTGCAAAAAGGTAGGCAGCAACTATCGCATTCGTGTTTGTGGGATTTGCCATATGGAAATGAATTCCCTGTTAATAATTCCTTTTGGCAATATAAAATATTATCAGTTGTTAACTCTTTTGAGTACAGTGTTCTGCACCATGATGCCTTGTTTTCTGCTTACCAGCTTTAAAATCTGTGTTCTTATTGACTTGCATGTAGTTGAAGCTACATGCGTCACTAGTGATGCAACTGTGCAGACCTCGGGCGACAAAATTCAATAAGGTGAACGAACAAAAGCAAAGTACTTGGATGCTGGAAATTTGGAATAAAATTAAAAATTCTGGAAATACTCAGTAGGTATTCACAGGAAACAGTGATTTTAATTATAGCCATCTGGATCGCTTTAAGGATCGCACAATGACTAGCTATGCGCAACATATTTGGTATGCAGAATTGGTAGCTGATTTTAATAGATTTGAAATGACTTCAAGGAATACCAAATCGTTGTATCAGAAAGAGACATCAAGTGTTCAGTAAAACCTAGCTTTTCTCATGCTTTGAGTTTCCAAAAGATGTCATTGTTTAATATGGTGTTGGCAGTTACAATCTAGACTAACACAGATGATGGGTTTCCAAAGTATAGCTTCATCTTTTGACAACATCTGAATAACATTTGACAAGATTTGGAGTTTTACCCAAACCCTTCTGTATAGGTCAATGACTCTATTGCAAAACATAAAACATCATAATTTGTACATATCATCTTCTCCACTTTCATTCCCTGGGATTAAAGTTAGTTTTTCAATGTGCCATTCTTTTGAATACCCTCTTTGCATATCTTGATGACTGCACTATTTCTTCTAACCAAGTAAATACACAATGATTTATAAGAATACATTTTTTTTACACACCATTGGCACATCTGGAAAGCACACATGCTTAAAAATTCCAATAATATTTTTCCCAGCTTTTACTTGCAATATAAAATTAAAATTCCAGTTGATCCAAAATTGATAGTTCTATCTGGAAGCTGTGTTTTAGTCTGCAGCATTTTAGTGATTTGGGGAAGGAGAGTTTTCACCCCTGGTTTAATTTTGCACTATCTACAATTTACAGGCTTGTCCCATATTCAGCATAACCAGTGTCACTGGGGAATATCTCTTCTGTTCACTGTACAAATAAACTAATTTTTAAAGAACACGTTTATGGTTTGAGGACACGCAATGCAACTTTTAATATAAAAACACAAAATTAGTTGAATTTATTTAATTTTTAATAAATACAAATAATATCTGATCTAGTCACCTTTTGTTTCATGCACACTTTTCTGGGTGTATTATTGTGGCAGAGGTAGTAAGGTATTTATGCAATGTGTATTGCTGTACTAGATGTCCCCTGGTGCATCTCCTTAAGACTTCAGTGTCTGATTTCTGTTTGTGGTATTGTGTTAACCTGGTTTTTGTTTGTTCTTTTGTAGGAATGGGTTACTGCAACTGACATCCAAGTGACTTTGAATAGGTTGAATACCTTTGGAGACGAGGTTTTTAATGACCCAAAGGTTCTGAAGTCCTACTATTACGCTATTTCAGACTTTGCAGTTGGTGGCAGGTACTTTTATTTTTTGTTCATTTTAACATTCATTTTTAGAACCTGCTGGTGAATCCAGGTTCATGCAATTGCATGAGATTTGCTATTTTCTCCCTTCCCTGTCATTGAAATTAAATGATGTGGAGATGCCGGCGTTGGACTGGGGTAAACACAGTAAGAAGTCTCAACACCAGGTTAAAGTCCAACAGGTTTATTTGGTGGCAAAAGCCACTAGCTTTCGGAGCGCTTGCTGCTCCTTCGTCAGGTGAGTGGGAGTTTTATTCACAAACAGGGCATATTATCTTTATATGCCCTGTTTGTGAATAAAACTCCCACTCACCTGACGAAGGAGCAGCAAGCGCTCCGAAAGCTAGTGCTTTTGCCACCAAATAAACCTGTTGGACTTTAACCTGATGTTGTGAGACTTCTTATTGAAATTAAATGTCAGGTCATCAAAGTTACTCTGGCATTGGTAATCTAAACCCTGGGGGAAGAATTGAAATTTATGCTAGTGTGCAGTCGGCTGTAAAAGAGATTGAGATGGAATTGGCATTGGGGTTTCTGCGGGCTTGGTATTTCAAGTGCTTAAAATGTCTTCAGTACGTTGTATTGCTCTTGTAATGGTTCATTTCCTTCCTTTAAAAAAAACTCTCACTACTTTGGTAAAATGTAGTGTTTTCTATGTTTGATTGGCTTTGACCTTCAGAAGAGATCAATGATCTTTAGAAGGGATTGTTGAGTCTTGCAAGCTCTTTTGTGAATTGTTTTCCATTAAACATCAGTAGAGTAGGCAAACTGTGCATGTGCATGCATGGCCATGCAACAAGGCTTAAGGTACTGTGCAGGCTGTTCATGAGCTTTCCCCTTCAAGACACTGCACGTGCAGCTTCACGAGCGTAACTTAAAGCTACTGCATACTAGAATGGACAGGCCACGTGCAACAGAGAGATCTGTCAATTGCCAGTTTTGAAAAATTCAATTGACTCATCATTTACTCCATCAGGGAATGGAGACTGTATTTCCACTATCCTTCACGTGCTTCCTGATTTCGCTCTTGAATGTTCTAATTCTAATTGTGCCCACTTTGTTTCGTGTTTCCCACCAGAGGAAAATAGTTTATATGTTTACCCAATCAAATTAACCATTTTAAACATCTGAATTAGATCAATCTTAACTCAGGGAATGCAAGCAATGTTTATGCAACCTATTCAGTAGGTCAAGGTATCATTCTGTAAATCTACTCTATCCTTCCGAGGTAAGTATATATTTCTTGAGTTGCAATGCCCAAAATAGTAAGTATAGTACTCTGGATGAGGTCTGAGCAAAACTCTCAACATTGAAGCATAATGGCTAACCTATTGAAGATAAAGGCCAACATTCTATTAGCCTTGTTAATTTTTTTACACCTTAACACTTTTGTGTACCTGAAGACACACATTCCTTTGCTCCTTTGCTCTTGCCATTAAGAAAATATTCTGATTTGTTTGCCTTAGATCCAAAGTGGATGATGATCTTGCTCTTCCCCATGTTGAACTTCATCTGTCACAGTTTTGCCATTTACTTAATCTGTCCATGTTCCCCTGCATCTTCTCCTATTTACATAAATGGGGGCAGAAAATGGGAATAAGAGGACAATTGCTTAATAGCTAGCACAATGGAGTTAGATTCAACTCTGAAAAGAAAAAGATTTAATGAATTAACGTGTGAAATTTAATGAAACAAGAAGGGATTTGGTTCAAATTAACTGGGCAGAAAGGTAGGCAAACAGGGCAGTGGATCTGAGTAGCGCGTGGGCAGGGGGAATCGGAGTAGCGCGTGGGCAGGGGGAATCGGAGTAGCGCATGGGCAGGGGGAAAAATAGATGAATATTTCTGCAAGAGGTGTATCAAGGAGTTTTATGCTTACAGAAGTTTAAAAACTAAATTTTAAAACGGAGGCATATAAGGAAACTATTGCAAGCTGTATTAAAGAAAATTGACAAATAGAGTAAAAAGGAGGTAAAAATAAAGATATTGAAGTGTTTAAAAGGAATCTAAAAAAAGACTAAATACTTCATGTCAATAGGGGGAGGGAGGCGAGAAGCCTAATCCTGCTGGAGTAGCCAGCAGCGAAGTGCTCAGGGGCCATTGGGCATGCTCTGATCTCCCAGTATACCTTCACCAGCGAGGTCGGAAATTCAAGTTAGCCTGGCGAATACTGTCCGGAGCTCGCTAAAAGGATTTCAGTAATGAATATTAAAATCAGCCTCATGCCGTTCTCCGGTACAAGGCTGATCATGTCAATAAAAGTGCCCTGGGAAGATTGCGATCGGCGGGATGCCGGATGCTATTCTTGTTATTTGGTTTCCCGCTTACATTTAAAGTCTCATGGAGTTTATTTATTAGTGTCACAAGTAGATTTGCATTAACACTGCAATGAAATTACTACGAACATCCCTAGTCGGCACACTCCGGCGCCTGCTCGGGTACACTGAGGGAGAATTTAGCATGGCCAATGCACCTAACCAGCATGTCTTTCGGACTGTGGGAAGGAACCAGAGCACCCGGAGGAAACCCACGCAGACATGGAGAGAACATGCAGCCTCCACACAGATAGTGACCCAAGCCGGGAATCGAACCCAGGTCCCTGGCAGTGTGAGGCAGCAGTGCTAACCACTGCACCACCATGTCTAACAGGTCCTCCAGCCCATTGTGTCTGCACCAGCTATAAAGCACCTATCTGTTCTAATATTTTTTTCCAGCATTTGGTCTGTAGCCTTGTATGCTATGGCATTTTAAGTGCACAATTAGCAACAGTGTTTCTCCCAGTTTATCTTGGTCTCTGTGTATCTGAAATACATTACGTTGACACATACCTGCATGTCAATGATATATCAATGTGGGTGGCTGTAAGCATGTATATTTGCCTATTTGTGCAAATAGATATATGTGCCTATGTCTTGTGTGTTTCTGTGTTGATGCACATGCCTGTCTCGGTGGTTTCCAGTGTGGCTCAGATTTTCAACGCGTTGTCTGACTGTCTCTGGTCCTCTCTCGTAAATCCGCATAATTCTGAACATTCAATGGAAAGTGATGGGAATGTGAATGATAGGTTTTCTTCCAAAAATGGGTGATTGTACATTAACTCACTAAATGAAATGTTGTCAGGGATCCCAGCTCAAACACCCTTTCAGGTAGTGAGTTCCAGGTTTCTACCACTCTCTGGGTGAAAAAGATTTTCCTCAAATCCCCTCTAAATCTCAAGTTCCTGACCTTAAATCTATGTTCCCTGGTTATTGCCACTTCAATGAAGGGGAAAAGTTTCTTCCTGTCTACCCTTTCTATGCCCCTCATAATTTTGTACACCTCAATCAGGTCACAGAATCACAGTCCCCCTTCAGTCTTCGCCCCTCAAAGGAAAATAACTCCAGCCCAACCAGCTTCTCTTTATAGTTGAAAAGCTCCAGCCCAGGAAAAATCCTGGTGAAACAAAAACAGAAAATACTGGAAAAGCTCAGCATGTCTGATAGCATCTATAGAAAGAGAACAGAGCCAACATTTGAGTCTGGATGACTCTTTGTCAGAGCTGGTGAATCTCCTCTGCACCCTTTCGAGTGTAATTGTATCCTTCCTATGGTGTGGCAACCAGAACTGCACAGAGTACTTTAGCTGTGGCCTAACGAGTGTTTTATGCAAACAAAAATAGAAAATGTTAGCAAAACACGGCAGGTTTGTAGCAAACATTGAAGATCGTAACAGACATCAGGAGGACACATAGAGGAAGACACATATAAAAGCCATCATATATTGAGTTTTTTAGAAACACCAGATGTCTCGAGGTGCTTTACAGACAATGCAATACTCCTTGAAATGTAGGGGAAAATTTTCCCATCCCACCTGCCATGGGAATCGTAGTGATTGGCAGACCATGTAAAGATCCATTGATCTCAGATGGAATTTCCCGGTTTTGGGGTGAACGCAGCTGGAAAATCCTGCCATAGTCTGTTGTAATGTGGGAAATGAGTGCCAACGTGCACACAGCAAACTCCCAGAAACTGCAACGTGATTTTGTGATGTTGATTTGAAGGATAAATATTGGCCAGAGCATCAGGGTAACTCCCCTACTCTTCTTTGAAATAGTATTACCAAAGAAACTGAGTTTATAATCCTTAGAACAGGGAAGGTTAAGAGAAGATTTGAAAGAGGTGTTCAAAATCATGAACTATTTTGGTAGAGTGGGTGAAGCTTTTGGTAACCATTAAGGACAGCTTTCGGGTGATTGGCAGAAGAATCAGAGGTGGCATGAGAAAACATTTTGCTCTGCAAGAAGTGGTGATCTGGAATGCATTACGTAAAAGTATGGTGGCAACAGATTCAATGGTGACACTCAAAAGTGATGAATACTTGAAGGACTAAGGAGAAAGAATAAAGGAATGGGATTAATTAAATTGCTTTGAGAGCCAACTCCAGTTTGTTAATCGTCTTCTGCAATGTATCATCTGATTTTATAAGGGAATACAGTAGCTATGTCTGTGGTTTTAGAAGTTGGTAGGTAAGGTTTATTGTGCGAAGCTTGTTACAATTCCAGTGGGCGGTGTAAAAACACTTGTAGAATGCAACATGGATTTTTAAAAAAACATATGAGAACAAAGAGTTAACTTTAATGGATGTTGCTCGGATTGGAGAAATGTTGGAAATGTGCACCAGGTTAATTGCTGAGGTCAGTTTTATTCTGTGTAAAGGTATAATATTGATGTTTGTTGACAATATAAAACTTGGCATATTTCATGCATGAGACTAGATGTTGATTGCTGATAGCCTGTTAAAACATTGATGTTTCCATTGCGTCCGTGCAGTGCACTTTCTAAACTTTGTCATGTACCAGTCGGAGGAACCCTAGTTAATTTTTAGATTTTGCTTAGTTGTGCTGTAACTATTATATTACATTCTCTGCTGCTACCTTCCCACTAACTAAACATAGCTGGAGATCAAGGGAGATTGATTATTTTTAATAGGAGGTATGTTGTTTTGAGATCTCAAGTAGATAAGGTATAGAGGATTTGGAGTGGAAATCTTCCCAGGAAAAATGTCTGGTTTGCTTAAAAAGCTCAAACTTTCAAAGAAACGTCTCAGAAAAACACCCACACTGCCCACCCTTTATCTTACTGTAGTAAATCCAATAATTGGCAATCGCCAGTTAGCTAACAAAAAACAACATGTTTATTACTATTTACCACTATATACAGGCTGCTGCAAATGACATGTTCATTCTCAGCTCTAGGATCAATCTGACCGCAACAGCCTGTGCTCTGCCCCGAGATCCCCATGCTTGTTCCTCATTGGGCAATCAGGTCACATTACCCTTCCGTTGCATGGCCCTTAAATGGGCTTGCTACTGCATTCCCTCCCTGTAAGTCCATTCTTACACAGTGCATTGATAACTTACACAATTTTCAAAACATTAGCAATAATGAACATTTTTAACACTGTTTATCAGAAACTCAGTCTGTCAGGGGACTTTCTCTGGGAGAGACATAGCTCACTTGGCTGAGGTTCCGTTGTAAATAGTTTCGGTTGGTCATGCTTCATTGAGACTCTCTCCTGGTACTAGCACATCACTTTCTTCTGTTTCATTGGGAGAGCACTTTGACCTGCTACTGGCTGATTAGCCACTTCACTCCTAGGACAAACAAGAACATTACTTGGTTGCACAATTGCACCAGGTAGTAACACTGGCACTTGGGATGGCTCCTGTCTCTGCAACTGATCTATACGTTTCTTCAGAAACTTGTCCTGTGCTTTCACTTCGTAGGAAAGTGACCCTGTCCTTGCCATAACTCCTGGGACCCAACTTGATCCGCTCCAAAAACTGGATCATCTGCTTCCAAAAACTGGCTTGTCTCGCTCAAATCCTCTTTCCACTTTTGATGAATAACGATGGCAGCTAACTTGCTCACTTCCACATTATTTAGCGACAAAATGTTTTGTTCACTTGTTGGGCAATCCTCCATACTATGCGCTGGGACTGCGGCCTCCGCGCCAGTGACCCGGGTTCAATTTCTCGGGTCTGTGTGGAGTTTTCACATTCTCTCCGTGGGTTTCCTCCGGGTGCTCTGGTTTCCTCCCACAGTCCAAAGATGTGTGGGTTAGGTTGATTTGGCCATGCTAAATTTTCCCTTAGTTTCCCAATATGTGTGGGTTAGGAAGATTAGCAGGGTAAATACGTGGGGTTACGGGGATAGGAGCTAGCTGGGACTGTTGGTGCAGGCTTGAAGGGCTGAATGGCCTGCTTCTGCACCGTACAGATTCTATGATTTACTCTGCTGGTACTGGTCAGGTCCTGCTTGTTTTTACACTTGCGCCTCAAATGTACTTTCCTTCCACCCACAAAGCACTCTGTTTCTCTAATCCTACACATTTCTGGGGAGTGACTTCCTCTATACCAATAGCACTTTGCATTATTCCTCGGTTGTTGTTTAAATATTCTATACTTTGTTACTCTTCTGGCTTCTGCATTTACCTCTCTACTTAAACCAGCGTCTTCATTTCTGGCACCACTGCTGCTCACAGCTTCCCGCTGTAACTAGTGAATCTTGTCACTCTGTGCATCTGTAGTGCCTGGGTGCCCTTCACAGTGCTCTCCATTGCTGACACCATTTCCAGTACCCTCTTAAAAGTAATCTTTGATTCAGCTAACAATTTTCCCTGTATAGCTGTACTGTTTACACCGCATACCCGACAGTCCCATAACATGTCATTCAGTGCTGACCCAAAATCGCAATACTCCATGATTTGTCTTTGCCTTGGTACAAAGGCTGCAATGGTTTCCCCTGGGGCTCTCTTCGTAGAGTTAAATTTGTATCTTTGTACTATTGCTGAAGGCCTACGGTGGTCATGTCCCTTTTCTAGCTCAATGGGCACTGCAAATGTTTTCATGTCGGGAGTATCTGGGGACATTAAACTTTCAATCAAATTATAAGTCTGGGTCCCACATACGGTTAGCAATATAACTTCCTCTTATCCTCCCCCTCTACTTCATTAGCACAAGGGATCCTGGGTTTTATAAATAGAGGCACAGAGAGCAAAAGCAAGGAAATTATGATGAACTCTTATGAAATTGATGCAGCCTAAACTGGACTATTGTGTCCAATTCTGGGCACTGCACTTCAGAATGCATTTCTATCAAACCTTCTGCTTTCTGTAAAAAAAAAAAAACACCCCCACTTTATCCATGTTGCTAAAGTCCCTCATCTCTGGATCCATATTTTCTGTACCCTCTCTAATGTTCAAAAGACGTGCTGATTAGGTGCATTAGCCATACTAAATTCTCCCTCAGCGTATGTGGCGACTAGGGAATTTACACAGTAACTCCATTGCAGTGTTAATGTAAGCCCACTTGTGACTTAATGCCTTGAAAAGATTTCCAAGAATAGTTCCAGGGATGGTAGAATTCAGTTATATAGATAAATTGGAGTTTGTTCTCCTTAGAGAAGAGAATGTTGAAAGAAGATTTGGTAGAAGTGCTCAAAATGCATGAGGTCTGGACACTGTTGATAGAGAAACTTTTCCAGTTGATAGAAGGCCATCCATTTAAAGTGGTTGACAAAAGAACCAACAGTGACGTGAAAAACCTTTTTACGCAGCAAGTGGATAGGACCCAGAATATGATGTCCAAGAATTGATTGGAAGTAGATATAATTGGGGCTTTCAGAAGGGAGTTAATTATCTGAAGAGAGAACATTTGCGGGACTACAGGTAAAGGGCAGAGGAATGGGACTAACTGAGTTGCCCTTGCAGAGAACTAGCACAGGCACAAGATTGAATAGCCATCTGTGCTGTAACCAGTCTATGATTCTAAAAGAGTGAGTGAGTATTTAAAAAGCAGCACGTGAAGTTTATAATGCATACCTAAGGATGCAGTTATGCTGCCATTTTGTGGTGATGACTTGTTTTTCTATTAAATATAAAGCTAGCAACATGACTGAGGAGACTGGTACTGGCAACAAAGTGGAGACTTCTGCCAGGAGACAGATTTACATCAGGTGCAGTGTAACTTAAACCTAAAACATTGGCCAGATTTTCCTGTGGTAAAGACAGCAAAACTGTCAATGAACCTCCTCATTGCTCCAGTAAAACTGACAGCAACACCAGCAGTTTGAACATCTGCAAAATAACCTGGAAATTCAGAAGTGACTGCCACATGGTGACGCTCCCCATACTTGTAGACATTCAGACAAGATGAAATCTCCCTTGCTTTGAGAATGAGAGCTTCCATATCCACGCTGTGTTGGTCTTTGCACCTTGTTGAATGTGATATCATTGAATTTTTAATGGCATACCAACTTCCTAATTACTGCAGAACATTTTACTGCCACTAATTTTGTTTTTTGTAATGCCAAATTTTTCCTACAATGATTTTAAAAAAACATGTCTTTCTTTTTAAATGTCTGCTTATCTATAATTTAGCTTCTGTCTTAATGCAGTCATATTTAGTTATCTGAAATCTTGAATTAAAAGTGTAATATTTTAACTGCTTTTAACCACAGGTTTGTTGTGTTTGAAACATTAAGTGTTGCCTATCTGCTTGCTGACATTGTCCCTGGATGCCATGACATCCCTTGATTTGATGCCAGATTTAATCTGCTGTGGGGAAATTCCAGTCACACAGATCACTGGATCTTTGTGGACAGTTTTCTTTGAGATCAATGGTGAGCGCTACTGATTTACGCTGCTGACCGGAAATTCTTCTCTCTATTAGTTGAGGAATTACATAAGTCAGTGAGAAAACGTGGAAAATAATTAGCAAACTTCGGTGCCCCACAATCCTGTTTGATTGTATTACTTAAATTGTAATTGTCATTTTGCATAATCAAGTTTACGAAAAATGCATGTTCCATTTATTTCAGTTGACTTGAAGGTTTGTTGCAGAGAATTGTGTGTAGATTAGTTACTTTTTCACTTTGTGTGTTTTGAAATTCAATATGTTTGGCCAGTGTAAGTCTGTTATGAAGCCTTATCATTTCACTGGGGATCAGGGGTGCACGCAGTGCCAGAGACTTGGGGAAGCCTCGACTCAGTTTTGTAAAAGAGCTTCTTAGCGTCCAAACTGAGCAGCCAAACCTATAGACCTGAAAGACCGGCTTTAAAACAAAATCTGAAACGCCAGGCTGACTATCCTGATTTCTTTTAAAGATGATCTTTCAGATCAATTTTACTGACAGTTGCTGAGCTGTTGCTTCCAGTCTTCAGGCAAGTTTGTCATTCAGATTTTTTTTAAAAGCCCGCTTGAAAGCCATAAAGCTGCCTGGAGGTCAGCAGCAGCGGTTGCTATTCACAGCAACTGTCATGAGAGTGTTCTTGGTTGAAAATCTGGTTTAAAAATGTTGAACGTATTCCCTGGAATCATTTTAGAGTGCAGGGGATCACTTTTAGTACTTTTAGTAGGTTTAGTTCTGGAAAATTAAGTACTTGTACACTTCTCAAAATGTTCTTTTGAATTTAAATTGGCATAGTTCTGATATGCTGTGTTGATGTACCCGGGACTTGAGAATCTTGGGCCTCAGCAAAATAAATGTAAGAAACTAAAAACCAAGAGTGAAGCATAGTGTTGACTCACCATCACCTGTTTTATTATTCTTGCAAAGTCGAGAAATGGAATCTCTACCGGTACTCACTAAGAGATCGCTTATTGAAAGATTTTACAAACCTCTACTTGATCCTAGGTTTATTCCATCCTGTTTAAAATCTAGCAGAAGGTGGTCACTCCAGTGGTGGGGTAAGCAAGGATTCTCCAGATCATCCATTGTACTTGGGCAAAAAAAACTCCCATTAAAATTCCAGAGGAACAGCATAAAGAACTTTTACCATAAAGAGCCTTTATAGAAACCCAATCCTATGACTTAAGTGCTGTAGAAATGATTTCACTAAGGATATTACTGTCATACTTTTTTAACTGTTGGAGTTGCTTATTAATTATTTATATTTTTCCACAAGATTAAAAACACTACTATTTGCACATTTATTTGGTACAAAAGTAATGCAACATGATCTGGAACCTGTGGGGATAGGATGTAAGTTTGAAGTGTTGGCTAGACATAATTTGTATGATAGTTTCTGAAATATTCAGATCGACAGAAATACTTAATACAATTAATGTTACCAGAGAGGCAGTGCTGGGTAGACTAATGGGACTGAAGGTGGACAAGTCCCCGGGTCCGGATGGAATGCATCCCAGGGTATTGAAAGAAATGTCAGAGGTAATAGTGGATGCGTTAGTGATTATTTATCAAAACTCGTTGCATTCTGGGGTAGTGCCGGTTGATTGGAAAACGGCTAATGTTACGCCGCTGTTTAAAAAAGGAAGGAGACAAAAGGCGGGTAACTATAGGCCGGTCAGCTTAACGTCTGTAGTAGGGAAAATGCTGGAATCCATTATTAAAGAGGAGATAGCAGGGCATCTGGATAGAAATGGTTCGATCAATCAGACGCAGCATGGATTCATGAGGGGAAAGTCGTGCTTGACGAACATGTTGGATTTTTATGAAGATGTGACTAGGGCGGTTGATGGAGGAGAACCGGTGGATGCGGTGTTTTTGGATTTCCAAAAGGCGTTTGATAAGGTGCCCCATAAAAGGCTGCTGAAGAAGATTAGGGCACACGGAGTTGGGGGTAGTGTGTTAAAGTGGATTGGGGACTGGCTATCCGACAGGAAGCAAAGAGTTGGAATAAATGGGTGTTTTTCCGGTTGGAGGAAGGTAACTAGTGGCGTGCCGCAGGGATCGGTACTCGGGCCGCAACTGTTTACCATTTATATAGATGATCTGGAGGAGGGGACGGAGTGTAGGGTAACGAAGTTTGCAGACGACACAAAGATAAGTGGAAAAGTGAATCGTGTGGAGGACGGAGAAGATCTGCAGAGAGATTTGGACAGGCTGAGTGAGTGGGCGAGGATATGGCAAATGGAGTATAACGTTGAGAAATGCGAGGTTATACACTTTGGAGGAAATAATAACAAATGGGATTACTATCTCAATGGAAACAAATTAAAACATGCTACCGTGCAAAGGGACCTGGGGGTCCTTGTGCATGAGACGCAAAAGCCCAGTCTGCAGGTACAACAGGTGATCAAGAAGGCAAATGGGATGTTGGCCTATATTGCGAGGGGGATAGAATATAAAAGCAGGGATGTCTTGATGCACCTGTACAGGGCATTGGTGAGGCCGCAGCTGGAATACTGTGTGCAGTATTGGTCCCCTTATATGAGGAAGGATATATTGGCATTGGAGGGAGTGCAGAGAAGGTTCACCAGGTTGATACCGGAGATGAGGGGTTTGGATTATGAGGAGAGGCTGAGGAGATTGGGTTTGTACTCGTTGGAGTTTTGAAGGATGAGGGGGGATCTTATGGAGACTTACAAGATAATGCGGGGGCTGGATAGGGTGGAGGCGGAGAGATTCTTTCCACTTAGTAAGGAAGTTAAAACTAGAGGACACAGCCTCAAAATAAAGGGGGGTCGGTTTAAGACAGAGTTGAGGAGGAACTTCTTCTCCCAGAGGGTGGTGAATCTCTGGAATTCTCTGCCCACTGAGGTGGTGGAGGCTACCTCGCTGAATATGTTTAAAGCGCGGATGGATGGATGGATTCCTGATCGGTAAGGGAATTAAGGGTTATGGGGATCAGGCGGGTAAGTGGTAGTGATCCACGTCAGATCAGCCATGATCTTATTGAATGGCGGGGCAGGCTCGAGGGGCTAGATGGCCTACTCCTGCTCCTATTTCTTATGTTCTTATGACAGTTCAATCTATATTTTTCCTCAGTTGTTGGTAAACATCTGATGGATAACTCCACTTTATGTCTGTTCTCCATAACCCTTCAATCCGTTCAATCTGTATCGGTTTTACAAATCTCCACGCCATCCTAGGTTTACCCCAGTTGGGGTTTCAACAATTCAATCTACATTTTCCTGAGCTGTTGGTACATGTCTGATTGACACACCCTGGGGATAGTGTCATTAGCATAAAAGGGACAAGTGCCATTTATGATGTATTGTGGGCCAAATCGCCAAAAAAATAGTTGTAGCCACTGATATGATGTAGGCAATGTTATCAAATGGCAGGGCAGGCTTGAGAGACTGTGTGGTCTGCTTCTCCTAATACGTATGTTACAATGGCATTCTAGATAGATGAGATGAGCTAGGCTAGCAGACGGTAAATTATAGGCCAGTTCGCCTGACTTCGGTCATTTGCAAGATTTTAGAGTCCATTATTAAAGATGAAATTACAGAGTACTTGGAAGTGCATGATAAAGTAGGACTGAGTCAGCACGGCTTTGTCAAGGGGAGATCATGTCTGACAAATCTGGTAGAGTTCTTTGAGGAGGTAACAAGGAAGTTAGATAAAGGAGAACCAGTGGACATGATTTATTTAGATTTCCAGAAGGCCTTTGACACGGTGCTGCATAGGAGACTGTTAAATAAGTTAAGAGCCCATGGTGTTAAGGGTAAGATCCTGGCATGGTTAGAGGATTGGTTGACTGGCAGAAGGCAGAGAGTCGGGATAAAGGGATCTTTTTCAGGATGGCAGCTGGTGACTAGTGGTGTGCCTCAGGGGTCAGTGCTGGGACCACAACTTTTCACAATATACGTAAACTATTTGGAGGAAGAAACTGAAGACACTTGCTAAGTTTGCAGATGATACAAAGCTACGTAGTGGGACAGGTAGTATTGAGGAAGCAGGGGGGCTGCAGAAGGACTTGGACAGGTTAGGAGAGTGAACAAAGAAGTGGCAGATGGAATACAATGTGGAAAAGTATGAGGTTATGCACTTTGGAAGGAGGAATGGAGGCATAGACTATTTTCTCAATGGGGAAAATGCTCAGGAAATCAGAAACACAGGGATTTGGAAGTCATTGTTTAAGATTCTCAAGATTAACGTGCAGGTTCAGTTGGCAGTTAGGAAGGCAAATACAATGTTAGCATTCATGTCGAGCGGGCTAGAAGAGCAGGGATGTACTTCTGAGGCTGTATAAGGCTCTGGTCAGACCCCATTTGGAGTATTGTGAGCAATGTTGGGCCCCATATTTAAGGAAGGATGTGCTGGCCTTGGAAAAGGTCCAGAGGAGGTTCACAAGAATGATCCCTGGAATGAAGAGCTTGTCGTATGAGGAATGGTTGAGGACTCTGGGTCTGTACTCGTTGGGGTTTAAAAGGATGAGGGGGGGGATCTTATTGAAACTTACAGGATACTTTGAGGTCTGGATAGAGTGGACGTGGAGAGGATGTTTCCACTAGTAGGAAAAACTAGAACCAGAGGGCACAACCTCAGGCTGAAGGGACAATCCTTTAGAACAGAGATGAGGAGGAATTTCTTCAGCCAGAGAGTGGTGAATCTGTGGAACTCTTTGCCGCAGAAGACTGTAGAGGCCAGGTCATTGAGTGTCTTTAAGACACTCTTTGAGTGGAAAATCATGTCTCACAAATTTGATTGGCTTTGTGAGTGGAAAATCATGTTTCACAAATTTGAGTTTTTTGAAGGGGTAATCAAGAAGGTGGATGAGGACAATGCAATTGATGTCTACATGGACTTTAGCAAGGCCTTTGACAAGGTACCGCATGGTAGGTTGTTGCATAAAGTTAAATCTCACGGGATCCAGGGTGAGGTAGCTAAATGGATACAAAATTGGCTTGATGACAGAACGATGTGGAGATGCCGGCATTGGACCTGATACACTGCAGGAAAGGATGTCCCGAGGCATGGTACATTGGGGAAACCATGCAGATGCTACGACAACGGGGGAATGGTCACTGCTCGACAATCACCAGGCAAGACTGTTCTCTTCCTGTGGAGGAGCACTTCAGCGGTCACGGGCATTCAGCCTTTTATCTTCGGGTAAGCATTCTCCAAGGCGGCCTTCACGAAACACGACAGCGGAGAGTTGCTGAGCAGAAACTGATAGCCAAGTTCCGCACACATGAGGACGGCCTAAACCGGGATGTTGGGCTTATGTCACACTATCAGTAACCCCCACAGCTTGCTTCCTGGACTTGCAGAATCTCACTGGCTGTCCTGTCTGGAGACAATACACATCTCTTTAACCTGTGCTTAATGCTCCCACCACTCACATTGTCTGTATCTTTAAGACCTGGTTGGTTGTAGAGATTCGCATTCTAATGAGTATTCTGTAACTTGATTTTGTGTCTCTGTATGCCCTGTTTGAGAGCAGATATCCACTCCATCTGATGAAGGAGCAGCGCTCTGAAAGCTAATGGCATTTACTACCAAATGAGTCTATCCAGCCTCTCCTTATAACTCAAACCATCAAGTCCCGGTAGCATCCTAGTAAATCCTTTCTGTACTCTGTAAACCTACTAACCATGCCTTCCATATTCTCATCCAAATCATTAATATAAATGACAAATAACAGTGGACCCAGCACCAATCCCTGAGGTATTCAACATGCTTGGTTTCAATGGTCAGAACATCGACATGTTGATGACAGAAGCCACAGGGTGGTTGTAGAGGGTTGGTTTTCAAACTGGAGACCAGTGACCAGTGATGTGCCTCAGGGATTGGTGCTGGGTCCACTGTTATTTGTCATTTATATTAATGATTTGGATGAGAATATGGAAGGCATGGTTAGTAGGTTTGCAGATGACACCAAGATTGGTGGCATAGTGGACAGTGAAGAAGGTTATCTCTGAGTGCAGCGGGATCTTGATCAATTGGGCCAGTGGGCTGACAAATGGCGGATGGAGTTTAATTTAGATAAATGCGAGGTGATGCATTTTGGTAGATTGAACCAGGGCAGGACTTTTTCAGTTAATGGGAGGGCGTTGGGGAGAGTTACAGAACAAAGAGATCTAGGGGTACATGTTCATAGCTCCTTGAAAGTGGAGTCACAGGTGGACAGAGTGGTGAAGAAGGTATTCAACATGCTTGGTTTCAATGGTCAGAACATCGAATACAGGAGTTAGGTCGTCTTGTTGAAGTTTTACAAGACATTGGTAAGGCCACACTTGGAATACTGTGTACAATTCTGGTCACCCTATTATAGAAAGGATATTATTAGACTAGGAAGAGTACAGAAAGGATTTACTAGGATGCTACCGGGACTTGATGGTTTGAGTTATAAGGAGAGGCTGGATAGACTGGGACTTTTTTCTCTGGAGCATAGGAGATTGAGGGATAATCTTATCGCGGTCTATAAAATAATGAGGGGCAGAGATCAGATAGATAGTCAATATCTTTTCCCAAAGGTAGGGGAATCTAAAACTAGAGGGCATAGGTTTAAGGTGAGAAGGGAGAGATGCAAAAAGGTCCAGAGGGGCAATTTTTTCAGTGGTTGGTGTCTAGAGCAAGCTGTCAGAGGTAGTAGTAGAGGCGGGTACAATTTTGTCTTTTAAAAAGCGTTTAGACAGTTACATGGGTAAGATGGGTATAGAAGGATATGGGCCAAATGTGGGCAATTAGGACTAGCTTTGGGGTTTTAAAAAAAAAAGGGCGGTATGGACAAGTTGGGCTGAAGGGCCTGTTTCCATGCTGTAAACCTCTATGACTAAGAGAGAGATGGATTCTTGATTTGATTAAGGGGATCATGGGTTATAGATAAAAGGCAGGAGAATGGGGATGAGAAAAATATCATCCATGATTGAATGGCAGAGCAGACTCGATGGGTTGCGTGGTCTAATTCTGCTCGTATGTTTTATGGTTTTATGGCTAGTTGACCTTTGTCATCCATAATTATCGGGTGGACAGAAGGCAGATTTTGGCTGGATCGGTAACTTGTTTTGCACTGCACATAATGAGTCTTTTCCATTGACTTCATTTGAGTCCTTTTCTCTACTTAGCTGTTATCCTACTCTATCTTGGTACTTTTATGAGTTTTAGTGGTATTGAAATACTTAATGAAGTTGTTCTGCATTGTAGATATTGAGAAGTAGCAATCAGCAGAGCCTTCAGATTTGCTGATGAAGAAAACATGGATGCAGTTATGAAACATTCTGTCTTTGTCCTCTGGCTTCCTAAAAATACTGCTGCACAGAGGCACCTAAGGGTTCCAATGCTTCTCACTGACAATGAAGCTCTATGTTCAATCATTCCATTTTGTTGTTCAAGAATCATTTGATTTTTCTACCCTAAGACATTACTGATAAAATAGAATCCAATTACACTTTTTGAAGGGAAGTTTTGATAGGGAAGTTGTTCAAGAGGATTCTTAGAGACAGGATGTATGTGCATTTAGAAAGGAACAATCTCATTAGTTGACAGACAGCATGGTTTTGTAAGAGGGAGGTCGTGCCTTACAAATTTGGTGGAGTTTTTTGAGGAAGTGACAAAAACAGTTGATGAAGGAAGGGCCGTGGATGTCGTCTATATGGATTTCAGTAAGGCATTTGACAAAGTCCCACATGGCAGGTTGGTTAAGAAGGTTAAGGCTCATGGGATACAAGGAGAAGTGGCTAGATGGGTGGAGAACTGGCTTGGCCATAGGAGACAGAGGGTAGTGGTCGAAGGGTCTTTTTCCGGCTGGTGGTCTGTGACCAGTGGTGTTCCGCAGGGCTCTGTACTGGGACCTCTGCTATTTGTGATGTATATAAATGATTTGGAAGAAGGTGTAACTGGTGTTAGCAGCAAGTTTGCGGATGACACGAAGATGGCTGGATTTGCGGACAGCGAAGAGCATTGTCGGGCAATACAGCAGGATATAGATAGGCTGGAAAATTGGGCGGAGAGGTGGCAGGTGGGGTTTAATCCGGATAAATGCGAAGTGATGCATTTTGGAAGAAATAATGTAGGGAGGAGTTATACAATAAATGGCAGAGTCATCAGGAGTATAGAAACACAGAGGGACCTAGGTGTGCAAGTCCACAAATCCTTGAAGGTGGCAACACAGGTGGAGAACGTGGTGAAGAAGGCATATGGTATGCTTGCCTTTATAGGACGGGGTATAGAGTATAAAAGCTGGAGTCTGATGATGCAGCTGTATAGAACGCTGGTTAGGCCACATTTGGAGTACTGCGTCCAGTTCTGGTCGCCGCACTACCAGAAGGACGTGGAGGCGTTAGAGAGAGTGCAGAGAAGGTTTACCAGGATGTTGCCTGGTATGGAGGGTCTTAACTATGAGGAGAGATTGGGTAGACTGGGGTTGTTCTCCCTGGAAAGACGGAGAATGAGGGGAGATCTAATAGAAGTGTACAAGATTATGAAGGGGACAGATAGGGTGAACGGTGGGAAGCTTTTTCCCAGATCAGAAGTGACGTTCACGAGGGGTCACGGGCTCAAGGTGAGAGGGGCGAAGTATAACTCGGATATTAGAGGGATGTTTTTTACACAGAGGGTGGTGGGGGCCTGGAATGCGCTGCCAAGTAGGGTGGTGGAGGCAGGCACGCTGACATCGTTTAAGACTTACCTGGATAGTCACATGAGCAGCCTGGGAATGGAGGGATACAAACGATTGGTCTAGTTGGACCAAGGAGCGGCACAGGCTTGGAGGGCCGAAGGGCCTGTTTCCTGTGCTGTACTGTTCTTTGTTCTTTGAATGAAATAATTATATTGAGGAATTCATGCACCCAGGCAAAAAGTTTTATACTTTTTCTAGAAAATGAAAACTATCTTGTGCAGTATATCTGTGTTATAAGTATTGAATCTTTTTTGCCCCAAATATAAGTTTACTGTCACTATGTTCACATGGCACAATAGAGTCAGAGGTTAACAGCATGGAAACAGACCCTTCGGCCCAACTTGTCCATGCCACCCTTTTTTTGTAAAGCCCCAAAGCTAATCCCAATTGCCTGCATTTGGCCCATATCCCTCTATACCCACGGTACCCATGTAACTAAATGCTTTTTAAAAGACAAAATTGTACCCGCCTCTACTACCACCTCTGGCAACTTGTTCCAGACACTCCCCACCCTCTGTGAAAAAATTGCCCCTCTGGACACTTTTGTATCTCTCCTCTCTCACCTTAAACCTATGCCCTCTAGTTTTAGACTCCCCTACCCTTGGGAAAAGATATTGACTAGCTAACTGATCTGTGCCCCTCATTGTTTTATAGAACTCTATAAGATCATCCCTCACCCTCCTACGCTCCAGAGAAAAAAGTCCCAATCTATCCAGCCTCTCCTTATAACTCAATCCATCAAGTCCCGATAGCATCCTAGTAAATCTTTTCTGCACTCTTTTCTAGTTTCATAATATCCCTTCTATAATAGGGTGATCAGAATTGCACACAGTATTCCAAGTGTGGCCTTACCAATGTCTTGTACAACTTCAACAAGACATCCCAACTCCTGTATTCAATGTTCTGACCGATGAAACCAAGCATGCTGAATGCCTTCTTCACCACTCTGTCCACCTGTGACTCCACTTTCAAGGAGCTATGAACATGTACCCCTAGATCTCTTTGTTCTGTAACACTCCCCAACGCCCTACCATTAACTAAGTCCTGCAATGTACAGACTATGTTAATTAGATTGAGGCAGTCACCAAAATCAGTGTCATCAACTATACAATGTTATAAATAACTAATGGGCTATTTTCCTACCAAATTAATAATATTGAAAGATGCCATTTAAGTAAAATTTGTACTCTCTGGTTTGTTTAATAGTCATGGTGGAATCACCTGTAAGGCGCACACAAACAAACACTGCATTATATCATTGCTGCTTTAATATTAATGACCAATGCTGCATTTGTAATGAGAAGATATTTGTAACCAGATGCCAAAAACAGCATCATTTTACTAGGCCCTTTCTGTGGTTGTTTGGTGAATTGATTGGTTAATCTTGATGGGGAAAAACATATCATGTATGATTGGGGGTGGGTGGGGAGGCTGCAGGTAGGAATAAAGGACTGGAAACAGGAGAAACACGGGCCCATGAATTATCTTCCTGGCTCTACATTTTACTATCATGTTGAAATTTGGTGTGGTACAAAGGATACACTTAACTGGTCACAAAATGTAAACTAAAGCTTGTGCGCAAAGATTAGTCAAGTTCAAGTTGCAAGAGAATAAGGTTTTTCATGACTTTTAGTGCACACAACCTCAATTAGCACCGTGGCACTTAAATCAAAACCTAAGCCAGTTAGAATTTGCTTGGGGTACTATGAATTAAATCTTCTATTAGGCCATACCCTTTTGATATTAAGCATTTAATGAATTACTTCTGATGTGACGTGTGGTAGAATTGTGAGTTACCTCCGGGTGTTCCAGTTTCCAGCCATAGTCTGAACGAAGTGCTGGCTAGGTGCATTGGCCATACTAAATTCTTCCTCAGCGCACCCAAACAGGTGGTGGCGTGTGATGACCGGGGGATTTTCACAATAACTTCATTGCAGTGTTAATGTAAACCTACTTGTGACACCAATAAATAAACTTAAACTTTAGCCAGTGCCTCTTGTTTGAGTGCAAATAAGGGCAGACATGGTGTTACCATCGACGCTGTGCACAATTATGAAGTATGTGATTTTGAGTTCTGATGGTCTTGGAAACTTCAGTCCATATTGGTCTTGCAAATGCTGATCTGATGAGGCACGTTCTAGCATGGACTGTTAAAACTGCACGCGAGTCTCACCAGTGCATAAACCTCTCCAAAAGTTACTACAATCACTAATTGTCTGTTCCACCCCCAATCATACATGATATGTTTTTCCCCATCAAGATTAACCAATCAATTCACCAAACAACCACAGAAAGGGCCTAGTAAAATGATGCTGTTTTTGGCATCTGGTTACAAATATCTTCTCATTACAAATGCAGCATTGGTCATTAATATTAAAGCAGCAATGATATAATGCAGTGTTTGTTTGTGTGCGCCTTACAGGTGATTCCACCATGACTATTAAACAAACCAGAGAGTACAAATTCTTTTTAAGAAATGATACTATTTGGTAAATGGAGTGGGCGAGGTGGGGGGGATGAAGGGTGTAGAGGAGGTGGGACTGTGACAAACTTTGGGTCTGTCTTAGATATTTTCTTGCATTAAGCATTGCTCAAGACTTTCTAAGCAACCCCTAAATCTTGTAATTCAGGATCATGCCTATATGGCCCAATAAATGGTACAGCAATAACACCAGGGTGATCGATTCTTAGGAAACTATATAAGGGACACTGTGACAGGGGTAGGGGATTGTGCTTATGGCGGATGGTGAGCTTGTCCCATTTCACTAAAAGAAAGAACTTGCACGTTCACTGCCAATCTTGCAGTCCTATTCTCCCCCTCTCCACTTCTCCATCTTGTGAACAAAGGCAGAAGCTTGGTGTACCAAAAGACAAAGGCACAATAGCCTCCCACAGTCTCCTCCTAGAGATATGGGACAAATCGTGCCCCAGGGAGACACAAATTTGAACACGGGACAAACTGCGAAATTATTGGACAGACCTGAAAAATAGAGGGCAGTCGGTCACTCTGAATAACAGCTGGTGTGATCTGAGGTGGATATTGTTTCTTTCATACATGTCATAGAATGCCTCTGTTTATTTGGTGAATGACAGAAAATACTTGGTGCGATGAGGCTTGTTTATTTCTGGTCTGCAAGTCAACATTCACAGTACCAGTTGTAATCCAAGTTTACTCACTGTTCTTAACTGTAATCCCTTCTTTTGAATAAGAAAAAAAAGCTATGCTACATTATTGTGCATTGAAGGACTAAATAATCTTTCTAGGCAGCCAACCAATTTCAAGCTTAAGTTGAGCAACCTTTTGCCTCCCAAAGTTGAACTTCTCAGAACCAGTTGAATTTACTGATCAAGAATATGGGTTTCCCTTTACTTTTGATCGCAAAAAGTGAATGTAGACAGTTTTCTGTACAGGAATCTCATGATTATTAGAAACTGGAGGAGAAAAGTGATCAATATCATCCTTAAAAAATCCACAGTGATGATCATTTTTCTTGGGCTGCAAGGACAGTGCATCAACCTGCTATAGTTGCCCAGCAACTACTTTATCAGTTTGAGAGCTTGCATGTTTGACTTAACATGAAGTGTTCATCTAAAAATGTCAAAACATTTTCAACATTTCAGATGCTCCTCTTTGACCTCCCATTCTTTTCCTATTTCCACTGTTTTTTCTGTTAAGATTACCACTTCATATCACTGACGGTTCAGATTATGTCTGACACATTGCTAGAGTGTCGCATTCCAAGCCTGGGCTGAAACAAGATGATCAGTCACTTTAACCTATCGTTATACTTTTGAATCAACATGATTAATGGTTTTATTTTGTTTTATTTTTAATCTTAGAAGAATTCTTGCAATGCAAAGCAAAGAATTGTAGAAATGTTGTCCTTTTTTCATAATTGAACCAGAATTGCAGCATCTAATTGCACTATTACTTCATATCCATATCCTTCAATACCCTTGTTTTAGCAAATAATTTCAATTTATTAATTGAGATTGCGTTTACATTTTGTGGGAGAGTGATTCATACTTATACCACCCTATGCATGTAGAAGTGTTTTCTAATATATCTCCTGAACACACAGGCTCTGATTTTAAAGTTATGTCTCTATGTTCTAGCTTACCAACAGTGGACTTTGTCACTATAAATTACTCAAATTCCAAAAACTACTTTAGAAATTTTATAAACCAAGAGCACCTTATGACTTGGATTTCATTGGGTAGATTTTTAGACATTGACTGACTATTCTGCGGAGTGTGCCATCTGTCTGTCACTTGTTGCTGGCTTATATCTACCCAATAATGTGTCAAGATTATCTAGTTATGCCCTGTTTGTTAAAATTAAATATAAGACAGTAGTAATGAGCTGGGTTTATTATTCTCACAAAATTAGTAAAGTGATGGAAGGAATCATCGATAACACCTCTCTGGAATTTTCTCCCTGGATCACACTACCAAAGCTACTTAAAATGCACATCTTCAACCATCTTTCCAAATCTACCTCTTGTAGTTAAATACGATAAGAGGCCACATGACACCAGGTTATAGTCCAACAGGTTTGCTTTGAAATCACAGGGTTTGGAGCGCTGCTTCTTCGTCAGGTAACACCTGACGAAGGAGCGGCGCTCCAAGCGCTTGTGATGTCAAATAAACCTGTTGCACTATAACCTGGTGTCGTGTGACCTCTCATCTTGTCCACCCCAGTCCAAAACCGGCATCTCCACATTGTAGCTAGATATGTTTTGCCTCATGTATTTCTGTTGTGAAGCAGCTTGAGATTTTTATTTTAAAAGTGCTATATTAATGTTTCTAGTTAAAGTTCAGACAAGCCACATTGTCAGTTGAAAATCGGAGCACAAGAAAGAGAAAAGAAATGTTGCAAATGATCTGCTTTTTAAAGAAAAAAATCAACTGTACACATGTGAAGAGAAGCACATTGTTACGAATGCAAGGTTTTATTGAATGGTTGTTTTGGGACTGTCAAGGTAAAATGGAGCAGTGAAAAGGGTTATGTGATGTGTTATGAATTTGGCCTCCAATATGTTTGAGTAGCTGGGTTACCTGGGGAAAGGGAGGGCCAAGTTGAGCCTCACTGAGCAAGTTGTAAAATGTTTACATCTGAAACCAAGGCAAGATCAGCTGGGTGAGCTGTGGACAGACTTTCTGTCTCCCAGGTTTTGGAGCATCCTGCACATTGTATCTCTCTGTCATTCCATCGCTGTGGGTGAGGGCTTGGGAGAGAGCAGCAAGAGGAGCTGCTGCATGCAGACGGATTAGCGAATTTAAGGATGGGGAGGGAGGCAGTGAATCAGGAGGGTCAGGGTGGGTCAGAGCGGAAGGGTCAAAGAGGAGGCAGCAATATATATTTATGTTCATTTGTGGCACAGGCTTACATTAACACTGCAATGATACTGTGAAAATCCCCTAGTCGCCACACTCGGGCGCCTGTTCAGGTACACTGAGGGAGAATTATAGCAACAGTAATTTGTGCAAACTATAATGGTAGCTAATTTGTTGTTTTTGAATAGCTTGAGCTCTTGGTATTATGCTCAAAGCAGTTCCAAGAATGGTTCTTTCTTAGGAGATAATTATTAGGCAGTAATATGGCATGGTTGATTTGAGCCCCATGTTCCATTGTTCCAGATGTGCAATGCAAGAAAATGAGGTTAAAACAAACAGATTTAAGTTTAGGTTGAAAATTATGGATGCACTGAAGACTTCATCCAACATTGGCACCTTTTGATGCTAGGACATAGCACCCTGTCTTTGGTTGCTTGTCAACCCCAGGTTACAGATATTATAAAGTTAGGAAAAATGATGCTGCATTTCCTTATAAGCACAAAGTGAAATGGATTTGGCTATTTGCTATTATTTCTGCAGAGCTACAGTTGATTTAAAAACTCGTGAACTGAAATATATTTTTTGGTTGCGATTGATCACATTCAGATGTTGTTCACCTTGTTTGATTGTTGTTTGATTTTATATATATATATTATATATACATATATCTTTGTTCATCCCCACCCTCGCAGGTGTAAGTGTCATGGCCATGCCAGCGAATGCATAAAGAATGAATTCAATAAGATGGTCTGCAATTGCAAACACAACACAATGGGAGTGGACTGTGAGAGTTGTCAGCCATTCTACAATGACCGACCTTGGCGCAGGGCCACGGCAGAGAATCCAAATGAGTGTTTGCGTAAGTATGGGAGTGTGGAAAACTTGTAAAATTTCCGCATCCTTTCAACAGGAATAAACAGCAAAATGTTTCTGTCCATTTATACTTAATTGGTGAAAAACTAACTCCTATAATCATTCTATGACTTGATCCATTTTGATTACATAAATGTTAATTTATGTGAACTATTAGCGGGTTGTATATCGAAATAAGGTGCATTAATGAGGAGCTCTAGTATTTCTACAAAGAGAATGTGAGTTGAAGTATTCAGCATTCATATTTGAATTGCAAAATTTGCTTTTTATTTGATGCTTGATTCTTTTTTCTTGAAACCTGACATCTTGTTTATTTAAGCATTCCCTTTCTCTTGTTCCCTATCTGCCAAATGTTAATAAGCTAAAGTTCCAGTCAGGCCCTTAGTGACTAATAGTTCATCCCACTGGCAATTTACATTCCAGAATTCATATTAAATCGAACTGATAATGAAAAGAATTTTGTAAACCAGATCCATCATACACATAGAATAGAACCAAAAGTCAAAATTACCCCAGAAGATTTTACTGCATTGAAATTACCCATTCTGTCCATCAAATCTGTGTTTGCTTTGAGCTACCTTGTCTAATCCTGCTTTCTTACTTAGGCCCCATGGTTCTTCCTTGTTCTTTTTCAAACTGTATGATTTGCTTTTTAGAATAACCTGCAGACTCTGCAATAAGGATTTTGACAAAACAATCCCCCCCCCCCTCCCCCGCCCAGTTTGCCCTGTAGTTCTTTGTTTCCTTTTCCTTGGGAGATGGAATCTATAGGGTTTCGACGGAAAGTTTTGCTTGCTGCGAAAGTGGAAGTTTCTCCACCACCCACACATTAAAAAAAAGCCTTTAATAGTTCATAATATTAAAATCTACTTAAAATACATTGCCAAACTTACAAATGCTTATTGCTATGTTTGTGATGTGGAAGAGAAGTGTTTAGTTAGAAGCGTGTTACTGAACTGTCTGGGAAACAGTGGGTGATCCTATAAATGGAAGTTTCGAACTCAAAAATTCTAAACGAGCATTTTCAGTAATTCCTCCCACACCCCCGTTATCGCTCCTACACCAAAAATCCATTTCTTGGGCATATTAGGAGAGCTTTTGGGTAGGTTATCAAGTTTCGTTTTAGTTAAGGTTTATTTCTGAAACTGCAATAAATCAACAAGGGAATTCAGTGGGATGTAAAATCCTCGTTCTGGTGTTAGTGGGCGTAATTAAAAATTTGTTCCTCTGAAGGTTCTGCTTTCAGTTGTTAACCTTGCCAACTTCCCCACAAGCTAAATGTGTGCCCACAAGTAGTGAGTGAGATGCCACAATGTGTAGATATTGTATATATCCTTTGAACAATATGCTTTCCAGTTAAAAGGGGGATTAAGATGGTTCAGCTGATTCACGTAGTGCGTAGAAAGAATGCCAGAAAGCTTCCCCAACCCCAACCCAACTACATTCCTCATCTCTATCATAGAACATAGAACATAGAAAGCCACAGCACAAACAGGCCCTTCGGCCCACAGGTTGCGCCGATCACATCCCCACCTCTAGGCCTATCTATAGCCCTCAATCCCATTAAATCCCATGTACTCATCCAGAAGTCTCTTAAAAGACCCCAACGAGTTTGCCTCCACCACCACCGACGTCAGCCGATTCCACTCACCCACCACCCTCTGAGTGAAAAACTTACCCCTGACATCTCCTCTGTACCTACCCCCCAGCACCTTAAACCTGTGTCCTCTCGTAGCAACCATTTCAGCCCTTGGAAATAGCCTCTGAGAGTCTACCCTATCCAGACCTCTCAACATCTTGTAAACCTCTATCAGGTCACCTCTCATCCTTCGCCTCTCCAGGGAGAAGAGACCAAGCTCCCTCAACCTATCCTCATAAGGCATGCCCCCCAATCCAGGCAACATCCTTGTAAATCTCCTCTGCACCCTTTCAATGGCTTCAACATCTTTCCTGTAATGAGGTGACCAGAACTGCGCGCAGTACTCCAAGTGGGGTCTAACCAGGGTCCTATAAAGCTGCAGCATTATCTCCCGACTCCTAAACTCAATCCCTCGATTAATGAAGGCCAGTACGCCGTACGCCTTCTTGACCGCATCCTCCACCTGCGAGGCCGATTTAAGAGTCCTATGGACCCGGACCCCAAGGTCCTTCTGATCCTCTACACTGCTAAGAATGGTACCCTTCATATTATATTGCTGCTTCATCCCATTGGATCTGCCAAAATGGATCACCACACACTTATCCGGGTTGAAGTCCCGGATAAGTGTGTGGTTATCGAATTGGCTGGTTTCACCCAATGTTGAGAGGGCTGGATTGGAGGATATAGTTGGCCTCAGTATCTTTTGGTTAGGTGGAGAAAGGCGGCCGCAGGTTCAATTCGTAGTTGCTGTCAAAGGACTCCTGCAAAGTAAATGTGTGCAAACTTTGAGTGGAACAGAATCACTCTGGGCTGTGTCGCTCACTTTTTTTATTTTGCTGATTTTAGAACTTCCAAATTGATGTATGTTTTTTCTGTGGAAAATTTATTTTGTTTTTTGTTGGTCTTGATACAGTTGAAAATATATTTTAAATCCAGATTTGAGGTTTTACTTTATGGTAGTTATATTTTAGAATTGTTTAGTTGATCTTTTTTTGAAAGGTACCCCAGTTGTTCAGATGAATGGGCCATAATTCCAAGATGTGGAGATGCCGGCGTTGGACTGGGGTAAACACAGTAAGAAGTCTAACAACACCAGGTTAAAGTCCAACAGGTTTATTTGGTAGCAAAAGCCACTAGCTTTTGGAACAGGCTGTCCCTTTGTCAGGTGGGTGGGAGTTCTGATCACAAACAGAGCACAAATACACAAACTCAATTTACATGAATAATGATTGGAATGTGAGTCTTTACAGCTAATCAAGTCTTAAAGGTACAGACAATGTGAGTGGAGGGAGCATTAAGCACAGGTTAAAGATATGTGTATTGTCTCCAGACAGGACAGCTAGTGAGATTTTGCACATCCAGGCAGGTTGTGGGGGTTACAGATAGTGTGACATGAACCCAATATCCCAGTTGAGGCCGTCCTCATGTGTGCGGAACCTGGCAGAGAGACGTGCATGTGTAATGGCACCCTCTTCTGATCTCGACGTTCGGGTGATTTAAGCCCGCCCCCTGATTCTAAGTGCGTAAGATTGCAGATTTGGACTCGCCTTAAAAAACAGATCAGAACCTCCCATTTCCATGCTCGTTGTGGACTTAAAATTTTTTTCAAAAGATCACCCCATCCCCCCCCCGTCTCCAAATCTCCAGCTAAATAAGCCCACCTGCTGTTTTATGATCTTACCTTTCTACTAGCTCTTCACCCCTTTAGTCACCATGGCCTCAACCTTTTAATTGTAATAATCTTCAAGCTGCTTTAGTTGCATTATCCTATTTCCTAGTTAAACTTTAATTTTCCCAGAACTAAAAAATACCTCTAAAATAGCTATGACCTATGAACTAGATATTTATAATAATACCCAAATCTTCTGACACCAATATTTTATTTCTCAACATTTAAAAAATGTTGTTTTCTATTCTACCTACCAAAGTGAATGACCTCACATTTTCCCATATTATGTTCCTATCTGTCGCCTTCCTGCCCTGTCATTTAACCGATCTATATTCCGTTACAGACTCTTTGCTTTCTGCTCACAGCTTACATAACAAACTCGAGTTTTGTATCATTAGCAAACTTGGATACATTACACTCCACCTCTTCATTTAAGTTATTAATATAGATTGTAGATGGAATTGTAGAGTGTCCCCCCCCCCACCCCCTTCCCCCAACCCCAGCACTGGTCCTTGTGGGACCCCACTGCTCACAACCATAGAATCTGAAAATTTAGTTGTACAGAAGCAAAATACTGTAGATGCTGGAAATCTGAAATACAAACCAAGTGCTGGCAATGCTGAACAGGTCAAGCAGCATCTGTGCGGAGAAGCAGAGCTAATGTGGGTTGTGATGAAAGGTCATCAGCCTGAAATGTTAACCCTGTTTTCTCCGTTTATTTCTACCCTCTGTTTTCTGTCCTCTTACCAACACTGTATCCATATTAATATTTTACTCTGAGCCCCTTGAGGTCCTGTTTTATTTGGAAGTTTTATTTTGAAAAGAAAGAATTGCATTTATATAGTGTATTTTGTTACCTCATGACCCAATGTGCTTTACAGTCAATTAAGTACTTTAGAATTGAGGTCATTAATGCAGTGTAGGAATCACAGCAGCAAATTTGTGCAAAAAGTCATATAAATAGCAATAGGATGATGATCAGGTAATTTGTTTTAGTGATGTTAGTTGAAGGATAAACATTGGCCAGGATACTGTTTTGCATTGATGAAGAACTAGCTGAGTATTTTGCATGGTGATCAGCTAAAATTTATATTACAATTTTTACTTCTGCAGCTTGCAATTGCCATGGCAAATCAGCAGAATGCTACTTTGATTCTGAGCTCTACCGAGCCACTGGACATGGTGGACACTGTCGCAACTGTATTGAAAATACAGATGGTCCCAACTGTGAGAGGTGCAGGGATGATTTCTACCGACAGGGTCCAGAAGCCCAATGTTTGCCCTGCAATTGTAACCCAGTGGGTGAGTACAGATCTGTTGCAAACAGAATTTATTTTTGGCACTTGTGTACACAATATTAGTACCATGACATTTTGGGGAAAAGCATTTATTGCTTTGGTTACGTAGAATCTTTACCTACAGGCAGGTCCATCATCTCATTGAGCAAGAAATACAAAAATGACATGGTGGTGGAGCCAGAAGAAAATTAAAATTATACACATTCCTTTGAGAGTCTTGGAAATGTCAAAGACTTGGCCACGGCAATGGCACCAATTTAAAATAATTGGAATCTCTCCAGACTTACTAGGTGACCTTCTATTGGTTTTTAAATACTTTCCGAGATTATTAGGCAGGAACACACAAATCTGTTTCAGTACATTTCTATAAAACAGAGCAGCCACCACAGTATCTCAACAATATGGTGCAATTTTAGAAACTTAAAGATTCCATGTGGGCCTTAAAAAAAAAAGTTACAAATAATTTGTACAATTACATGCATTTTGAGCTTAACTTGTCATAACATTTGACTAAACTTGTCCAGACTTTGGCTTCCTAAACTCTTGTATTCTTTAAGTATTGATGAGCGGACCAATTTTCAAATGGATTTGATTTGTCCCTGGAGCTCAGGATACTATATCAACTTTTTTTTCAGATAATCATGTTATGCATTAAGAAGAGTGCATGCTGTGTGCACTTGTATGAGTAACCATATATTGTGTTAAGATGAAGATAAACGTGTTAGCACTTAATTTTTGTGAATATTTTTTCATCTCTCTGTAAGATCACAGCTCTTGTTTAGTGCTAAATATCGTTTAGACTGTCTCATTGCCACATACATTTATCTTTTGGGATTTGATGTCTCAGTTCTTTTGGAGGAGACAGTCCGAACTTTAACAATAAGATAGCTTCCAGAAAATGCGGCCTGGTGTTATCATTGGAATGGTAGAGAACTGAAGATTTTGATTACTAGAATTCAAAATTGTGCAGTAAAAGTAACATTACTATTTTTAATCAATCCTTGTTTTCTTCCTTTCCTCCACAGCCTTAGAAATTCTTACTTTCTAGGTGGATAAATTTTATTTGCTCCTTTTGTTTTCAAGGTTCAATCAGTACACAGTGTGATATCTATGGTCGATGTAGCTGCAAGCCAGGAGTGATGGGAGATAAATGTGACCATTGCCAACCTGGCTACCACTCACTAACTGAAGCAGGATGCAGGTAATTGTATTATAGTTTCCTTGCCTTTCATGCATTTCCAGGTAACAGATAATGAAGTAACTTATTTTTGACAGATGGTTATGATGATGGTAGGCATCCAACTATTCACTGCTATTAATGCGGGTATTGTGTTTGTGGATTACGATCCCTCTCTCAGCAATGCTGGCTGTAGCTTTTAATCATTATGTAGTAGAAACTGTTGTTATTGGTTAACATGATGTGGAGATGCCGGCGTTGGACTGGGGTAAGCACAGTAAGAAGTCTCACAACACCAGGTTAAAGTCCAACAGGTTTATTTGGTAGCAAATACCATAAGCTTTCGGAGCACAGCTCCTTCGTCAGATGGAGTGGAAATCTGTTCTCAAACAGTGCAAACAGACACAGAAATCAAATTACAGAATACTGATTAGAATGCAAATCTCTACAGCCAGCCAGGTCTTAAATGTACAGACAATGTGGGTGGAGGGAGCATTCAACACAGGTTAAAGAGATGTGTATTGTCTCCAGACAGGACAGCTAGTGAAATTCTGCAAGTCCAGGAGGCAAACTGTGGGGGTTACTGATAATGTGACATAAATCCAACATCCCGGTTTAGGGCGTCCTCATGTGTGCGGAACTTGGCTATCAGTTTCTGCTCAGCGACTCTGCGCTGTCGTGTGTCGTGAAGGCCGCCTTGGAGAACGCTTACCTGAAGATCCAAGGCTGAATGCCCGTGACTGCTGAAGTGCTCCCCCACAGGAAGAGAACAGTCTTGCCTGCCTACGACAACGGATGAATGAACACCGCTCGACAATCACCAGGCAAGACTGTTCTCTTCCTGTGGGGGAGCACTTCAGCAGTCACGGGCATTCAGCCGTGGATCTTCAGGTAAGCGTTCTCCAAGGCGGCCTTCACGACACACGACAGCGCAGAGTCACTGAGCAGAAACTGATAGCCAAGTTCCGCACACATGAGGACGCCCTAAACCGGGATGTTGGATTTATGTCACATTATCAGTAACCCCCACAGTTTGCCTCCTGGACTTGCAGAATTTCACTAGCTGTCCTGTCTGGAGACAATACACATCTCTTTAACCTGTGTTGAATGCTCCCTCCACCCACATTGTCTGTACATTTAAGACCTGGCTGGCTGTAGAGATTTGCATTCTAATCAGTATTCTGTAATTTGATTTCTGTGTCTGTTTGCACTGTTTGAGAACAGATTTCCACTCCATCTGACGAAGGAGCTGTGCTCCGAAAGCTTATGGTATTTGCTACCAAATAAACCTGTTGGACTTTAACCTGGTGTTGTGAGACTTCTTACTGTTATTGGTTAACAGCAGCTAAATGATTAATGTTCTCGGGTAATATTCCCCGATCACAGTTTGATAGTGGCATTGATTTGTTGCTTCAAAATGGCTAACATCTCTGTAACATGGTAAATAATCTGTTTTACAGCAGCATTTGCTGGCACTATCTTTCAATTTATGGTACCTACAAAAACTCTTGCTTTAAAGTTTTAAGTTTATTTATTAGTGTCACAAATAGGTTCACATTAACACCGCAATGAAGTTACTGTGAAAGTCCTCTCGTTGCCACACTTAGAATTTAGCATGGCCAATGCATCTAACCAGCACATTTTCTAAACTGGAAGGAAACCGGAGCACCCGGAGTAAACCCACACAGACACTGGGAGTGCGCACAAACTCTGCACAGTTACCCAAGCCGGGAATCGAACTTGGGTCCATGGAGTTGTGAGGTAGCAGTGCTAACCACTGTGCCGTCCTCTCTGTTTTAAAAATGAGCTTATTTTCACGTTTTGGAGAACTGTGGAGCAGCCTTACTTAATGTTCTCAAAATCAGTGCATCACTTGTATGCAGTGCCATAATTGAGATACCATGGATGGTCGGTGGAATTTTCCCAAAAGAGCGTGAAAATGAGAGTCCTCTTTTGGACAAACTCGGCGCTGCAATCTTCCGACACTCTGACAGCCCTACTCCACTGTTCCCACTCAGGCCACACCCCCTTGGCACTGCACCTGGCACACTTGTGCCCAACTGGGCATTGCTAGACTGGCATTGCCCAATGGGCACAGCCCGGCCATGCCCCCACCACCCCCTGCGGGCTTCAGTGGCCTCATATCCCCCCCTGCATGGCCGTGGCGCTCCGTTCGCCAATAGAGCAGTAGTGTCACGCCGGCGAGGTGGGAAGCATCCATGAGGGTGGAAGCAGCCATGCTGAAGCCGTTCTCATTGGCAAAGCAGGGTTGGGGTGCGAATCGGATTTTTCCCCTCGCGTGATATCTTCCCAGCTCGCCACGCCTATTGACTGGCGTGGTGAACCAGTAAGACTGCGCCCCATATTTTATAAAATATTTTTAAAAACATTTAATATGATTTTGCCGTGGTTCCATCTATTGTATATTCACTTAAGTCTGGGGGCATCACAATTGTACATTGTGCAAAGAGCTATATAGCTAACTAATTGACATTGACTTCATTAGTTAGTGACGATGTAAATAGTGCTGAAAATGCGCAACAGGTCAGGCAGCATCTACAAAGGGAGAAGCAGTTAATGTTTCAGGTGGGTGACCTTGCATGTAAGTGTGCAGATGTGATAGATTTTAGTTAAAGGTTAAAAGAAGGGGAAAGGTGTGAAAAGTAGGATTGATTAAATAACAAAACGGATAATAGTACAAGACAAAGTACAAAACAAAGTTTTCAGATTTCCAGCATTTGCAGTACTAGCATTTGCATTAACTACTGGTGCTCCAGTTGCCATATCTGTTCTACAGAAATTTTGGACCAAGTGTAGAAGCACTGTTGGGGTTCAGATGTCCTTGTTTTTCTTACCTGCTTTCTCTGTTGGCAGACCGTGTGCCTGTAACCCTTCTGGTAGCACAGCAGAATGCAGTGTCGATACAGGACGTTGTATTTGCAAAAATAATGTAGAGGGATTCAACTGTGAGAGGTAAATTTTATGGGATTTTTTGTTGACATGTGATCCTAACAGTTGTAAAGTTGTATTTCTGCATATTTTATATTTTGCATGGAATTAATAATACTGCAATATGCCAACTTGCCTATGTCAATGTTTATGCTCCACACAAGACAAATTAAAGCTAGGCAAGGCAGGAATGGAAGTGGGATTCAGACATTCTAGGTAGCTATCACTGAGGCAACTGGTTGTCCTAAGGGGAGAGTTTGTGCCAAAGCTTGCTATTAGACCACTGGGTCCTGAGATAACACAGTGGAGCTGGAGGACTGGCATCCAATGGGGAGAAAAGGAAGTCCTTTGCCTGGAGGTATCTTACAGTTCAGCATCATCTCCCTCTGCCTCCAATTGCTCCTGCTTTTCTCCTGATGAGCAATCTCTTTCAGGACTTTACTGTCCTCAAGATCCACTCCTCCCTGGAGCGTCGTGTTTTGGAGCAAACCACCATACCCTTGCAGGAAGATTTTGCAAGCACAACCTGACCACAACTGGTTCTGGACTCGAGTGCTTTCTGCTTGCTGCATCCCATCATTGTGACCCTGATGCGTTGTCCAGCATCAGTAAAGAGGACATCTGCTACCTGGGTGATGCAGCCAACTGTGAGATGCCAGAGGTCTGCACTGACCAGAGCACAGGTGTTTGACCATATTCGCTGTCTCCTTTGGCATCGGTTCTCAGTCAGTACTTTGGCTCTTTACCTGCAAAATCTACAGGGGGTCAGTTTTTCCTTCCCCCTTGTTCATCCCATCTGGCCTCCTGAAGCCTGACACCCTGCCCTTCCTGTACAGGTTGCTGCACAAAATGGCCTCAATGTCTAAGAATGCATTCCCCTTCAGGCTGTACCCTTCCTGGTGCACGAACAGCCTTACCCGCTGCTCTGATGGTCATGTGATGCCAGGAGGGTGATGACACCCTGAACTGCCAAAGTTCTGAATGCTGGAACTTAGGCTGCTGCAATTTTAATGTTTAATCCCTTTAAGCTTTAAAAGTTATTTTTACTTTTCATTTTAAACTTTCCCCAAGACTTGCCACAAAGTGTGGTCCATGTCTCCATGCAGCTCGCCTGATTCAGAAAGCTGCTAAAACTGGTCTAATTTGGGAAAGTTAGGAAAGTTGTGAGAGCTAGGCTATTAATAAGTCCACAACGATGTTAATTGGCCTTGCAATTGATGCAGGTGAGTTTGCAGGTCCGTGTTCTCCTCTGTCCTCTGGAATATCAAGGCGAGTGGAAATGGAGGTGGGACTTCCAACCGTGCAACATAGCAACCATTTCCTTTTTGTCTGCCCTACTCACCTCTCTTCTGACCCGATTGATGCTGGGGATTTCCAGTCTCTCTTGTTTTGAATTCTCCCAATCTTCATGCTTTTTGTCTTGCACACATCATAGATAAGACTATGGGAGAAATTTAGTATTTAAGCTTGCTTTTAAAAGTTATATATCTTCCCTGCAGGTCACTTTAGTTTCTAGTCTTTTGTCAGTAACCATATCTTCCTCTCAAAAGGAAAAAACTCACAAACCAAACTTTTTGCTTCAGAATTCAGCTAACTCTAATTTTTGAAACTTCGGTGTTAACTTTCCTGTGTGGCAAGTGACCTGGCCCAGTGTGACATCCTATAAAAATTGCACAACTTCACACCTGTTTGTTTAGAATGACTTGCTGCCTGGCTACTGCAATTTTGCAGTTAAGAAAGAACCTGTTCCTGAAAGCAAGTACATTATAAAACCTACCTACTTCCATACTGCAGGATTTTTATTGATTTTCAAAATTAAATGCTCTGATGTATTGCACACGGCTTCAAAATTCTATGGAACGCTGCACTTGTGTAGACTGTGGTTGACACTGACTTAAAGGTTTAAGTTTATTTATTAATGTCACAAGTAGGCTTACATTAACACTGCAATGAAGTTACTGTGAAAATCCCCTAGTCACCACACTCCGGCGCCTGTTTCTATTCTGTTTCTATCTATTTTAAAGCATCTTTAGTTGAAAAAGACTGTTACGTTGGATCACTTAACAGGCAACTCTTGTGTAGTGGTTTTATTTTTGGTGTCGATATTAGGAGAATTTAAAAAAGTGAAACAAGATTTGAATGCTAGGTAGATTTGAAAGTAATACAGAAGTTGTACTGATTTCAAGTATTTTTTAAGTGTTGATGTAGAAAACTAGGTTGTTGACATCCATAAAATTAAATGATCTTATGGTACTATAGTCAATAGTATTTAGCAGCCAGTATTTATCTTTTAGTCAACATCATTAAGAAAGAGACTGTGGTTATTATCATATTTCTGTTTGTGGGATCTTGCTATGCTTAAATTTGGCAACAACATTACTGCATTTTAAAAAGTACTCAATTGGCTGTCAGATGCTTTAGGACCTTCAGAAGTCACGAAAGGCATTGTAAAAATGTAATCTAATTTAACAGGAACCAAGTTTGTTCTGTACATCTAACATTCCACCAGAGGAAAATATTCATTTAATCTCTCGTCTCACTTGATGCTGATTAATTTAAAACCTGTTTCTTCTAGTTTTGTGGCCATTATCCAAGTCAAATAGCTCACATAGATGTCTCTCAGCATCTTGAAAGATCTGAATCATGTCTCACTGCAGTTATCTTCTCTAAAACAAAAACATGTTCAGCTCTATAAGTTTCTTCATAACTGAGGCTTCATGTCTTTGGTTCATCTTTGTCATTCTTCCTTGAACTCCCTCCCACAGCCTCAGTGTTGCTTTGGGTTCTAGGTCAACTTGTACTTTTGCAATCTGTAAGCTGTGCAATTGCAACTGAAAGGTTCATCTTCAGTACTCCATGTACATGCTGTGAACTGGCCCAGAATATGGAACTTTTCACACACTAAATTGTAACTCAGACTAAGTGGTAATACAAAAAGTTGAATAGGAATTTTAATTGGGTATTACTAAAATGTATTAGCTGAGGATACCATTCTTTGCTTGAATTTAGATGGTTTGTTGATTGAGGTTTATTTTAATTGAAAGCAAAAAATCTCTCTCTCGTTATTTGGTTTTTGAATTTTATACAAATAATTCAATAATTTAGCAGTAAGATTCTGAAAAATGAACAAATTAGTTTAAAATGTTAGCAATTAATATATTCATAATGAGATATTCTTTCCTTTTCTATTTAGATGCAAGCCAGGATTTTTCAACCTGAACCCCCAGAATCCCCATGGCTGCACTGCCTGCTTCTGTTTTGGCCATTCATCTGTTTGTAGCAAAGCAGAGGGCTACAGGACAGAGAGGATCACATCAAGCTTTGATACAGGTGTTACTGAAATTTTCTAATGTACACACCCCCATGTTTCTAGCTATAGCCATGTACTTAGTTGACTTGGTATTGCTGAACTTGATGCAGACTTGACAAATACCGTAACACCCAGCTCAGCCTCCGGTACAAACGTTTTTGCATGAAAAAAAATGATTAAACCCTCAATCTTAACATCTTTATTTTGTGTACATGGGAACATAGTTTAGACTGGAAAATAAGTTACTTTTGGTCCGTTGACTGACTCCTTTCTTTCCAGTGGAACATGTCCAACTTGCACTGTTACTCTATCTTGTACTCCATCTCTGTTCTCAATCCTCTGAGGTAGAGAATAGGTTGAACGCCTAATAGATTGCTTTTGTTCCACAAAGCTAATCGGAAAAACCCTGCAGGATATAATCTGTTGTTTACCCTGACTAGTTCTTTTATAATAGAAGCATCCCTGGGGACCAAGCAGACTTTTTTTCAATGGGTTCTATATAGTATTTGTCTGTATCTTAATTTATCCATGTAACTAAACCTTTTGGAAAACATTTATTCGGCTCTACCTTAAAGCAGTTAATTTACACAGTAATCATTAACTTTGGGCACTCCTTTCCTTGTTGCTGTTGTGTGGATGGCCAGTTGCTCTGTCTACCTTCTAATTGCTGTAATTATGTTTGCTAAGTTGTGGGAGCACCTTGTAGAAAGCTGTGTTATAGTCTTGCTGGATATTACTTCTGATTTGCTTTCATTTTTTGTGTGGGGGGAGGCAGTATTTCTATAGCGGATTTCTGTTGACCTCTGCATTCCTAACCCTTTTTACTAAGTATCTTACAAAGTGATTGTAGATGACCAGACTCTCCTCTCAAGTAGAAACTGTACTTCATTATGATCCTGTTGATCTGTTGAAAGATCTGTGTTGGACTGCCAAGTAAACATGCAGTGAAAATGAGCATAGTTCCTGCATAACAGCATTGAATGAAACAGTGATAATAGGTAAAAGGCCAGTACGTCACTATGCTTGTAGTGTGGCGTGAACTTCTCTGTTTGGATATGCAGGTGACGGTGGATGGCGGGCTGAGCAGCGAGACGGTACGGAGGTCCTGCTTCAGTGGTCCCCAGTGAGCCGTGACATCTCTGTGGTCTCTAATGATTATTTTCCTGTTTACTACATCGCTCCTGGTATGTAAATTCAGTCATTGCACAATGTGTTATCTTGTTCCAAAACAAATGAGTCAAAACAGATTTGATAGTTGCTGCTTCGTAACACAGAGCAAACAGAAAATTTACTGAGTTGATGACTAAGGTTGAAGGCCTATAACCAACAGAGATTACATAAATTACTCTTTTTCAAAAAAAGAAGTTACATCTATTTAGACCCTTGCAGATCTAATCATTGATTTTCCTTGTGTTCTTTTTACAGCAAATATTTTGGGGAATCAGCTGCTGAGTTATGGCCAGAACCTGTCTTTCAATTTCTACGTGGACAAGAGAGACACACGTTTATCAGCCGAAGATCTAGTGCTGGAAGGAGCAGACCTGAGAGTAACAGTTCCACTAATAGCTCAAGGAAATCAATATCCCACAGAAAGCCCACAGAACTATGTCTTCAGGTGAAATGAGATCCAGAATATAATGTATATTGTCATTAAAATTGGAACCACTGATCATCTATTGGATAATGCATTAAAGAACCGGGCTGAGTAGAGAACTTGTAGCAGAGTGACAAAGCAAATAAGACAAGCACAGAGTGTGTGAAAAGAGACTGGTAGTTAACATAAAATTGAATCCCAAAGTCTTCTATTGGCACATAAACAAAAAGGTGATAAAGGGTGGTAAAATGAGAAGTGAGACTAATTAGGGACTAAAAACGGAATTTATGCATCGCAGCAGGGGGCATACCTGAGGTATTAAATGAATACTTTGCATCTGCCTTTACCAAGAAAAATATGTTACCCGGGCCACAGTAAAAGAGGGAGTAATTAATAACTAGAAGGATTTAAAATTGATGAAGATGTATTCGAGACGTTATCTATACTTAAAAGTTGATGAAGCACCAGAGTCCCATGTTGCATGAACAGTGTGAAACCGTTTGCTGCTCTCAAAGCAAGAGCCATTATCTCTACTATAATAGCAGGATCAAAGTCTCCTCCTTCCCTTACATGTATCCTATCTGCTTTGACGGAGTTGAAAGCCAGGACTCAGAGGTGAAAGCTTGTTGGTGTTGTGCCACTGAAGCACCCAGTTCCATGTGTTCAAAGCAATGTCAGTTTGATTAGGAACAAACTTTATTCCCACTCCCTGCAAGAATCTGCTTTCCTTTGTGCACTATGATTCAAATTACATTCAAGGCTCTTAAATATCCAAAGTCAATCTTACATTTTGATCTAAATTTGAAATAACTACCAGTTATACTTTAACTTGAAAGTACTATTGTAAATAACTGTTCTTAATAGCCCACTTTATTTTGTTTGCAGACTTCATGAAGTGACAAGTTATCCCTGGAGGCCGCAGCTTTCCTCTTTTGAATTTCAGAAGCTTCTCCACAATCTGACAGCTATCAAGATTCGAGGCACATACAGTGAGCATAGTAAGTGTCTTCTGACCCATGTATGCACTTGAGATTCACTAGAGTTTAGAAGAATGAGAGGGGATCTCATTAAAATGTATAACATTCTGGCAGGGCTGGGCAGACTGGATGCAGAGATCATGTTCCCCCTGGTTGTGGGTTTAGAACAAGAGGTCACAGTCTCAGAATATAGGGTGGGCCATTTAGGACTGAGATGAAGAGGAACTTCTTCACTCAGAAGGTGGGGAACCTGTGGCATTCTCTACCACATACAGCTGTGAGGACAAGTCACTGAATATATTTAAGAAGGAAATACATTTCTAGACACTAAAGACGTCAACGGAAAGAGGAGATGGAGGGGAGTATGCATTGATCAGTCATAATCCAATTGAATGGTGGTGGAGCAGGGTTGATGAGTTTAATGGCCTACTCCTGCTCCCATTTTCTATGAAACTATGCGCCCAGCCCATAGGAAGGATGTGATTGCATTAGAGTGTGCAGAGGAGATTCACCAAGATGTTGCCACGGCTGGAGCGTTTCAGCTATGAAGAGAGGCTGGTTAGGCTGGGATTGTTTTCCTTAGCGCAGAGAAGGCTGAGGGGGATCTGATTGAGGTGTACAAAAAGTACGAGGGACGTAAATAGGGTCGATAGGAAGAAGCTTTTCCTCTTGGTAGAGGGGTCAATACCAGGAGGCATAGATTTAAGGTCAGGGACAGGTGATTTAAAGGGAATTTGAGGAAAATCATTTTCACCCAGAGAGTGATGGGAATCTGAAACTCACTACCTGCCAGGGCGGTAGAGACATTTAAGAATCATCTAGATGAGCACTTGAAATATCATGACATTCAAGGCTATGGACTAAGTGCTGGAAAATGGGATGAGCAATGATAAGTACTTGATGGCCATACAGACATGATGAGCCGAAGGGCCTCTTGCTGTGCTGTAAAATTCTGACCCTGCAGGGACGACTGGAAACCCTTTCCAATTGGGCCTCCACGCTGAAGCATGTTGACTCCCAAACCTGTTCTATTACCGAGCCAAACTTGATAGACTTTAAGAACCAGAATCTAATTATAAGTGGCTTGATAAGCAGCAGGAGCTTCCTCCCTCTAGGCTGCGAAACAACATGCTTCAGCAAGTTTGGCTTCAGGCAGCAGGCTCCAGGCCCGGCAACTTCTGGAACAGTGGCCACAAGTGTGACCTGCCTGCGAAAGCATGTTGTTGCCATACTGGAACTTATTACATTGACAAGTCCAAAACCTGAAGTGGGGTCTGTTGAAGCATGTTGTCCCTAAACCTGGAGGCAGGCATTTATTTACTGCTGAAACTATGGGGGCAAATCTCCCAAAAACGTTGCAAGTGCTGAATTCATGGGAAAACTGGTGTAAATCACGATTGTTTTTTCAGTGGGAGTTCAGACTCAAATCTCCCACACAATGTGCAATACAGAGGTCGCAATTGTGAATATCACTAAAAGCTCAGGGGGTAGGGCCTATTCACACCAGTCCCCCCCCCCCCCCCCCCCCCCTCACAAAGCAGTGATATCCCCTCTCCCCAAAACCACCACTGGCCTTCCTCCAATCCCAACGGATCCTAGTGGCAGCGGAACACCCCCCCCCCATCACCACAATCGCCCCTAGGCTGCAACTGCTTGCCAATGCCCAGTGGGCGGTGCCAAGATGGTGACGTCGTACCGAGAGTACTGTGTACAATTTTGGTCCCCTTATTTAAGAAAGGATATATTGGCTTTGGAGGGGGTACAGAGAAGGTTCACCAGGTTGATTCCGGAGATGAGGGGGTTAGCTTATGAGGAGAGATTGAGTAGACTGGGCCTGTACTCATTGGAGTTTAGAAGGTTGAGGGGAGATCTCATAGAGACATATAAGATAATGAAGGGGCTAGACAGGGTAGAAGCAGCAAGGTTATTTCCACTTACAATGCAAACAAGAACTAGGGGGCATAGCCTCAAAATACGGGGGAGTCAATTTAGAACAGAGTTGAGGAGGAACTTCTTCTCCCAAGGGGTAGTGAATCTTTGGAAGCAGTAGAGGCTACCTCGTTAAATGTGTTCAAGTCACAGATAGATAGATTTTTAACCATTAAGGGAATTAAGGGTTATGGGGAGTGGGTGGGTAAGTGGAACTGAACCCACTATCAGATCAGCCATGATCTTATTGAATGGCGGAGCAGGCTTGAGGGGCTAGATGGCCTACTCCTGCTCCTATTTCTTATGTTCTTATGCAAGATGCCCCCTGGGCATGGGCACTTTGCCTCCTGGCACTGCCACGATGTCCATGCTTGGGACACCACTTCCCCCGCCGCCCAAATCCCTAGGGGGCCCCGATTGCGCCCCCCCCCCCCCCCCCCTCACTCCAGTGGGGCTCCCACTCGTTCCCCAAATGTGGGGAGCTACTCTAAACCCCACCAGAGTGAAATTGGACTGGCGGGGTGGGAGATGCTATTGGGCCCGATAATGACATTTAAATTACATTAAAATAACTTACCTGCTGTTCTCCAGCATGGTCCCGACCTTGCTGGATATCCAGCGCTTGGAGATGCACGCGCATCAGGGAACGCACGCGCGAACCCTGCGAATTGGCCTACAAGTGATTCTCCCGGCCCTCCAGATGAATAAATCGGAAATTTGAATCAATCCACTTGCTGCAAATAAACGCGATCATGGAGTAATATGAAGATGGTAGACACTGACAACTGGGAGAGTGTTGCTGATAGTTGTGATTTCTGGAGGCTAATTGGTGGGGCATTGAAAGAAGCGAGCCAAAGTGCAAAATTCAGCTGGTGAAGAAGAGGACCAAGTGAATCTTGCAGCTTTTCAGCCCTCTGTCTTCACCTTCAACAAAAACAGCAGAGATTGCCATGCCACCTGGTGATTTTTAACAGAGTTGGCCACCACAGTGCTAACAATTGTCTTGCAAGGCCCATGAGGCTGCCAAGAGGAAACTAACTAAACCGTGAAGTTGAACAGTGGAACAGGAAAAGGCAAATTAGCCCCTCAAGTCTGTTCCCTCCTTCAATGGGATCTTGGTTGATCTGTAATCAAAATCCATACATCTATAAGGATATCAGAGGTAGGTTCTTCACGCAGAGAGTGGTTGGGGTGTGGAATGGACTGCCTGCAGTGATAGTGGAGTCAGACACTTTAGGAACATTTAAGCGGTTATTGGATAGGCACATGGAGCACACCAGGATGGTAGGGAGTGGGATAGCTTGATCTTGGTTTCAGATGAAGGTCGGCACAACATCGTGGGCCGAAGGGCCTGTTCTGTGCTGTAATGTTCTATGTTCTATGTACCGTTGCCCCATATTCCTTGATTTTAATATCTTTGGTTAAAAGTAACCTATGAATCTCAGATTTTAAATTAATAATTGATCCAGCATCAATTACAGTTTGCAAAAGAGAATTTCAAACTTTGTATGTTTGTACAGATGGACACTGATGTGGATTGTACAAATCAGCTATGATTTTATTGCATGGCAGAACAGGCTTAAGGGGCCAAATGGCCCACTCCTGCCCCTAAATTGAATGTTTGTAACTTTTGCCACCCTTTGTATGTACAACTGTTTCCTAATTTCATTTATGAAAGTCTGTAATTTTAAGGCTGTGTACTAATCCTAGATCACCAAACATGTTTCTATGTAGCCCATCAGTTCCCCATAATACATTGAAACTTCAATTAGATTCAATTAATCTTCTAAATTCCAGGAAATGCAATCCAAATATATGTAGTCTCTCCTTGTAATTTAACCATTGCAGACCAGGTATTGTTCCAGTAATTCTCTGCTCCGTTTCCTCCAATGGTCAAAAAATCCTTCCTGAGGTATGGTGCCCAGAACTGAAGACAATATTTCAGTTGTGATCCAACTAAGGCTTTTCATAGCTGAACCATAACTTCTATCCCTTTGTATTTAATCCCTAAAATGTAAATGCCAGAATTCCTGTAACCTTTTTTACTTTTTTTTATTATACCTGATAGTAACATTTTCTGTAGACATGGACACCTGGGGACACCAGTGTCTCTTTGCATCTCCAATACTTCCAGCTTCTCCCCATTTATAAAATACACTAACTTATCCTTTACAACCCAAGATAAATGATTCATGTTTGCCTATTCTTAGATTTGTTTACCAGTATTACCCACTCAGTCTGTTAATACCTTTGTAATTTTATGCTTCCATCGACTTACACTGCTGCATATCTTCGGGTCATCGCCTATCTAAGTTGTTAATAATTAGTGAATTGCTGAAGCTTCCTTTGGGACGGCACTAGTCATGTCGTGCTAGTTAAGAATGCCTGCCAATTATATGTAGAGGGAATTTTCCCATCCCCCCCGCCACGGGAATCATAGTGGGCAGGGGGTAGACCATACAACGGTCCATTGACCACGGGTGGGATTGTCTGGTTTTGGGGCAAACATGGCCGGAAAATCCCACCCATAGTCTGTTTTCTGCCATTAACCAGCAAATACCTTGCCCCCAGTTCCATGAACTTCAACTTTAGTTAAGCCTCTTATGAGGGACTTCTGGAAGTCCTTATAAATAACATCTCGATATCCCCCTCTCCAATACTTTAGTGACCTCTTCAAAAATTTCAATCAAGTTCATCAAGTGCATTCTGATTCTCTCATCAGCTGAAACTTTTAATTGTTTAGTCATTCCATCCTTAATGACAGACATTAGTATTTTGATTTGATTTATTTTTGTCCACATGTATTATTTTACAGTGAAAAGTATTGTTTCTTGCGCACTATACAGACAAAACATACCATACATAGGGAAGGAAAGGAAGAGTGCAGAATGTAGTGTTACAGTCATAACTAGGGCATAGAGAAAGGTCAACTTAATGCGAGATAGGTCCATTCAAAACTCTGATGACAGCAGGGAAGAAGCTGTTTTTGAGTCGGTTGGTGTGTAATCTGACTTTTGTATCTTTTTCCCGATGGAAGAATGTGGAAGAGAGTATGTCTGGGATGTGTGGGGTCCTTGATTATACTGGCTACTTTTCCGAGGCAGCTGGAAGTGTAAACGGTGTCAGTGGGTGGGAGGCTGGTTTGAGTGATGGATTGGGCTTTGTTCACGACCCTTTGTAGTGTCTTGGGGTAATTTCCTATCAAAAGATGTGTAATTTTCTAATCTAAAAGAATAGTTCCTGAATTGATAATGCTTTGGAAGATTATAATTAGGGCATCTGCAATGTTCTCTCTGTCAAACCTATTATTGGATAAATTTTCATGCACCCTTAGATTGTTAGCTAAGTTTGGCATAGCTCATATATTAAATCTAGTATGGTCTGCCCTTTTGTTGGTTTTTGGACATGTTACTGCAGAAAACTATTTTGACCATAAAGAGATCTAGGCTGCTTTTCTGACACAAACTTGTCTGCTTATTCAACAATCCATGCAATGGAAGTTAATCCCCAGTAAAACCACTCTGCTTTTGCTGCATACTTGTTCAATCTCTGCAGTAGTACTTATCTCTTTGTAGCTGTTTCTGGGGAGCCTATACACAGCTCATTATTTTTCTTAATTCTACTTATAAAGGCTTCACTGCCTGCCTATCTCCTGTTATGCTATATCTTATAGAAGTAATTTAACCCTTCATCATTGATGCTACTTTCTTCTTTCTATCACGGTGGCATGGTAGCACAGTGGTTAGCACTGCTGCTTCACAGCTCCAGGGATCTGGGTTCGATTCCCGGCTTAGGTCACTGTCTGTGTGGAGTTTGCACATTCTCCTTGTGTCTGCGTGGATTTCCTCCGGGAGCTCTGGTTTCCTCCCACAGTCCAAAGATGTGCGGGTTAGGTTGATTGGCTATGCTAAAAAATTGCCCCTTAGTGTCCTGGGATGCATAGATTAGAGGGATTAGTGGGTAAAATATAAGGGGGTAGGGCGTGGGTGGGATTGTGGTCGGTGCAGACTCGATGGGCCGAATGGCCTCTTTCTGTACTGTAGGGTTTCTATGATTTCTACCAGTTTCCTATCCTTCATGTAAACCTTATAACCTGGTAATTTAGTATCCAGTCCTGACCATCTGATTGTCGTGTCTCAGTAATGACTACCATGTTGTGCACATTAAGTTGAATTTACATGTGCAGTTCATTATGTTTGATTCTTCATTTATTTCTCATAATTTATATATTTATATAATTGAAAATTTAGTTAAACATTTAAACATTTCTTTGTGATCTTAAGGCATTGAACCAATCTACTTTTATGTTTCCCTTAATGTAATGAAATAGGAATGCCACGCCAGGAAGAGAGGGATTTTGAAGACTGACCAAAAGTCAAAAGAGATAGCTTTGAAGAGGTTTTTAAAGGTGGAAAAAGAGGCAGTGAAATTTAAGGAGGAAGTTTCATAGAACAGGAAAGACTGCAGTATATAATTTATATTGCAGTCTGTGTAAATTTAATTCCATAGAAGGAATAAAACCAACACTTAACCTGGTCTATGTATATTCTGAACCTTTTTGAATATGATGCATCTTTTTCTGCTGGTGTCCAAATGTTTTCAAGTAATTTTCATAAAGTTGAGTGTGTTTGTGGCTAATTTCAGTTTATTTCTCCATAGGTGCTGGACACTTGGATGACGTAACTGTGCTTACTGCTCGTCCAGGCTCTGGATCACCAGCTGAATGGGTAGAACAATGTACCTGCCCAGCCGCATACCGGGGACAATTCTGTGAGCAATGTGCATTAGGCTACAGGAGGGAGGATCCTCATCGTGGAGCTTTCAGTCCCTGTGTGCCCTGTAGTTGCAATGCACATAGTGATTCCTGTGATCCTGAAAGTGGTGAGCGGCAGGAGCTTAAGACTGGAAAAACTCTGCTTAGATTGGTGTTTTGTGGTCACTGATACAAGCTGAATAAACCCATGTTTGGGATGATTGTTTATTTTAATATATATTTAATGTTTTCTGTGGTGTTATTCTTTCTCCTCCACTCCTCACAGCTCTCTTGTTTTCCCTGTTCTATTTTACCATATTTTTTCCACCTCTCCCAATGTGTAATATAATTCTTAGCAGGAAGGCAACATTTATGTGTTGCCAATTTAATTTCTGAATTTATGGTGCGTAAGAATGGTGTGAATGGCATTGTACTTTTTCCTTTCTTCTCACTTTTTGAGTGAATTACATTGATTTGAAGTTGTGATGAGGTTTTTTATTCACCAACCTAGATCCCTATCCATAGTAGCACTTGCACGATATGCACGCTGTCTGAATCAGAGTATGGTTGAATGCAAGAAGGTAATGTCGTTATTAGTATGTGGCTTTACCTAAAGAAAAAACATTTTGATTGGCAGTTTTGCCTGCCTTTATCATGGATGTCAAGAGACTGAAATTAATGTTTTAAAATCTGCCTTTTAATATTTGGAGGTTTCCACTTAGCTTCTTTTAAACAATTGCTTCAATTTTGCAGTGGTTGTTGCAAAAGGGTATGTTGCCCTGGGAGGGGGTATTCCGATATAGCTGAAGTGGGGGTGGGGTGGAATTGGTGGGGCAGTCCAGACATCATGGGGTGGGTGTCCAGCTTGGGGCTCGGTCTGGATGTTTAAAATAGTGACACTGAAGTTGGAAGTGATTTTTATTTCCTTCCAACTCTTTCGTAGTAACTATGTTTAAAACTGGCAGAACCATCCGAAGTTGGCAATCTAAATCATTTTATTGAATAGTTTCCACTCAGTGCAATTGTCCAGGAGAAGTCAGCACTGCTGGACAATCACTGGGTGAACCCTAATGTGGGAACTACCACGAAGGATTCAGCAGCGCATCTTTGGGATATCCCAGGAAATTATGGCCCATTATTTTCACCTCTGTTTATCTGTGAGCACCCTCATCTGTAGCAGTGCATTCATTTGAAACCTCGTCAAAACAATGCATACCTGATTGTAGTTTCTGGGTTTAAACCCTGGAACTCCTTGGCTATCAGCATTGTGAAAACACCTTCACTGCATGGACTTCAGTGGTTTAAGAAATGGTTCCAGCAGCACCACTTTAAGGTATATTAGGGGTGGACAATAAATGCTGACCATATCAGTGCTGCCCAGATTCTGAGAATTAATTTTTTTTAAAATTGGCTCCTTTAATTCAGTAGATCAATAATCCTAACTGAGTGTTAATTTTCCGAAATGTTCAATGCTGCTGTTGTTTGTAGGACTCTGAGGTTGTTACCGATGATGATCGTCCTATCATGTTTATGGATCACATTTAAGCCAAGACAGTCCAGAAGGACTTATCAGACCTGCCTATGTTAAATGACTAAAAGCTAACTCTGCAATGTTTTACACTTGCCTTGGGATCATCCACATTTGTCTGAAAATTCACAGGAAAGCCTCACCGTGTTGCAGTGGGCTTCCATAAAGTGCTTATAAAATAATTATCTTTCAAGGTATTATCAACAGCCCTGTCTGTCATCCAAAGGATCAACGCACATATGTGTCTATACTGTTACATAAAGCATTAACAAATTGAACTATTTAATTTCTAAAGACTATGGGAGCGATTTTACCATTGCGTTACGTCCATTTTTGGGTGCAACCTGGTGGTAAAATGGGGCGTAAAAAGTTTAGCACGATTAGCGTGGTTTTCGCAACTGCCGCCATTTTACGAATGCCGGATTTCCGGCATTCTCGCCAGAAATGGGCGAGAAGCAGGTTAATGTATGTAAATTTATTTTAATGCTGTTTTACATCTGCTTAGCGAGCCCGATGCTCAATCGTCCGGGCTGAGTCCCCTTTCTGACCTCGTCACGAAAGGTTATCGCCGGCGAGGATTAGACATGCTTCCCATGAACGGGGTGCAGTTAACTTGGCCTTGCCGGTGGAACCGGAGGCCATTGAGGCCCCCCGGAGGTGGGCGAGGGCAAGGGGGTGCCCCTTGGGCAGTGCCTGGCACCTGGGCAATGTCAGCCTGGCACCTGGGCAATGGCCACTGGGCAAAGCCAGGGGTGGGGCCAATGGGGGTGGGGCCAATGGGGAGGGGCCAGTGGGGGCAGGTCTAATGGGGGGGGCGCTGCCACTCTGCAGGGATTGGTGGGGGAGGGAGGGGGGGGGAGAGGGGTCCCATTGCCACTCTGCAGCAATCGGTGTTTGGGGGGGGGGGGGGGGGTGGCAGGTCTGCGATCGCTGGGGAGGTGGGGGGTGGGTCCGCAATCGCTGGGGGCAGGGCAGCAGGTCTGCGATCACTGGGGGGAGGGTGGTGGGGGCTGTATCTAAGGCCATGGGCCTCCGTGATGGGGGGGGGGCGCTGTATCAGGCTGCCGACACCAGCAGGAGCCTGAGTGCTGTCTCTTTTCTGTCAGACCCCTGCTACTGCTAATGCGCATGTGGAGCATCAGAGGCCCGCACATGCACATTACCTCCCTCTGCCAGCTTTTGGGCATGTTCAGCCCCGCCCACGGGCTTCTGCAGTGAGCAACAGACTTGCTCAAAATTTTGCAGGCACAGTGCGTGAAAACACGCCCAAAGGACAGATCTGACACAAGTCCACCCAGCACTTTGGAAAAAAATGATAAAATCGCCCCCTATATCTGGTACATTAATAATTAATTGCTTTGTCTGGTCGTTCTACAGGTGAATGCTACTGCAGGGACAACACAGCAGGATCAAACTGTGAGCGGTGTAGGGATGGTTACTATGGTGATCCTACAGTTGGTAGTTCAGAGGATTGTAGTCCATGCCCTTGTCCAAGTGGTTCAAGTTGTGCTGTTGTGCCAAAAACTCGGGATATAGTGTGTACCAACTGTCCTACAGGAACTACTGGTGAGATCCTCAAAGTTTGTAAAGTGTTTCTAAATTATTTGTTCTGGTTTGTCATATTGTCACATTTATCATTCACACAAATTTCAAATTTTTGTGGATAATTATTTAATTTATATATTTTAAAATATTGCATCTGTATTCTAATGCTCAAATGGGGTGGCACAGTGATTAGCGCTGCTGCCTCACAGCGCCAGGGACCCAGGTTCGATTCTGGCTTGCGTTACTGTCTGAGCGGAGTCTGCATGCCCTCCCCGTGTCTGCGTGGGTTTCTTCTGGGTGCTCTGGTTTCCTCCCACAGTCCAAAAGACTTGCTGGTTAGATACATTGGCCATGCTAAATTCTCCTTCTGTGTACCCAAATAAGTATGATGTAGAGATGCCGGCGTTGGACTGGGGTAAGTACAGTAAGAAGTCTCACAGCACCAAGTTAAAGTCCAACAGGTTTATTTTGGTAGCACAAGCTTCCGGGGGACTTGAGACTTCGTACTGTGCTTACCCAAATAGGTGTCAGAGTGTGGTGACTAGGGGATTCAGTAACTTCATTGCAGTGTTAATGTAAGCCTACTTGTGACACTAATAAATAAACTTAAACATTCACTTGATAAATATTTGTGTTTGAAAGTATGATCTAACATTCAGCAACAATTCCGGAAATGGATTTAAATCCTGTACACTCAGCTGACATGTTTCGAGAAAGCTGTCACACACATTTGATCTGGCCTACAATTCTGCATTGTTGACTCTAATGGCTTCAGGATAACAAAAGCAGCCTGACCCTGTCCTTGCAGCAGGGGTACTCTTGAACTCCCTGTCGGGGTGCCTGGACAGTGATTGGAAGTGGAATGCATGCGTGGTTTTTCCCCTCCTGAGACCATAGGCACTAAAGCCAACAGCCATGCTTCAGGAGATGTCAGCTAGTCCAGCACAGATAGGGTATTGAGACTATTTTTCAGCTACACGTTGGTAAAGTTGTTCAGCTATCAGGAGTGTAACCTTCATGTGCATCTAATTTGGTTGGGCAGGTTGAAGTTGTTCTATTTTATTTCATTTATTCATAAACAATTGAGCTGCATTTGGATCAAGTACAACATACAGTTGAAGAGCCAATGCCTCAGAGGTTACCCTCACTGGTAATAGAAGTAATTACTTCAGTAGTATGGAACACTAAATATGGTTGGCTGGAATGCTGCCATGATAACTAATTTTACTAGTTGGCAGAGATAGTTCATTCCAGTGTGCAGTTAGAACAGCTCATGCAGATCTTTCACAGAAAAGGCTATAATCTTATGAAACAAGAGAATTCCACAGACTTTTGAACTCTGTTTCATGCAAAGCTTCAACAAAAATAAGCATTGATCTCAGTTGCAGAAGTTTGCAAGCATTACAAAGCAGCATGGCTGAAGGGATTATATATTATTACCTCCTAATGTCATGATTTAGTCTACTTAGCCTACTTAACTGCTCACTAAAAATAAATGTATTCTTTCTAAAATGTTTTCTTTTAGACTAGGTTTCATATTTTGTTTATTGGTTAGAGTCCAAAGGTTGAGCACTACTAGTTCTGAGCACTGTATTTTGTAAGTTGGTCCATGCCAAGCTGAAGTGAGTAATTTTAAATGCAGGATTATTTAATTTGCCTTTGTGACTATCCTCCCTTGTATAAGCTTAAGAGGAACCATTTGTTTTCTTCATCCCAATCGCTATTGTAATACCGAAACTTGGGGGATCATTTTTTACAAACGTGGGAATGTTCATTTTAATGAACTTGGTGTATGTACTGTAATAAATTATCTTTTATTTCAAACAGGTAAACGGTGTGAGCTGTGTGATGATGGGTACTATGGTGATCCATTAGGAAATGAGGGGCCCGTGAGACCATGCAAACCATGTCACTGCAGTGACAACATTGATCCAAATGCTGTAGGGAACTGTAATCGGCTGACAGGAGAGTGTTTAAAGTGCATCTACAACACTGATGGATTTTACTGTGACAGATGTAAAGATGGATTTTATGGAAACGCATTAAATCCAATTCCATCAGAAAAATGTAACGGTGAGCCTCACGTTTGACTTTACCTGCGTTAAATGCTCCTAAAATAACTGTTAAAATGCTTAAAAACAACTCGGTGAAATTTGAGTTCCAGATTCCCTTATCTTGGACATTAAGATGTAAAGTGTATTGAGTCATTTTACTCCCTTAAAAAGGTACTGTATAAATGCAAGTTATTGTGCAGAGAAAAAATTAAATTTCCCACTCTTCTGGTAAACTCCACCCCCAACCACTTGTTCACTTGTGTACCTTGAGCATTCTTTACAACTGCTTTCAGTGCAAATTTATGTTTGACTGACAAAAATCTCTTGACTGGGGAAAACTTTTCTTTTAACCCAACAAAAATCCTTTGTATTGCAGTATTTCCCTGATAGTTATTTTTGTTAGTTCCTTCCTGATGTCTTGCATTATGTTTTCTCTGGACACGGCATTTCTGGATTAAAATCATACAAGTTTCTCTGAGTGAGAGGAGGTGCCTTGGTTGTATTCTTTACTAGGTAATAGTATGAGAAGAAAATATATAAATGATCCTTCCTGCTCTCTCTACCCATCCTACCTCCTCCTCCTTCCTGCTCTGCACTATCCAAGAACCTTTTCTTCAAAGGCTAAAACGCACTTTTTTTTTGCAGCTTGTAATTGTTCTCCTTATGGCACCGTGGATCAGCAAAGGAACTGCAACCAAGTCACTGGGCTATGCGAGTGCTTAATTCATGTCATGGGCAGGGACTGTAGTCAATGTGAGCCAGGCTATTACAATCTTCGTAGCGGTCAGGGCTGTCAGAGGTAAGTCAAGTAGAGGAGTTTGAGCAAAATTATTTTCTTGCTGCAGCTGTTTGTAATTGAGGTAACAAGACAATGATATATTTAAAGGGGCCTTAAATGAAGTTGAGTGTAAATTTATTTTAGACACTTTAGACCTCTAACTCCCATCTGTTTTGTATAAATAACCTGTATTTAATTTGTTTGTATAACCAAATACAGAATGGGATAAAGTTATAGCAAAGGCAAATATTTTTCAAAGTTGACCCTTTCTGTACAGTAGTAAAGTTGGTTTTCTCTTTCTATATGGGTTGGGGGAAAAATAATTGAGGCGTGTTTGTACATATAGTTGGAGAACATTGTAGGATACAAATGTGTTGAAAGCCACTGATTTCGTGTGAAAGCTAACGGGATCAGAGGAAGTGTTTGGCTAACAAAGTTACTGCCATTACTTTGATTGCTGCTATCTATTTCTCTTGATCTGTTGTTGCTCTTCTATCCATGGAAATTCTGATACGTGCAATATTAATAAATTATACAGCAATACTCAAAGTGCTGTGAACAGAATAATCTTTCACAAAATTGCAGTGGCAACACATGAAAGATGTCTGTGCAAGCTACAGGTGTGAAAGATGGCAATTTGCAGAAAGAATGGTTGTGCTTGAGGAACAGGTAACAAGGACCACGGAAAGCAGATAATTGATGATACACAGAGGAAACAGCCTACTTTGTTTTTCAAAAAGAACAAAGTATGAGAGGACAGAACAGTTTTGAGGCAACCAGTGTTGAAATCTGTAATCCCAGGTTGAAATAAAGTTCCTTTGACACAACATTCCTTCACTTTTACTTTTTACAAACAAAAGTTCCAGTTCTGTTGTCCTGCTTGAATTCTTGGCTTGGGGACAGCTAGTCAGCAGAAATCAGAAGGAAACTGATGTTTAGCATTGGATGTGAGATTATTTGTCATAAATCAGTAAATTGTCTTCCGATAGATGGTCTGGTTTAGAATAGCTGAAGATATTGAAGAATTATTCCAGCAGTGTAGACAACTCTGCACTTTATCCATACATCAGTGTGGCTGGCAATCTTGCTAACTTGTGGAGTAAAGACACTGTAAGACACCTTGCATACGTAAGACGATGCTCATGCATAGCATTATGGATTCAGGAATATTAAGAAAGAAAATAACTCTTTCATGTAAATTGTATCCATCTCTATACAATGGAACTTAACAGCTAATGTTGTTCTTCACAGTGCAACATGAAGGGCTTCATTAATTGAATTCACTGCTTGTCTGCTCCCAGGTGTGACTGTAATCCCATTGGTTCTGTTAATGGTCAATGCGATGCCCAGAGTGGACAGTGTGAATGCCAACCTGGTGTTGTTGGCCAGCAGTGTGATGAGTGTGAACCATATCACTTTGGGTTTGGCCAGGATGGATGCAAACGTAAGCAAAATAACTTAATATCTCAAAAATCGGATCATCAATTTCTTAAAGAAACAAGTGCAAGAGTAGTTTTATCTATTTTTGCAGCCTGTGACTGCGACCGTGAGGGCTCTCAATCTCTACAGTGCAAGGAAGATGGAAAATGTGACTGCAAGGCAGGATTCGTGGGTACGCACTGTGACCAGTGTGAAGAAAACTATTTCTACAATCGAACAAGACCTGGCTGCCAGGAGTGTCCTACCTGTTACAGGCTGGTGAAAGATAAGGTAGGAGAATTCATTTGTAGTATAGCATTTGGTAGTTATACACAGTACTTCATTTGATCCTTCTGATGCTGGAGCTACTTGAAAGGGAGAGACTATGAATGTTCGGTGAGAGCAAGATCAGGTTCACTGTTAAAACCCAAAAATAGGACTAATTGCTCAGCAGCACTTACCCTCTCCGCTTGCATGTGAACAAACTACTTAAGTAGTTTAAGCAGGGGAGATACCAGCAGCAGCCAGGCCTGTGACACTACAGCTGGTTCTGCTGTGGGACGGGGTCGGGCAAAGAGCAAACGAGCAGTAGTAATAGGGGACTCGCTAGTTAGAGGCACAGACAGGCGTTTCTGTGGCCGCAATAGAGACTCCAGGATGGTGTTGCCTCCCTGGTGCCAGAGTCAAGGACGTCTGAGCGCTTGCAGGACATTCTTAAGGGGGAGGGTGAGCAGCCAGAGGTCGTTGTACATATTGGTACCAACGACAGGTAGGAAAAGGGATGAGGTCCTGAAGTGTGAATGTAGAGAGTTAGGCAGAAGGCTAAAGTGCAGGACCTCCTAAGGTAGTAATTTCAGGACTACTACCGCTGCCACGTGCTAGTGAGAGTATGAATAGGAGGATTAGGCAGATGAATGCATGGCTTGAGAGCTGGTGCAGGAGGCATGGATTTAGATTTTTGGATCATTGGGATCTTTTCTGGGGAAGGGCTGACCTGTTCAAGAGGGGTAGGTTGCATCTGAACTGGAGGGGGACTAACATCTTGGCGGGGAGATTTGCTAGAGCCACTCGGGAGGGTTTAAACTAGTTTGGCAGGGGGGTGGGATCCAAAGCAGTAGGGAGACAGAAGAGAAGTTTGAGGACAGCACAGAAGTTAAGGAGAGCACATTAAGTAGTAAAGGCAGTGTCAGTAATCCTAGTACCAGACAGATCAGGCAAAAACAGGACAGAGAACAAGGGTAGTCCAGATTAAACTGCATTTATTTCAATGCAAGAGGCCTGACGGGCAAGGCAGATGAACTCGGCATGGATGGGTACATGGGACTGAGATATTATAGCAATTACTGAAACATGCCTAAGGCAGGGACAGGACTGGCAGCTCAATGTTCCAGGGTACAGATGCTATAGGAAAGATAGAACAGGAGGTAAGAGAGGAGGGGGAGTTACACTTTTGATCAGGGAAAGCATCACGGCCGTACTGAGAGGGGATATATCCGAGGGTTCAGCCACTGAGTCTATATGGGTAGAACTGAGAAATAAGAAGGGGGAAATCACTTTGATAGGGTTGTACTATAGGCCCCCAAATAGTCAGCGGGGAATTGAGGAGCAAATATGTAAGGAGATTACAGATAGCTCCAAGAAAAATAGGGTGGTAATAGTCGGAGATTTTAACTCTCCCAACATTGACTGGGACAGCCATAGTATTAGAGGGTAGGATGGAGAGAAATTTGTTGAGTGTATTCAGGAGGAATTTCTCATTCAGTATGTGGATGGCCCGACTAGAGAGGGGGCAAAACTTTACCTCCTCTTGGGAAATAAGGAAGGACAGGTGACAGAAGTGTTAGTGAGGGATCACTTTGGGACCAGTGACCATAATTCTATTGGTTTTAAGATAGCTATGGAGAATGATAGGTCTGGCCCAAAAGTTAAAATTCTAAATTGGGGCAAGGCCAATTTTGATGGCATCAGACAGGAACTTTCAAAAGTTAATTGGGGGAGTCTGTGGGAAGGCAAAGGGACGTCTGGTAAGTGGCACACTTTCAAAAGTTTGTTATCCAGGGTTCAGGATAAACACATTCGTTTTACAGTGAAGGGCAAGGCTGGCAGAAATAGGGAACCCTCGATGACTCGGGATATTGAGGCCCTGGTCAAGAAGAAAGAGGCACATGACATGCATAGGCAGCTGGGATCAAGTGAATCCCTTAAAGAGTATAGTGGGTATAGGAGTAGAGTTGAGAGAGAAATCAGGAGGGCAAAAAGGGGACACAAGATTGTTTTGGCATATAAGGCAAAGGAGAATTCAAAGGGCTTCTACAAATACATAAAGAGCAAAAGAGTAACAAGGGAGAGAGTAGGGCCTCTTGAGGATCAAAAAGGTCATCTATGTGCAGATCCAAAAGAGATGGGTGAGATCCTAAATGAATATTTCTCATCAGTATTTACTGTTGAGAAAAGCATGGATATTAGGGAACTTGGGGAAATAAATAGTGATGTCTTGAGGAGTGTACATATTACAGAGAAGGTGGTGCTGGATGTCTTAAAGCGCATCAAGGTAGATAAATCCCTGGGACCTGATGAAATGTATTCCAGGACATTGTGGGAGGCTAGGGAGGAAATTGTGGGTCCCCTAGCCGAGATATTTGAATCATCGATAGCCACGGATGAGGTGCCTGAAGATTGGAGAGTGGCAAATGTTGTGCCTTTGTTTAAAAAGGGCTGCAGGGAAAAGCCTAGGAACTACAGGCCAGTTAGCCTCACGTCTGTGGTGGGTAAATTGTTGGAAGGTATTTTGAGAGACAGGATCTACAGGCATTTAGAGACGCATGGACTGATTAGGGACAGTCAGCATGGCTTTGTGAGTGGAAAATCATGTCTCTCAAATTTGATTGCGTTTTTTGAAGGGGTAACCAAGAAGGTAGATGAGGGCAGTGCAGTTGATGTTGTCTACATGGACTTTAGCAAGGCCTTTGACAAGATACCGATGGTAGGTTGTTGCATAAGGTTAAATCTCATGGGATCCAGGGTGAGGTATCTAAATGGATACAAAATTGGCTTCGTGGCGGAAGCCAGAGGGTGGTTGTAGAGAATTGTTTTTCAAACTGGAGGCCTGTGACCAGCGGTGTGCCTCAGGGATCAGTGCTGGGTCCACTGTTATTTGTCATTTCTATTAATGATTTGGATGAGAATATAGGAGGCATGGTTAGTAAGTTTGCAGATGACACTAAAATTGGTAGCATAGTGGACAGTGAAGAATGCTATCTCCAATTGCAACAGGATCTTGATCAATTGGGCCAGTGGGCTGACGAATGGCAGATGGAGTTTAATTTAGACAAATGCGAGGTGATGCATTTTGGTAGATTGAACCAGGGCAGGAAATCATAGAAATCATTGAAACCCTACAGTGCAGAAGGAGGCCATTCGGCCCATCGAGTCTGCACCGACCACAATCCCACCCAGGCCCTACCCCCATATCCCTACATATTGTACCCGTTAATCCCTCTAACCTACACATCTCAGGACACTAAGGGGCAATTTTAGCATGGCCAATCGACCTAACCCACTCATCTTTGGACTGTGGGAGGAAACCCACGCAGACACGAGAATGTGCAAACTCCACACAGACAGTGACCCAAGCCGGGAAGCGAACCCAGGTCCCTGGAGCTGTGAAGCAACAGTGCTAACCACTGTGCTACCGTGCTGCCCTTGCTCAGTTAATGGTAGGGCGTTGGGGAGAATTACAGAACAAAGAGATCGAGGGGTACATGTTCATAGCTCCTTGAAAGTGGAGTCACAGGTGGACAGAGTGGTGAAGAAGGCATTCAGCATGCTTGGTTTCATCGGTCAGAACGCTGAATACAGGAGTTGGAATGTCTTGTTGAAGTTGTACAAGACATTGGTAAGGCCACACTTGGAATACTGGTGTGCAATTCTGGTCCCCCTATTATAGAAAGGATATTATTAAACTAGAAAGAGTGCAGAAAAAATTTACTAGGCTGCTACGAGGACTTGATGGATGGAGTTATAAAGAGAGGTTGGATAGACTGGGACTTTTTTCTCTGGAGTGTAGGAGGCTGAGAGGTGATCTTATAGAGGTCTATAAAATAATGAGGGGCATAGATCAGATAGATAGTCATTATCTTTTCCCAAAGGTAGGGGTGTCTAAAACTAGAGGGCATAGGTTTAAGGTGAGAGGAGAGAGATACAATAGTGTCCAGAGGGGCAATTTTTTCTCACACAGGGTGGTGAGTGTCTGGACCAAGCTGCCAGAGGTAGTAGTAGAGGCAGGTACAATTTTTTGTCTTTTAAAAAGCATTTAGATAGTTACATGGGTACAATGGATATAGAGGGATATGGGCCAAATGCGGACAATTGTGATTAGCTTAGGGGTTTTACAAAAAAAGGGGTGGCATGGACAAGTTGGGCCGAAGGGCCTGTTTCCATGCTGTAAACCTCTATGACTCTAAGTAAAATACCAGATGAGGGCTAAACCCTTGTCCGTCCCATCAAATCTATGCTGGATGTTTTCATTTGAAATCCATCTCTCTCTCCTCCTTGCTTCATTTCTTAATACTCTTTCAATGCAACTCTCCAAGTTCTTTTCAAATGAATTTACACTTTCTGCTTCAACTGCAGATTGTGACAGACTTTCAGATTCGAGCTATACATAATGTTGCGGTACCTGTTATTTTAGTTTTAGATCCATTTAACCCTCTTAAATTTGTGTCGTCTTATTACTGTTCCTCCTACCTGTGGAAACACTTATCATCGCTTACTTTTACCGTAACTCTTAATTTTGAAGGTCTTGATCAGGTCAACTGGAGGCTCAGATTTTTTGTGGTCAGTAGCAAATCAAGAAAGCAACCTACAAAGATCTAATAATTTCTGTGGCATGGACTTCCCCTTTCCCAACAACAGTTTAAATCTATTTCCAAGTCAAGAGGATGTCTTGATGTGCAGCAGTGATGTTAGCAAGCACTTAAACCAAGCATATTGGTTTAATCAGAAAGTTAAACTTTATATCCTTCACTTTTCGTTGGAAATTTCAGATCCCAAAACAAATGATTGATTGGACCAAGAAGCTAACATAAAGATAAACTTCAAAAAGATTTTAATTTTGTTATCATTATAGCAAAACTTGATATTCCACAGATATAAAATTAGCTTCTCAGGGTCAGTGGGTATTTAGCAGTAATTATAAAGTTGGTACACTTTAAAAACATTTTCAAGGGACTTTAACTGAGATTAATGGTTGTTGTCTATTCAATTGATTGTCTTGGATGCCTCAACTGTGCACCCACTGGAAAAACATAGAATCACTATGAGAGCAGTTTTTAGATTTTAGTGTTATACATGTGTGAACTCCAGAAATTGCTGTCAGTTTCAGCAGAGTATTGAGTTCAAATGCTGACAGTTGTGTCATCAATATCATCGCAAAACCCGGCCAAATTATTTTGCCAAGTCTTAACGAAAAAGCTTTCTAATTTTTCTCTCAACTGTTGTGCTTCAACTGTGGTAACATGCCAGAGTTAGAGCATGTTCTAGAGCCAGGTTTCAAAGATTACATGAAATTTACCTAAGGCCTTAATAATAATTCCCTTTTTTGGGAGTCTAAAACTAGTAGAAATGAATATAAGAAAACCAATAATAAATACAATAAGTGTTACGATCCCTGTGGGGAAGCATAAAGCAAAATAACTAAATTTACTGAATGACACCCACATGAAGAAATTACCAACAAGTTTCCACACTTTGTAGCTTTTCCTTAACACTAATCAAAACCAAATGAAATTTCACATGAAGTATCATTTGCCTGTTAATTCAAATAAAAAGGAAATTTTCACTTTAAATAGTTGATGCAACAAAGATATGTCTTGTACAACCATAAACACTGGCATTACTCCCCACACCAATGTGATATTACTGGTATTAACTACTGTTGCAAAGTTGAGTTTAGAATGTTAGAATTTGGTGTTTGTGAAATTGTAAAATGCTAGAATGGAAAGCAGTTCATGGTCCCTTTAAAAGGTGATGCTTTTTCTGTACTTAGAATTTTTAAAAAGGTGTACATACATGGAGAGCCCAAATTGAAACATTTCTGTCGAGAGGCCAAGCAGTAGTGTTGCTCAGACAACAGGCTGTTTTTAAATTTTAGCCAATCGGTTTAAATTAGGCATTTAGATACTAAGCACCTATTGAATTTGAAATTGATGGTTTTGGCAACCGGAAACCAATCCTATTGTGGGAAATATTGATATGTCATCAGGGGTATAAGACGGGTAGAGCACCTGTCATCAATCGCAGCTCTAGAGAGAGACTTGCTGGCTCTCATAGCTGCATTTATGTCTTAAAAGAAAGCGCCATCTGAATAGCAAAGGTATCAAAAGAAAACAGAGGTTCCAGATGGAAGAAATCAACAAAGAAGACAGGAAGATTCCGTCTTAAAAACAATTGGAGATTTCACAGATATTTTAAAATAATTACAAATTTTCCTTCCTGTATTGAATCTGGGTGAAACGTCATCATGTAAGGAACTTGGGGGTGGGGTTGCAGAGTGTGGTTAAAGCGTGAAACCTGCTACCAGATGGAAAAGTTGAGGCATGTGGCACAGATGCATTTAAGTGGTAGCTAAGTAAATACATGAGGAAGAAAGGGTTCTAGGATTAGATGAGTTTGGGTGGGTGGAGGCCCACCTGGACGATAGACACTGATATAGACTAGTTGGACTGAGTGACCTGTTTCCATGCTGTAGATTCTATGGGTGGGACTTTACAGCCTCGCTCGGGCGAAACTGGAAATTCCCGCCTGAGGTTAACGGAAATTTCCATTGTCGGACACTCACCCGTGCCGATTCTGTGGCAGATGAGGTGATAGAATTCCGGCATGTATATCCAATTTTCCATCATCAGACTTTAGTGCTCTTCCCCAAGTTACAAAGTCTAAATAAATCCACGTTGGGTTCTCTACTCCAGCATGAATCAGTATCCTTAGGGAGACAGATGGAATCAAATCTTCCTCACATGACTGGATAATGTGAAGGCATCCTTCATACATGAATTATCATCACTAGCAAGGAAAGAAAGGTATTTTCAGCAAACCTAAAATTGATTAAATACAGTTATCTTAACAATAGATGACCATGAATTACCATTGAAGAGTGTTATTAATAAGTATTGCAGTTAATAAGAGGGATATGCATGTAGGTTAGCACTTGCATATTTCAACAAGTGAGTCCAGGGAAAGGACTAAAGAGAAGTGAAGAACTCTATTTTATAAAGGAAATCAACTTGTTTCTAGGAATGTAATACTTTGAATCATTGATTAAATCTTAAATAACAACTTTGAAGCCAAGGACGCACGTGCATTACTTTTTATTTTTGCACCAGGATGTACTATATTTGGCTTCAGTTGCCAAAATGGGTTCTGGATGACATGCTAGTTTATCTTGTTTTGATTGGCTGTGTAATTGTATGTTGGTAGATAAGATTGCATAAGCTGCAATTGATTTAATTGGTTCCCCACTGGATATCTTTTATCCTGTGACATTTGCTCAGGTAACTGAACACAGGCAGAAGCTTAAGGACCTGGAAGATTTAATTGCGAACCTTGGGACGAGCCAGGATACAGTGAGTGACAAGGCCTTTGAAGAAAGACTCAAGGAAGCTGAACAAACCATTATGGACTTGCTGAGGGATGCTGAAAACATGAGAGGTATATACATTGTGACTGACGTCTTGGACTTGATGTTAATAAAATGATTAAAATTTCCAATTATCTTTTTGACACTTGATCTTTATTGCAATTTCCTTAACTGAAATCATTGCTGGCTAGAACTCGAATATTGCTGAAAAGACAAAAATGTTGCAGAAGCTTTTTGTCTTGCACTCATCAGGACAAATCCAAGAACGCCAAATTTAAATGATCACAACAATTTATGCTAAAGGAGAGAAGGGTGCTGTTGAAAGCAGTGGGAAACTATAGGCTCCCCAAGCCTGGGTAATTCAAAAAATGGTGCAAGGCTTACACGTTTTCCTTTTGTTTGCAAAGAACAGGTCCCTGTATATGAATATATATATATCACTTCTAGCAAGCATAGGTGAGCCACGTTACGAGCTTGACTGATTATCTTGAATTGGTTGTTAGTGTAGCTAATAACGCATCCAGGATTGTTCAGCAAATGTTGCCCTGTCGCAAAATGAGATCTAACAGTAAATGCATTGTAAGACATTTTGTTTAGGATTTGCAAGTGCACGCTGGTTGAGTGCACTCTATGTTCTATCTGTTGTGAACAACCAAAGGAATGTGATGTATGATTCGATGAACCAATCTCTGGGGTGTATGGCCTACATACTTGGCATCAACTGGCAATATAGAAACATAGAAAAACTACAGCACAAACAGGCCCTTCGGCCCACAAGTTGTGCTGAACACATCCCTACCTTCTAGACCTACCTATAACCCTCCATCCTATTAAGCTCCATGTACTGATCCAGGAGTCTCTTAAAAGACCCTATTGAGTTCGCCTCCACCACCACTGATGGCAGCCGATTCCACTCGCCCACCACCCTCTGTGTGAAAAATTTACCCCTAACATCTCCCCTGTACCTATCCCCCAGCAAGCTAAACCTGTGTCCTCTCGTAGCAGACATTTCCACCCTGGGAAAAAGCCTCTGAGAGTCCACCCGATCTATGCCTCTCAACATTTTATACACCTCTATTAGGTCTCCTCTCATCCTTCGTCTCTCCAAGGAGAAAAGACCGAGCTCCCTCATCCTATCCTCATAAGGCATGCCACTCAATCCAGGCAACATCCTTGTAAATCTCCTCTGCACCCTTTCAATCTTTTCCACATCCTTCCTATAGTGAGGCGACCAGAACTGAGCACAGTACTCCAAGTGGGGTCTGACGAGGGACTTATATAGCTGCATCATTATCCCCGCACTCCTCAACTCAGTCCCTCGATTGATAAAGGCCAGCACACCATACGCCTTCTTAACAACCTCCTCCACCTGCGGGGCCGATTTTAGAGTCCTATGGACCCGGACCCCAAGGTCCTTCTGATCCTCTACAGTACTAAGAGTCTTTCCCTTTATATTGTACTCCTTCATCCCATTTGACCTGCCATAATGGACCACGACGCATTTATCTGGGTTGAAGTCCATCTGCCACTTGTCCGCCCAGTCTTGCATCCTATCTATGTCCCTCTGTAACTTCTGACATCCCTCCAGACTATCCACAACCCCACCAACCTTCGTGTCGTCGGCAAACTTACCAACCCATCCCTCCGCTTCCTCATCCAGGTCATTTATGAAAATGACAAACAGCAAGGGTCCCAGAACAGATCCCTGGGGCACACCGCTGGTGACCGACCTCCATTTAGAAAAAGACCCATCTATACCCACTCTCTGCCTCCTTCAGGCAAGCCAGTTCTGGATCCACCGGGCAGCAGCCCCTTGGATCCCATGCCCCCTCACTTTTTCTAGAAGCCTTGCATGGGAGACCTTATCGAACGCCTTGCTAAAATCCATATAAACCACATCTACCGCCTTCCCTTCGTCAATGTGTTTATAATTCATACAAGACATTTCTCAGTTATATTGTTGGCAGCATGTCTTTTTAGACTGACACCAGCATCCTGCAGCTACTGTATGGTAGCAAGGTGAAGCCACTTTTTAAATCTTTTGAGAAACTTTGCCTTTCCAGGGTAATTTCAGGACACTTTTCAGATGAAAATTGTGGCCATAGGTTCTTCTGCAAGTTATGCAATAAATAATGAACAATGATCTGACCAGGATATCTTTGATGCACTCTATTTCTGCATCAAGCTTGTGAGGTGAGCAAATGGCTAGGGTTCTATTTACAAGATGGCTAATGAGATTAATTTTGTGACATGTGAAGCTATACAAATCTGAATGAATGTATTGACCTGTGAAGGGGTAGACTGTGGTGGAACTTGCACATCGAGGAAAGGGAACATGTTGGATTGCTCCATCTGGAAAGTGAATCAGAGCACGTGATGGAGCGGACTAAGGTGTGTAAGGAAATTCTTACAGGCTGTTGCAGATTCAAGATCGCGAATATTAGCATGAATTAAGACACATGGTTGAGTGGTTTATTACAGGAGTTCTTATTGAGTTTTCTAAATGCATAATAAGGGATACCTTCACTAAGACTATAAACAACTTACATATTTAAAACAACGCTTGACATTGCAAGCCTATTTATGAACATGCTGCTGAAAAAAGCCATTAAAAGTAGTGCTGCATCACTATATCAAGACAAGATAGAGCACCACTATTTTCTAAATCTGTATTCATTGTGAACTTACAAACTTAGCAATTTGTAGAATAAAATTCAGTTTTGATGACACTATGTATGCCCAGATGTAGCCATGGGATCCTTTCCAGATCCAATGTTTGCTCGCATTTTCATCAGTTTCCACGAGAAACATGTTTTTGATGGAATGAGCCCTAAACCACCACCTCCATGTATATTTCTGATATGTAGATGATACATTTGCGAACTTCAAATCTACAGGGATTTTCTTTCCTTAATATAGTCCACCCATGCTCAAGATGCAGCAGTCTAATGTGCTCCGTTTCCTCAACCTGCTAGTTGAGTAATCCACTCATAGGTTTCTCCACTACGGTCTACTGCAAGTCTACCTTCACCTGCCAATATATACGTTGGCATTTTTATATCTCCATTCACTGTAAAATTGGTTTTCTCAGCCATCTGGGAATAGAGTTTTGCCTAATAAAATAGGTACTGAAATGGCAAATAGGATTTACTGAATTATAATTAAATAGAATATATAATTTGTAAACTTCTCTGAATCAGATACAAGCCACTATCATTTGCTCCTCTTCTCACTGCCTTTTTTGCTGATTATTGGGTAAGGATAGGATATTCATGATCGGTTAATTTGTTGGCATTGCCTGTGTTCTCAAATGAATCGTTTTAGCAAAGCACTGAAAGGCAGCTGGCATTCAGAACAATTTGACATATGAGTTGATGTCTTAATAAGCGATGGAAAGGAAATAGCAAAATATTCAGGGGAGTAAAGAAGAAAATAAATCTCAATATAAGAAATATTTTTGGTTTTTAAATGATGAGAACAGATTATTTCATTGGAATTTCATTAATCCCATTTTATCAGGTTCATTTTTTTTCTTGTATCTAGTTTTTGATGAGGCATTTCAGGCGAGTTCAGTTTCCATCAGCCTTGCACAATGCACATAGAATATAGAAGGATGATAGAAAATTGACTCAGAGGGAAGAAACTGCATAGGGACATACAGCTAGGCTGGGCCACAGAAAAGCCTTGGGAGTAGATTTTACTTCCCAGTGCGATTCTGAAGGGAAATCGCGGAAGTCAGCAAGTTTCCTCCTCGCCTGTTGCAAATAGATACTATGGCAAATGCCAGGGAAGCAGTGGCGGATGGCCATGCGAAAATTGAGTGTTTAATGGATGCCTGTTTTGTATGCAGATGGGTGTGAAAAATTCTGAAATTAGTCAACAACTAAAAATGTTCTATTTCTCTGGACCTAAAGAAGCAGAGTTACTCATTGGCTAATACTAGCAAGGTTGTCATTCAAACTTACTTAATTGGTAATTTATCTTCCCCAAACAAGCAGGGTGCCCATGACATTTGTGCAGTTGAGTGAGAAAATTGCTCATGCATTTTTCTTGCCCTATTTCTGTTATGGAGGATTTGTGGTCTACCTTGGATTGAATTACCACGCATTAATAGGCATTGCATATCCCATAAGAGTATGGTGCCATATTTTCTCTCAATACTCATTAGCTGATGGGTAAATTTGCTCACCCAGCTGTGAAAATACATAACTAATGTGAAATCTTCCCTAATGTGGACCTATAACTTTGTGCAATATCTTTTTAACAGATGTAGACAAAAATCTTATGGACCGTTTGGCTGAAATTAATAACACTCTGTCAACCCAGTGGGGACGTCTTCAAAATATAAAGGATACAGTAGATAACACTGAAGAGCTGGCCGAGCGTTCCAATAATCGTATCCAGGATGCAGAGAAAGTGATCTCGAATGCTCGGACGGAGCTTGAAAAGGCCAAGGAAATCTTGGGCAACGTGGTATGTGTTTCTGTGCAAACCTCTCTGAATTCGGGCTAAATACAAGTATATAAATGAATTAAAGATCAGTACTTGTTGATTAATTAAGTAATGACCTGTTCTTGCATTGCAACAGTATCCAGAGTTAAACATTTTATAAACTGTGGTTTAAAGTGTTATTTTCCCATCCAAACATTTGATGTCAAGGGAATCAAAGAAGACAGCCCCATTGGAAAATGAGAGTTCTAATACTGGAGTTCATTTTTCTTTTGGCTCTTTTTTCCTTCCAGCTGGATTATAGCAAGGACATTCTGTAATGTACTATTGACCAGTTAAGGACGTGCAAAATTTCAGTTTATTTTTACAGGGAGGATTAGTCAACTATTTCAGTCAATTGTATTATAACCCAAATGTGACACTGGGACATATGATGTCCTGCCTGTCATGAAGAATGGTAATTAATTATATTATTATAGCCCATAAACTTTCAGCATAAATAGGATTTACTAACCCAGTAGTCATTTGATATCAAAATACATGCACTCATAATACTCTGTCTGCATGCTGCTATGTCTTTCCGCTGTCCAGATGAATTATTCTTGGCAATAATATTGTGCTTTCCATTCTGGAGACTGAATAAAGGGCCTACCTTGTATGTAGGTCTCAGCTATTCATTAAATAAGTTCTTAAACATGAATTGTTTTGCCCAAGTGAATTGCTAGCCTAGCTTCAGACTATGAAGGATCTACCTATATGTATGTCTTAGCTATTCATTAAATAAGTTGTTCAACAAAATTTGTTGCCTAGCTTCAGATTATGGTTGTAGCTAGAAAAATGAATTTGTATGCCAATGGCTTTGTTCATTTCGCTCTCTTTTTTGTGTTACCTCTTCTGTGGGTGCCAAGACCATGTGCGGGTCCCAAGCTAACACTTGTTATCAAGGTGCAACTTTTTGAAACAAGCTCCCAATTGGCCACATCTGTGTTCACCTCCAATTGAGATCAGTGGGTGGATTTGTGAGACAGGAAGCCCAATCCGAGCACCATATTATTGATTGGCCAGTAGACCATCGGAGGGGGAGGAGGGATTGCTAAGGAAGGACACCTCAAAATGGAGGCACTCTTGGAAGCCTTCTTAAAAATTAAAACTAAAAAAGGCCCACAATCATTGGGGTCATCTGCCCCTCGACAGGAATGGCTGTGGCCTTTTCATACATGCAGCTCATTCATTGAGCTAGTGAGAGGAGGAGCCAGTGGCCTTCCAGCCTGCTTTTGGTGCTGAACTCCTGACTCAGCAGGGGACAGTTTAATGCTGGGAAAATGCCGGTGAATTCTTAACATGGTCCTAATTGAGGACTTAGCTGCCTATTTCGGTGCAGGTTGCCAATTCCCGTGACCGCAAACTCTTAGGAAGCTTGCCTGGAGGTGGGGCAGCATTAGGGAGCCTTCCTGATGTATGACTACCTGAATTTGCCTGCCCGTCCTCCTCTGTGGCTAGACTCAGCCTGTGGGTTTGAGAGTTGATGCTATGGGAACCAGTATAAATATTGTGTGCTGACTTTCAATTTTGTGGATGACAATAGTGGCCCTCTGAATCGTCCGAAATATTTTTCTTATCTGGTAAGAAAGATTCTGGCTTTGCGTAGATCGTTGAATGTATGTGGCCACCTATAACTGTTGGCGTATGATCATTTAGCTCCATGTACAGATTCCACTTTTGTCAGCTGGCAGCGAGATAGCAGCTTAATGTGAAGCCAGTAAGCTTACTGAAGATGTTGGTCAAATGTTAACCTCAGCTGTGCAGCACCGATTATTATGCAAACAGGATTGCTGGAAGTGAGCAGAATACAGCCTTTGGCATTCTCTCAAGAGAGCCATGGGTTGGATACGATAGTGTACTTCTGCACATTTAAATTACAATTTAGCACATGGCTAATAACAGCCTCAGATACCTGTTATGTCACTTGGAAATCATCTGTTTGGTACGGTAGTCAACCAGGAAGCATGAGCAATTTTCTCTTGAGAAAGTGGCTCTATTTCAATTCAGAAAATGTGTAGAGAATATTCCTGCATCATGAATTGATTTTTTTTTTAAACTTCCCTACAGTCAATAACAGTTCCAGATTCCAGTACTGATCCAAATAACATGACACTTCTGGCAGAAGAGGCTCGTAACCTTGCAGAAAGGTATGGTTTCATTCACAGTATTAGGTAACTTGGTGAGTTCATCACCTCATGTTTTTCACCCAGGAGCCGAGATTTCCATTCAACCAAACTGATAAGATTACTGTTTGTCTGTGTGTCTATGCCCTCTTGCCAAAAGTCTTAATCTAATTCAAATTAGCACAGTTCCATAACTCAAAACTGCCTTTAAAACAGGCTGTCTTTGTTGGATGGCTGCAGAGAAATTGCTGTGCTGAGGAGATAATTTTTCATAGAATCCCTGCAGTACAGAAGGAGGCCATTCAGCCCATCAAGGCTACACTGACAACAATCCCACCCAGGCCCTATTCCCATACCCCATGTATTTACTCTGCTAATCTTCCTGACATAAGGGGCAATTTACCAATCAACCTAACCTGCACATCTTTGGAGGATATGGGTAAACTTTAAACTTGGTGAAGAGTCTTTATTCAGCACCTTACAATTCCTGAGTTGAAATACTAAACAAATTAACTATGTATTATAAAGGGGACAAGATATCTATTTTGACAGTGCCGATCTCCTTCATCGATCTATGGATGCATGATTTTCCTCTACTATTTCAAATGGGATATTATACAAAGTGCTGACTTTGAATTGTACTATAAAATCTAATTTATAGACCAACCGGGACAATTTTCCCTCTGTACTTTGTAGCAAAACCATATATACATTCTTTACAAGGAAATCTTAAAAAGAAAGATTTCTCTCCCCTTTGCTCCTCTCCACCCCATTGTCTGATAGTGCCTTAATCTGTGCGGCCATCCAATTACTGTCCCCATAACTTTCAACAGCTAATTTGCTAATACCCTGACTACAAATTGGTGAGTAAATTAGTAATTTATATTATTGAGTAAATTTGGAACTTTATAATTAGCTTTCATATTGTCCCCATGATCATTATGGAATGTGTCTGCAAAGCATCACTGTGTGTGTGTGTGTGTGTATAAACTGGTTTATTTGGAATCACAAGCTTTTGGAGCGCTGCTCCTTCACCTGATGAAGGGCAGTGCTCCGAAAGCTCGTGATTCCAAATAAACCTGTTGGACTTTAACCTGGTGTTGAGACTTTTTACTGTGCCCACCCCAATCCAACGCCAGCATCTCCACATCATGTGTGTGTAAAATAAGAGGCATGAGTTTATTTAACTGTCAACTATATGTGCAAAAGATATATTTGCTGCTGTTGGAAATTTGTAACATTGACCTGGTTTTCCAGTCCATTCAGCGGTGGTTTAATGGCAGGCGCAGGGTGGAATCATGCAGCAGGAGCTGAAAAATCATTTTCCTGCTGGCATAAAATGACAGTGGGAACATGTGTTCCCACTCATCATGGGCTGCCATCGGTGTCAGAGGCTAACGTGAAGCCATTTTGCATCCCATTAATGGGATGCAGATGAAGACTCACCCGGAACTGTTTCCTCTTGCCCAATTTTCTGTGTCTCCAGTGGGATACCATATGGGTCCAGAGCATGTTCAGACCAGTAAGGTATGGACATGTCGGGCCTCACCTTGAAGGAGGCCTGGGACCTCTTGCAGAGGTTGGAAGATGGAGGCCTCCAGCGACCGTGGACCCTGGATTATCACGTGCAATGGTGGGTGGGTGGAGCATCCACCACATGGATCATAGCGCTACAGGAACTTCCAGAAGGTGGATAGTTCTCATTGCATGCGGTTGGCAGTTTGAGGTCCTGTTGGACAGATGGTCTGTGCTGCAGGGGAGGTGTGGGATTGCGTGAGGGGAAGTATAGAGGTGGGATGGGTGTGGAGGCCTGCGGAATGAGGACGAGGACATACATTAGGAGTGGTAGGGGAAAGAGATGCTACAGGATTATGGAATGTGTGAGGTGGTATGTAGTGGGAGGGTAGAGGGCAAGAGGTGTGGAAATGTGTGTGCAGGTGGTGTGAACAGACATGGTGGAGGAAGAGGGTAAAGTGGTTCAGAGGGAAGGGTCTGATGTAAACTGATGAGTCCTGGGTTTCATACTGAGGGAATTGTTGTTAGGAAGAGATGAAGGTTAAAGGAGGCAGTGAGGGTCCTGCAATGACAGGTCAAGGACACAGGGTTGTTGGACGCGACATGATAGTAACACTGGATCTGGGGGTCATGTGTATTGTCCCACGGTGGACTTCTTGGGAAGGTCGGGGATGTGGGCATTCAAATGCATGGGAAGGAGTTTCAGGGGGAAGGGTTGTAGGGTGATACCAAGAAGGTTAACGGTTATAAGGAGGAGAGTGTGGGTTATGGAGATGGGGCGGGGGAGTAGGGGGAATGTTGGCAGGTGTCGGGGTGAAGTACCATGGCCACTTGCAAATATCTAGAGCCCCCAACTGGAGATCTTGAGATTCTGCATGGGTGAGGGGGTGGGTTTGTGGGCGAAGGGCAAGTCCGCTCAACCAGGCAACTGAAGGGGAATCCTAGCATGTTGTTCTGACAAGACTAAAGGGGGAGGAAGAGCAGGCATAGACATAGACTTGAGGTGTCCCCCTGATGGTGTGTGTTGGCGGGGGGTGGGGTGGGGGTGGTGGGTGAGCAGTGAGCACACAGGCTTGAGGACTACGAATCGCAATTAAACCACATCAGCCCTCCATTTACGACAGTGTAAGAACATTAACTAACATAATGCACCCATGCAGCCACACATGAAATCATACCTTCCTAATCTTTTGTTCCCTATTACATCTTCTATGCGCTCCCCTGACATCTGTAGCAGAGTTAAGGCAGCCCGCTCACTAGTTGGCCTTGTCCTGGGTGACCTCCAGGACTCAAGGCGTGGAGAACTCTTGTTTACTTTGGCTGCACTGCTATGGGGAAGCTGCTACCTCTGCAGTTACAGAGGACATAGCTAAAGGGAGAATCTAAAGGGCTAGGCACCCTCAGAGTCCTAAGTGAAAGTCCCAGTTGTCTAGCAGCTTCCTCCCTTTGGGTGCTTGAGGGCCCCTTCCTTTCCCAAATCCTTCAAGAAAAGGGGCACCTGGAGGCAAGTCAAGGTCATTCATCCTTTTCCAGCACTGCAGTGGAGCCCTGCCCCACTGTGCAATACGTTGGGAAACCCCTGACTGCATAATTAATTACACCAGCATCGTGTAATTCTGTGAAAATTCCCACCAGCCTCTACAACAGGAAACATTGTCAGTTCCTGTCCCCGCCACGAGACTTGGAATGGAAAATTCTGGTCATTGTTAGCGAAGTTTCTGAAATGTATGTCTAAGTTCTATGGGAGTAAACTTTTTTCAATCTGCAGCATGTTCATTTTTTAAAATAATACTGGTACAAAATTTTTGTGTCTGAACTAAACAACGCCTTTCACTGGGGCTAATCAACCAAAGTCAAAATCGCATTCAGCCTATGAACTTTGTGCTTGCAAATTTCAGAATAAGCACTAAAACCATGACTTTGTGTATGTAATATACAGAAAATGCCCCAAGCCAATGTTAGACATTGGCGACGCCATGAATTTCTCATTGTGGTGGCATTGTGATAACCTTACCTGTAGCAAGAATCCCTATTGGAAAAGATGGAATTTGTTGAAAGAAACTGCATTGTGTAAACATCTGGCTGTTTTAAGTACTGGACAAACACCATTTCGTGACCAGGGTGTTTTGTGGCTCCAAGTAGTGCTTCTAACATTACACATCTTCTCAAAAAATGATTTAGAAAAGCAAAACTAGAAGTGGGGGAATCTGACTAGAGTGCCAATGTGGACATGCAGAGTGAACTTTTGAGTGTATGAAGCAGGACAAATTTCACTAATATAAATATCCTTCAATTCCTACAGGCATAAGAATGAAGCAGATGAAATTGAACAGATTGCCAAGAATGCTAATGACACTTCCACCAAAGCTTATGAATTGCTGCGCAAAACCTTAGCAGATGAAAGTGAAATTGCCAACACAATTGATGAGTTGAACAGAAAGTAAGTAGGTGATTTTAAATGATCTACACTGGAACTGTGGAGACATTAGGATGCATATGGTATTAATGGATCAAGAGTCTATGTCAGTTCATGATTAGAGGAATGAGAGGAGATTTAATTGAGGTATATAAGATAATAAAGGAGATTGACAAAGTAGACATAGTGTTTCCATTTGTGGGGAAATCTAGAACAAGAGGTCGTAGTTTTAGGATAAGGGGTGGCAGATTTAAAACAGATGAGAAGTTACTTCGCTCAAAGGATCGTGAGTGTGGAATTCATTACCTCAGAGTGCAGTGGATGCTGGGACATTGAGTAAATTTAAAGAGGAGTTAGACAGATTTTTAATAAGTAATGGATTGAAGGGTTATGGAGAACGGGAAGGAAAGTGGGATTGAGGTTGAGATGAGATCAGCCTTGATCATATGAAATGGCGGAGCAGGCTCGAGGGGCTGAATTGCCTACCCCTCTTTGTTTTTATGTTCTTCTGAGATAAACATTTAACATTGAGATCTCCCTCTGGAAGGATGTGCAGAGCCTATGAGTTATAGCTAAACCTGTGAGAAATTTAAGTCTTGTCAATTGGAGAGTAGATAACTTTGATATGGCATGTGGAAAACCGTAGCATGAATTGGAAAAAGGACATCATGAAGGAGTGGGAGATTCAACCATCGGTTTGTTCACCAGTAAGAAACACGAGACAAACATCTTAGAACAGTTCGACAAGCAGGCATTCTCTCCAGCAAGGAAGGAGATAAGAACAGCTATCCATCCCAATGTTGCAGAAACAGCTAACATGGTTCAAGGCAGCACGAGCAAAGATTGATCCCATCTCCGATTCAATCCTGTATGAGTCGCCCAGGCAAAGAAGCTGGGCCACATGGGAATTCACGTGCAGTGATGGATGGCTAGACCGATTCAAAACAAGGCACTCGTCACCTCCCGCGCAGTAAGTGATGGGGATATAGCAATTACAGCACTAATGACAGATGATTAGCTCCAAAATGGTCTCATCCACACCTTGAATGAGATGCACCATGAGAGATATTTAATGAGGATGAAATTGGACTGCTCTTTGATGTTTAAAGGTAAAATATGCAATGGTGGAAAGCAGAACCAGGAGTGTGTCACTACTATGGCCTGCAGCAACATGGATGGCATCATAAAGCTGCCACTTCTAGTGATAGGGAAGTCTAAGCAGCCACGTTGTTTGGCAAATGTTAGCATACTATCCGCACAGTACAAGGCTAAGAAAACTGCTTGGCTGACCTAGATTTTTAAGGCCTGGATCAAGAAAGCAGATGAAATGTATCAGCAAAAGAGGTCATCATTGCAGACAACTGTCCAGCATATGTTCAGCTGTCAAACTGATCTTGCCTCCTAACACCATGGCTAAACTACAGTCACTGGATCAGGAGGTGATTAGGATCCTAAAAACCCACCACCAACGCAGCTGGTCTCTCGAGTTATCAAGACCATTGATAAGAGGCAGGAGTACAATCTGACCGTTCTAGGGACCATGTTCATGATGAAGAAAGCACGGAATGCGGAGGAGCTGGGTGAGGCCAACCGATCACTTGCCTGCAGGAGATTGGAATAGAAATTCCAGCAGAGACAACCTTGGAAACTTACACACAGAACTGACAGATGATACAATCGCAGATACAGTACACCCTTCAACCAAGAAGGCCAATGACCCTGAAGAATCCGATGAATACCCACCTGCTCGCCTCCCTGTCTCCTGGCCAATGTTGCAAAGGCCATAGAGATGCTGTGGAATTTTGCACTGCAGCATGAAAACACTGAATACATGTTTGACTGCATTGTTGACTGTATCATGCATGTATGAAGACAGTACACCAAGTAGAAAAAGGATGCAAAGTTTTTCCGGAGTAACTCCTGTCAGGTGTGAACAAATTGAGTGAAGACTTTATCTCACATTTGCTTCTTTACTGTGTTTTCATTTGGGATTTGAATCTGTAGCTTTTGGCGACCTCATTTTTAGGCATATTGGGTTACATAGAGAGACATTTGTGTGGGAATGGGACCTCCTCGGCAATCTCAAAGCTCCACGTAAGACAAATTTGAGGGTGGATCCCCTGGGATTTAAAGCATCAGTATTCTGCTGTAAATTTAGACACAGAAATTCCATTTGTAAAGGGAAAACAGTAATAGGAAACAGCCTTGGGACAGAGCTTTTGTTGTGTTGAAAGTCTGGGTGTAAATGACAAAGGTGCCAATATGTCAAGGAGCCATCTTGAAATTGCAGAGATGGCTGGAAGCACACCATGCTAGTGTGTGTGTGTGCACGATCCAGACATTTGATTCAATTCTGTACCACCTTACCACAGATTGTTCATAAAAATTTCCCCTGCATGTTGAGTAACCTACTGGGGTTGCCAGCTTTTTGTTGGAAAGCTCTCCAAACAGAGAGAAGCAATATACTTGTGAGATAATGCTAATTGCCAAGCATTCAGAGGCCCCAAAAAGGTTTGGGACTCCTCAACTAGCCATAGCACAAAATGCTAATACTTTTTTCAGCATGGAGTTAGCATGTTAGGAACTGCACCCAATGGATGATGTTTCCAATGCAAATGGTGTGTACTTTTCCAGTGGTCTATGAAGTGTTTGTGCAATATATATGGTGTTAATTTTTCTGAATTTATTTCCAGGTTCTCTAGCAATGCCACCGCCCCCCCCCCCCCCCCCCCCCACCCTCCCCAAACGAGAGTGCACCTTTTGAAAGAATAGGCGATCTTGATAGGTGTGCCTGTTCAGCACATTCCATGTAATTCCATTTATTTTCCCCAGATTCTGAAAATCTCTTGAGTGAGCTGGGGTGGCTCAAAGGAGGGGGAGAAACTGTCAGGACTGGCTTCATGCTTTACCATTTGGTGAACTGCCAAGCACCTTTGGTCACATTAATTAAAAAAAAGGCAACAATTCTGTCTTTCGCAACAAAATAAAATGTAGCTGATTGGGATGGGGTTTTGAAGGATATTGAAAATCGGTGACCAGTGCAGATATTAGAGGTTTCTAATCTATTTTAGAATGCAAACTTAACTTTGTGTGTAATACGACACTTGAAAATAAGTATATTCAGCAAGGACAATGTGTGGGCAGTGTTTCAATACCAATTCTTAATTAGTAAGAGAGTCCAAAAATGTGAGCCATAGCATGTCAGAACATTTAGGGAGGTCTTACTGCTTCTGCCTAGTTACATATTTTAACTGATCTAAAACTCACAACTAGGTATGATGCAGCAAAAAATATGTCCAGGGAGCTGGAAAGACAAGCTACCAAAGTACACAGTGAGGCAGAAGAAGCTGGTAGCAAAGCCTTGCAGATCTATGCCAATCTGACGAGTTTGCCTGTTGTGGACACCAAGGCTTTAGAGGTATTTAGATTTCTGCATTATTTGTAATGTTTTTTTGTTAAACGTTGTCTTTTGTGGGTAGTAGACAGGGGCTGAACATGACTTTTAGGATTATGTAATTCGGATTTCCTGATTGTGGCCCATGAAATGGAAGGGTGCAGATTTGTCTCCTAAAAATTGCATTGATTATGATCATCCTATCAAATGCTCATGGGAAGGAGGTGACAAACAGGTATGCATGTTGAAAGAGTTGAGGGTAAATTGCCCCATGTGTAAATCAGTAACTCATAGCAGTGGATTATGTTGCACAAACAACTGTACTTTATGGCGAGAGCGGAGGTGCGGGGAGCAAATATGCCCTGTGTAAATTGAAATTGATGACATTCTTTCTGTTAGAATGAAGCAGAAAAGATAAAAAAGGATGCTGCAGATTTGGATGGTGTGATTGACAGTAAGGTGAAGGCTTATAATGATATGCGGGATGACCTGAAAGCAAAGGAAACTGAAGTGAAGAGTCTTTTGGAAAAGGGGAAAACTGAACAGCAGGTAAAACTCAAACTCCAGGTTTGTTGCTATATAAAATTGAAAACATTATTCAAAGATTGTGTACTACTTTTCTTCCAAACTTTTCCTCACATAGAATATTAATTTCCACATCCGCAGTTCTCACCAATAAATTATCTATTTTTTTCAGTTTTCTTTTACCACTTCTCAAAATGTTGAGAAGTGTAGGGTTGGGAGAAAAGGAAAAAGAGAGTGAGAAAGAGATGTGGAGATTGACCTCAAAAATAGGGCATGCAAGTCTTGAGATGTGAAGTAATAGGTGAACACTGATGAGAATATAAAATGTTACATTTTAATGACCAGATATCACTCAAGGCTCATATATAGGTGGAATGGTGGCAAATTTTCATATGTTTCCTTTACAGAGAAGTGGGCCTATTAACTATGTTTAAGTTTATTAGTGTCACAAGTAGGCTTATATTATCACTGCAATGAAGTTACTGTGAAAATCCCCGAGTCGCCACACTCCGGCGCCTGTTCGAATACACAGAGAGAATTTAGTATGGCCAATGCACCTAACCAGCATGTCTTTCGGACGGTGTGATGAAACTGGAGCACTTGGAGGAAACCCACCCTGACACGGGAAGAACGTGCAAACTCCGCACAGACAGTACCCAAGCAATGGATCGAACCCAGGTCCCTGGCGCGCTGTGAGGCAGCAGTGCTAACCACTGTGCCGCCACTAAGAACATTATACAAGATACTTCAAACAGAGTGCTACATGGATTTAGGAAGCACAGGTCATTTGTCAGTAATTTGTTATTTGATGAAGTACTGAGTGTTGAATTGGCAGGAAAACTTCTGAAGTTCTTCTGAGATAGCTAATCGAAAAGGCTAGGTGTCACAGTGTATTGGGGAAATAATAGGCTGATTGGGAATTGAATGAAATTACTTGAGAAAGGGTTACAATTGGAATCTGAGGGATTAAAATTTCCTGGAGCAGCTTCTTGTTTTTATTCATGTTCATCATATTTTTAATAATCTTGAGGGCATCAACACTTTAGCTATTTGAATTCCAGGTTCCACATTCCAGGTACATGTGCAAACGTTGACCGTAAGGAGATTTTGGCTGATTTTCAGATAACGTAAGCTGTTGAATAAATGGCAAAAGTTATTCAGTGTCGACAAGTACTGTCTTGTGCACAAAGGGCCGGAAAACTTAAGCCACTACCATGCATGAGTGCTCACTAAATTAAAAGAGTTGAAAAGAAACTAGAGGTAGTCATTGGGCCCACTAAAGGCTCAAAAGCAACATAAGACAACTATGGGGAAACCAAATAAGTTTCTACTCGATAAATAAAATGCAAAACTAAATCCATTGTTGGCTTGTAAAAGAGCTTGGTCCATCCATGTATGGGGCCTTAAAATAACAGTTGTTCACTTTGGAGAAACTTGCACTTAAGGTGTAAGTACTGAAATGTTGGAAATTATAAAGGCATTGAATATGGAAAATAGTGGAACCTGAGGTTTATAACTATAAAATAAACTGCCAAGTTGCTGAGTGATTTAGTCTGGAATCCCCATAAATGACTGTTGAGATATTCATTCTGAACCTATTTTCTATCTTGAAGACTGCTGACCAGTTGCTAGCCCGTGCAGATGCTGCTAAAGCTTTGGCTGAAGATGCTGCCAAGAAAGGAAATGCTACACTGCAGGAGGCTCAGGATATTCTCAAAAACCTGCAAGGTCTGTAAGCTGATATTCCTCATGTAATAAAGTACAAGATATACCCAACAAAAAGGCCCTTGACTAGAAAATGGTTAAGCCAAGATCCAGACATCTCTTCTGTTTAACTGTCAGTGTTAGTATGCTGCTGTTAAATTCCGACAAGTGCCGTCTTTGGAAGATGCTGGAAAGAGAATAGAGAATATTTGTACACTGAACAATTGGTATTGGAAACTCTAGTTGCTTTGGGGCTCCAGTTACTTCAAAATTGCACAACATTCTAGGTCAATGTGGTTGAGTTTCTAAAACTGGTGTATATTGTTACCTCTTGGATCATTCACAGGTTTATTCTGGTTGGTTTTTTTTCTCTTGTGTATCTCAAAGGGGAATCTGTAATATAAGTTCCATAACTTAAAATAAAAGGGCTTAAACACATAATCTTGGCTGATGCTTCAGTGCAACACTGAGGCATGGTGCTTTGTTGAAGGTGCTATCTTTCAGCCAGTATCTTGTCTGGCTACTCAGGTGGGCATAAATTGATTGCATGTCACAATTTGAAGAGGAGTTGGGAATTATCCTGTTTTGCCCAGCATTTATCCATCAACCTGTATCACCAGAAATGATTAACTGATCATTTATATGTATGGTGTGGGATCTTGTTTGCCTGCAAAAGACACTGACTAAAATTCAGAAGTATCTCATTGGGTGTGAAATACTATGGTACATTCTGAAAACATGGAAGGTGCTTAATGTTTTCTGTTCATTTCATATGTTGGTTAGATATCTTACTTTAAAGCTTACCATACAAAGGGACAGTTTTGTTCTGTCACTTGTGCAACTTGAGGAAAGTGTTGCAAATATATATTAACAGAATAGGACACCAGTACAATTACATTTTACATCATTTTTAACTTCTCTACCTTTTATTTCTTTATTGTCTTTCTTTATTTTTCTTTCTCCCCCTTTGCTTCCCCTTTCCCTCTTCTCAATTTTCAATTTTACCCTTCTCTCACCCATCTCTTCCCCCCCCCCCCCCCCATCTTCGTCTGTAATAGCTTACCCTCTGATTTCAGCTTCTCTGTAATTTGGCCATTCACACCTTCTATTCTCTTTATGGACTGCCATTTAGCAACCTTTCCCCTTGGTTTTGTGGCTATGACTCATCTTTCATTCCCTCACCCTACAGTAAAAATATCTCCCACTTACTCTGCCTTTTTAGCTTTGGACTCGAAACATCAGCTCTTTTCTCTACTTACAGATGCTGCCAGACCTGCTGAGATTTTCCAGCATTCTCTCTTTTGGTTACATTTTACAGCTGGCCTTTCTGTTCAGATTGCCACGCATGTCTGTACTTTGGATTCAACTGTAATAACCTTAACAAATGCTCATTTCTCTTTCCTTCCTTTGTGTCCCTTTTCTTGCCTTCGACTTCCCCACAACACTCTTCCCCAAGAATGTAGAGGACCCACATGTATTTTTTTAATGCTGTGGACTTGCATTTCTGTTTAAAATTACTCTGGCAAGTAGAGCGGAAAATGCAACTAATCTTGTCAGTGATTAAGAGGAAACAAATAAAAAGATAAATATTAACTAAGGGAGCAGCAGCTGTTCTGAATCATATCCAAGTGCTAATAGCCAAAATAATTTTGTTTTGTGCAGATTTTGACAAGAGAGTGAATGACAACAAGACTGCAGCTGAAGAAGCTTTGAAAAAAATACCAAACATCAGGAAGACCATTGACGATGCCAATGCAAAGACGAAACAGGCTGAGGATGCATTGGGGAATGCAAGAATGGATGCTTCTGAAGCCAAAAAAAAAGCTGAAGATGCAGAGCAAATTGCAAAATCCTTACAGGAGGTAAAAAGATGTTCATTTTGTGAAGACATTTATAATTAAGGATTATATTAAACCTGTTGCACTTTCTTGTAGCCTGCTTTTTTCAGCAGCTATATTTCTTGTATAGAGCGGCCAGTTGTGTTATCAGCAGAAGGTTTTGGTCCAGTACCTTGTACCTTAATTCTGTCACCTACAGATGTTTGCAAAATCAGTGTATTTAAATTGCTTCATTATGTATTCAAACTTGAGTTCTGGAAAATCAATTCAGAAGATGCGTGTCTGCAGATAATTTGACTGGATTAGTCTTTAAGATACTTGAAATTAAAATACCTCTTTTCTGTACACTTTTATGTTGTGGATTTTTAGTAACTCAACATCATATGGGGATCTTAATGAAGTTGAATTAACTTAAAATAGTTTTGATACACTGGATAGTTTCATTCATTGCACCAATCTTATTTCCATTGAGAATGAGAACTGCTCTTATATATCTATGCTGTCTGATAATTGTATAGGAATTAGATGTTTGCTCATACCCATAATAAGATGGATATCTCTATGACAGGCAGTGTGTACTAGTAATTTTTATAACAGAAAATAGCTAATGATTCAGATCTGCATGTTTTAGGGTGGTTACAGCATTAGAATTGAAACGAACAAAAGAAAAGACAACATAGCTAGTTAAACTGAATTAATTCTATACACACTGCTGTTTTATCAAGTTTGCTGCTGAATTAAGGGTTTCTGGACAAGTATGTTTCCTTGAAACAAACTATGTGAATATTCCAATTCAGCAAGTTGAGGCTTATTTCAATATTTATTTGAAAGAAACACTGCAAGTCCAGGCATGATCAGGCCATTTCACTTGACTGCCACAGCCCTTTAATTAAGCAAAGCTCAAGTATTGTTTAAATTCTTGACCAATTTTTTTTTGTAGAATGCTGCTAAGACAAAACAGAATGCTGATGACACCTTTACTGATGCCATGGCCTTGGAGACTGAAGTAAGTGACATGATGGGACGACTGAAGGAAGCAGAGGATGAACTTGCAGAGAAAAAGGATGAAGCAGACCAAGACATGATGATGGCAGATATGGTGAGGGTCTTCCAGTTTCTGAATTAACTCTTAAATTGCAGTGATACACAACCTATATCATGAAGGTGCTGTTAGTATGATTTTTGACTTGTTATTCTATTGCATCTGATCAGAAATACATAGGTGCATTTTTTAGAACTCTAATTATGTTGACACAATGTTCTTTCAGGCTTCACAAGCTGCAAAAGAGGCTGATGAGCAGGCAAGAAAGGCCAAAAAGGCTGTGCAGGGTGTGCTAAATACCATCAATAAGCTGTTGGGAGAACTGGGTAGGTATTACTGGACTTGCATTGATCAAATGAAGCAACAAACTTGCATTACACAGATGAATTTGAATTTCTGGTAAAGGCTGGCACTGACCTTTCCTTTGGGTGGTTTCCAGATTACTTCACTCGTTCTGGTACATCATCTCTCACTCTTATATATTTGTGATTTTTATCTAATGGTATCTCCATAGTTGGCAGCAACTGTAAACAAAGTGGTCACAGGCACAGCAGAAAAAGTTTGGACAGAGCTGTCTCCAGCAACATTAACAGCAATCAGCTCACTGGCAGAGGCTGTCAGAAACCCATGCCAATCAGCAGTGAGTGATTTATTGCCAACTGCCACACAGGCCAGCAAAGCAATTTCACCATCACCCATCCTATGTCTCTTCCCCGTCTATGCACAGGTTGCAGCATTGAACAATAAAGGGTTGATTGTGATTTTAAAATAACTAAACATGTATAATTGATCACGGGTTACTGTAGGCGGCTGGCAGTGTTAAGTAGAGTGGCTTCTATGGGAGAAAAGCTGAAAGCAGTCACTAGAGAAATGTAAGTGCAACATTCGAGGTTTATATCCATTTGTGCAATGGTGGCAATATGGTAAGTTATATTTTCCAGATGGTAGCCTCTGAGCCTAGTAAAACAATATGATTTTCATAAGACACTTGAGATGCCCCCACCTATATAATCTTATACCTTGTTGTGAAACTTTTGTACACTTTGAAACTAGCCTCCTGATGCAGGACATTGGTGTGCTTGAGTTTTCTTTATCTCGGTTAAGGATTTGGACCTGATGATTATTGTTACCAGATAGCAGGAACTTTCTGAAACATTGGTTTATAAACAAAATATGTGTAGAGATAGGCATGTTGCATCTGGTGTTTAAAATTGTATGTACATCACATTGTAAAAAGTTGTGCTGCAGCAGGTATTGTATCTGCTTCATCACAAACTAATCCAACAGCTAACAAGAAATATCTTCAGTGAGAAACTTAGTTTTTTGAAAACCTGAAATGCTCCTTTTAATTGAAACACGTTAGCAGCTTTTTTTTGAGAAACCATTTTAATATTATGGTCAAAGGTATAATTTGCTTCCTGCCCACCATCCTTTCTGTAACAGATACAATTAATTTTAATAGCTTGCAAGACAACAATAGATGGCAAAATAGAAGTCAACAAGGGTGTTGCTATGGGGACTGGGGGGGCCAAGGCAATCCCATTGAAACCTAATTGCCAGAGTTAATATCGCTATAATGGACTTACTGACTGAGATATTGGACAGAGAGAGACTGAGAGAGCAAGAGAAGGTCAGCAACTAGGAATCCTGCGATGAATAACTCATCTCCTGATTCCCCAAGGTCTGTCCACCATCTACAAGCCACAAGTCAGGAATGTGATGGAGTACACTCCACTTGCCTAGATGAGTATAGCTCCAACAACATTCAAGAAGCTTGATACCAAGAAAACAAAGGAGCCCATTGACTGGTGTCCTATCATCCATGGAGACCATGTTTCTACGGCAACATGCACTTTTGTGTTGTGATCTGGAACTGTGAATAGTGTAGCTCCTTTCAATCAAATGGCTGGCTAAGAATTGCTTCCAGTCCTTACACCTGCCATTGAAGTGTGTTGGAAGGATTTGAACCTCTTGGACACCTTCCTTAGCCAACAAGTTCTAGGGTGGGACTTGAACCCACGGCTTCTGGATCAGAGGCAGGGACACTACCCACTGAGCCTTCAGACCTTCATTCTGTCAAGAGGATTGGAATACCACAGAGTGAATTTATGCATTGACCGAATTTGGAGTAATGTTTGCAGTTTTGGGCACCATATCTTGAGTGCAGCATAGATTTACCAGAATTAGACCTACACTCCACGGATTAACATACATATTTCCCGTAATTAAGTTTTTAAGGAAAGTGGGGAAAAGTTAAGTGTAAGGAATTATGTCATAGATCAGCTATGATATCATTGAATGACAGAACAAAGCTGAGGGGTTAAATGGTCAACTCTTGTTCCTACGAACCTCGCCTTGATTACACGTTAATATTTATGTTTGAATCACATGGCTTGGTTCCTTAGTCAGGCTTGCCATTTTGGAGACAGTTGATAAAAACCTTGTAATATTAATATCAAATTAGGCTGAGGACACAAATTCTAACTGCAGCTGGTATATAAACTGCTGAGCATGTTGTGGCCAAGCCAAAGCAAGATGATAAATACTTCACACACTACCCGTTAGATGGTTCACCACCATCTCCAATTACTAATAATGTACAGCAGGCAGCTGACATCATCAAATCCATTGGCAGGATAGATGCACCAGCGTCAGTGTATTCGCTCAGGCCAATATTCCCAACATCAAAGCATTGACCATGCTTGATCAGCTCCACTGATGTGCCACATCATCCATATGCCTGACATGAATCTCCTGAAACAAGGGCTCTGCTTGGAGCTTCGATTTGACAAGTGAGGGCGGCAGAGGAAACGCTTTTAAGGCACCCTCAAAACTTCCTTGAAAATGTGCAACATCCCCACTGACACCTGGGAATACCTAGCCCAAGACTACCCAAAGTGAAGAAAAACCATCCAAGAAGGAGCTCAACAAGCCAAAAGTTGACAGTGATGGGAACATGTGGCAACACAGGCATCCCACCCACTCCGCCAACCAACACCTCTCCACCTGTGGCAGAGACTGTAGGTCTCGCATTAGACTCCTTTTAGTGTGGAAGCCCTGAGGGACTGCTCAAGTAGATGAAACATCTTGGAAGATTTGTGGAAAAATTTAAAGAGACAACTACCAAGCCAAACCTATATAAGCAAAAATACTTAAAACACTGTCCATTAGATGGTGCACCACCATCTCTGATTAACAATGTCAACTTGCAGGTTTTGAGCAGGCATACATTAAATGTTATGTTGAGTTGGCAGCAATTTACAACTTGTTAGAATATGCCTATCAAGTTAGAGACGCAAAGCTATTCCCCCACCGCCCCCTTAACTTCCTAACACAACTGAAAACTCCGTGTTAGGGTTAGGTAGATACTCCACAGAATTGTAAATTTTACACTCCAAAGTTACTCCCCACGTCAAAAAGCTCACTTCTTGTTTCACTGAGTCATAATGTCCAGGGTCTGTCAAAGGTTGTTTCCCTCCATCTTCTGAGATTCTCTGAATGGACTTCCAGCAGCAAGGCCCACTACAGTGACTCTTTCTCCCAGCAGGGCAAATTGTTACATTTCCAAAAGTGCTGTCCCTTTGATTAGGGAACATGCTCCCACCTACATTCTGTCTGGTAGCTAACAGAACAACATTTTCCCCGTCACCTCACAGCAACTGATGGTTCACTTGTGCTCTCTCTCTCACTCTGTCTCTCCCTCCCTCGTGCTTTCTCTTATTCGCTTGCGCTCTCACGCTCTCCTGCACACTTTCTCTCACTGTCTCTTGCACTTGCTGGCGCTCTCTTGTTCGATCTCTTTCGCACCCTCTCTTTCACTGCCTCTCTTTCGCTCACTCTCTCAGCACGCATGCACGCTCTTGTACTCTCTCTCGCACACTCTCCCCTCTCTGGCTCTCGCTCTCTCTATTTCTATCTCTCTGTCCAAAGTCTGAGTCAGTAAGTCTATAGTGGCGATGTTAACTCTGGCAGCTGGGTTTCAGCAGGACTTGCCCTGGGCCCCAGGTACCCATGGCAGCCAGATCACATCACCAGATAGAAGTAGCAGAAGATTACAGGCTCCATTTCACCTTGAATTAAAATATAAATTTAAAACATAACCATTTTATAAAACCTCACACCTGTAAGTTTTCTTTCTTTCACAAAATAATGATGAATCACATATTTGAATTTCAACACATTTGATGCCAACAGAGGCAGGTGAAGTATTATTTACAAACCTGATCCAGGATAATGTCCAAGGTATGATTCTATATTTATATATTTAACGTTAGGGTCGTTTTGCTTTGCATTGTAAGATAGAATTGTGCCTATTTATTTACTAGCCAATCGTGCCTTCAACCATGACATTTAGAATTAGCATTTCTTCTGCAGTGACGTTAACTGTGCTGTTTGAATTTGAGTTTGTATACTTGTATTTCCTTGTCAAACTGGAATATTGATTACTTTGGCTGGGCTTGTCTTTACAGGTCAGCTCGATAATGTAGATGTTAACCGGCTAAAAGAAATTGAGAAAACTCTCAACGATGCCAAGAGTCAGATGAATGATAGTGATTTAGAACGGAAGTTGGCAGATCTGGAAAAGGCTGAAAAAGAGCAGGCTAACGCAATAATTACCTATGAACAAGACATTCAAGATATCCTGAAAGACATCAAAAACCTAGAGGACATCAAACAAACATTACCTCCTGGCTGTTACAATACCCAGTCTCTGGAGACCCCATAGTCACCTCCTTGGTCACCATGCCCTACCCAAAATCTAAAGTGACACTGTACAGAAATTGCCTTATTACCAAATTCTTTTCAATGTCTGACACACAATATTAAGTATTCCAAGGCTCATAAATGAAACTCCTCAGGCATCAAATGCAGCTGCTTGGATGAAGCGCAAGATTGTGGACATTGGGGGGGGTGGGGGGTGTGAGTGACATACCTACATGGAAAGCTACTGGGATCCTGGATGAACCAAGTCTATGTTGGAGGGACAATCTGAGAAAGCCACACTCCAAGCATCTGATTTAAGTCACTCCACACCATTAGACTTGTGAGATATCAGATCTATCTGCACAACGGGCAGACACAGAGACTCTTTCTGCAATGAGAAAGCAGAGAGTCTGCCTTGAGTATAATGGTGGTTAAAACAAACACAAAAGGCTATTAATGTAGGTTTGTCTCTCCTCCTGGTGCTGGAGGCATTGGTTCTTTACTGCATTCACATCATGAGTATTAACATAGCTTTATATTCTAGGGTACTGTACTATTTTTCCCTTTTAAATGACCAGACTAGCTGTGAAGGATTATGAATTGATAACATATTAACATTTAACTTTTTACCACATCACTTCCTAACCACATTAAATCACATTGCTTGTAGAGTAGCAATAAGTCACTTTGTGAACAATGTATGCAGTATTCACCAGGTTAAGTTACCATGAAAGCTGGTCTTCTCATTAGAAAATGGAATTAATTATGCAATACTAATTTTCCCCTGCTCCCTCCTTCCCTTACTTTAAGTTACTCTGTGACGAAGTGAAACGCCCATAGCAGTGTCTTACACGGTGCATTTTATGTGGACTACACTATATTTCCGTTCCCAAGACTGCTGCTTCATCTATGTCAAAGTCAAAAGCAGAACTTATTTTTTACAGCGACACTCTATGCAACTTTGTACATTGCGTAGCAAAAGAAAATAAAATTACCTGATACACTGGTGCTATTAATTATTTCAAATGTTATATTTTTGTGTGAATGTTTTTTATTATGGAATAGTATGAGGAAATGTTGAGTCTCTTTTTATGTAAATATACTCCATAAATGTTTCAGGATTGGCTCTGTGAGTTACCTTCCCACCCTCAAGATCCTGTCATCAATAGTAACCATGTTTTAGACCTGCTTCTGATTGCCTTGCATATTTCTGTGGTATTCTGCTTGCTTGTATACACAGCTTAGTTTTTATTTTCTATTTAGGGCTACTGCTCTTTAAATTCAGCTGGTGATCAGTCACCAGAAGAATATTACTGATCTGTAAATGTTGTTTACAACATTCAAATTAAGGTTATTTTGAATGCTTCCCTTCCACCCCCGAGCCCTTTCCAACTTCCCTATCCAAGCATGTTAAAAAACACACTCTGTGTTAAGCTAATGGTTTTAAAGCAAGGGTTTTCCCTGCATTTGGCCCAGATGAAAATTCATAAATTAAGTCTGTTATACAAACCAGAGAGAACAAAGGTTTGGCAGTCAGAGCTGTTACTTTTCCAACACATGCTTTGGTGGAGAAAAGGCTGTGTGCCCTTTGCCCTTTATCCTGACAGTGCAATACCAGCCAGATTGACTTGCCTCTGCAAACTGACTTGATGTAAAATTTAACCAGTGTTTGCCTGTTTCATTTTTGTTTGTAATACTTTTAAACCAACTTAATGCGTGTAATTACTATCACTGCTGAACATTATTATTGCTAATTACTTAATCATTTATAATTGCACATTTAGTGCCTGAAACTATCACTGAATTAGTTTTACTATAAGGAGTGCAGGCTTTATCTAATAAGCACTGGGCAGGTCTAAAGGGTTGCATGCTCTTTCCCAAATATTGTGTCTGAAGCAAGGAACTACATCTTTATTTTGAAGTTTTACTATTAACAGCCTCTCCTGACACTGTACTTAGCAGATACAGCAGTTTTTTTCTTTATGCAACAGTAATACATTCTTAGTATTTATCGTGTAAGGAAGTCAATTAATCAAACGTATGAGGTTAACGTCCTACCAGTAGAAAAGACCTGCACAGAATGATTGGCGTTATAGTGTGGAAAAAATGCAACAAACTCCAGGCATATTCTGCCATGAGAACTAGATCCATACTGTCTTGTCCTTTGCCTTTTGTTTTTAGCCTTTTGCCTTAAAATGTCATCATGCTGTTGGGAAAGACGTGCAACACTTATACAATTTTATGTATAAAACAGTATTTCTTATTTATAAGACGCAATATTTGTTATCTTTATCCAGGTCTCCTTTTGTGTGTTGCACATTCTTTTTATAATGGTGTGACTTAAGAACACTTCTTTCCTTAAGACCTATTTTGACCCCACACAGTGGCCAAAATGCCTAGCAAATTATTGTTTAATATCATTTTGCCTGTAAATCAAATTGTACCATTTAAATAAATAAAAATGTGGTATTACAGGAATCATGTTTAGATGGATTGTTTTGTTTTCCTAAACTGCTTCATTTTCCTATAGTTTAGCATTCTATTGAGTAGCTGAGCAAAGGGTACAGCAATAATTCAGGGTTTTTTATTTTGGTTTTCATAACTCACCTGAAGGTGCTAACTTGTCCTTTTCAGTAAGGATATGTAATTTTGGATTGCTATGTGGATAAATATTTATGCCTTGAATTCAAAGAAGAATCATATGGATTCTCAAAGTTAACTCTTTCTCTCCATAGATGCTGTTGGACCTGCTGAGTTTATCCAGCATCTTCTATTTTTATTTCAGTTTTCCAGCATCCACAGTATTTTTGCCTTTAAAGAAGTGCTTTGGCATGTCAGGTGAAAAGCAATATGAAAGTCTTCATTTATTAAAAGAAATATGATTTTTCTTCCTGTCTTGCCTTCCAGATCTTTTCCCCTCTTTCTGAATTCACTGTTTTACACAAGTAGAGCTTTATAGCCATTCTCCAGTGTCTGTCTATTGTATGAATTCACAGTCAAATGTTGGGGGCACCATGACTTGTCCTCATCTGATATGTGTATTTTCCAATGGAAGTTGTGGACAATGATTAAGAGTGGGGACCCTGACTGTCTTTCCCCCTCCTTTCCCAGGGAAACTTGGCTTAACAATAGTATCCAAGCTACCACTCCAGTTAAACTGGCACAAACTGGAAACTCATTACCACAACAGATTCAATATCTATTGAGCCATTTTGATGTTTTAAATATTTTTCTTCCATTAGCTGATTTCCAGTGACATCATATACAATTCAGAAATGAGTGTGACAGTAGAGACCAGATATTGCTTAGTGAAAAATTGAACTTGCATAGAGAAGAGGGTGCATGGTAGGAACAATAGAATGTAGTTAGATGCTAAGGAGAGAAGGGCTAGAAACTGGAGTGAAGGCAGCAAATTAAGGGAAAAATTGGGTGGAAGAAAGCAGTTTAGATGCAAGAGAAAAGATGGAGCTGGATTAGAGGCTGGTGGAAATATAGCACGGCCAGAGGAGAGTTAGAATCTGGGAAATGGGTGGTGTGCAGTGCAATGGTCTGCAGCTCATCAAGTAACAGAGATGCATGCAGAGTGGGAAGTTGTGGCATCAGGATAAATCAATCTGTTCGCCTTATTGGCAAGCCTCCTAATTTGCCACTTCTTGCTGCAAATGGTGTGGGATCCAAAAATGATCCTGAATGCTGAAACTTTTCAAAATCTAGATGATTCAGCCACTCTTGAGTTGGTGTAAATATTTAAGCAATGTGCTTTTGTTATGTCTTGTGATTCACAGAAGTTTGAAATAATCACACTTATGGACACAAATGCTGGATCTAACCTCTAACATATTTCTTGGATCTTGCCATGTGCTGCAGACATTGTTACTTGGCATACTGACTATAATGCAGTGGTGAGTGATATGGCATTCTGGATATGTGTGTGTAAATGAATGCAAATAACTATAGATCCTCTTTGAATAATATATCCTTTAATCTATATGTCAATATATCTTTTATTATCAAAATTAAAGATTAACAATTGTTGGGACACTATGCTGGTGATTTTGTGTGCTGCTGCTGGTGTTGCAAGAGTGTGCTTAATGTTGCTGATTTGTGCTGTTTGTTGATGTTGACGTTGTCTCACTTGTTAGTAGTGTTGGCAGTGATCTTTTCCAAGTCGGGTGTCGATCGGATGTGGACTCTTCCTTCTCACTTGCTTACCAGTTTCAGTCTCAATGGTATATGACCTTGGAGTCTCAGCTTCACTTCAACTTTTGTTGGTTTACGTGATTGGATCCTGTGCAATTACAGTTTGTCCTCTCAATAAGTCAGGAAAGGATTTGGCATGCTTGTTGAAATGTTGGACTCCTACATGTGCATCAGAGAGCTGTAATTCTACAATTGGAGGATGTATCTTGCAAATTGGCCAAAGGTCACCACTTTGGACCTCCAAAAATGCCTGGTCTATCTCAAATTACCCTAGAAAGGCAAAACATTTAAAAAATTTGAACAGCAGATTAAGCAAGCCGTTTCAAGCTACTTACCAGACAGTGGTCATGCGAGTGGTATTTTATACAACAGGATGCTGCTGTCATTCCAAAAAGAGGTTCTGCCTACCACACAATTTAACAACGACATGTAACTATTGGAGTGCAGTTGTAATATGAGGTACATAGGCCATACATCCCAGCAATTGGTGATCAAAGCAACTAGCATGTTCCTTCAGTTGTTCATATTAGGCAGAATACCTATCTTGCAAAATCCAAAGCAGAATGTCTCCTGTTAGATGTTATTCTGTGATTGGGCAGCACTTTCTGAAAAATCCTTGGTGTGCTAATACCTGCACTAACAACAAATTTAACATAATCTGTCAAGCTTATAACACTTGCTAGAAGTAACATTCATATACAGCGGCCTGTTCTCTGCAAACAAAAGAAATATGTTCAAGCCTTGCGCTTTTTAAAAAATTACTTGGAAGCTTGTTGAGCCTATTGTTACCCATTGCTTTCGACATGGCAATACTGTGTCAACTTGCCAACCAATCAGAACCCTCTTCTACAGTATAAATTATTGTGATCATTTGAAATCTGGCATTCTGTCCTGATGAGTGCAATATGAAAAGCTTGAGCAACCTATCTCCTTTTAGAAACAGCCCAAAAGCTGGCATTCTGTCACCTTCAAAATGTGTCTGATTTTAACTTCTGATCTTTTTTTTTTCTGGTTCATTATTGTAGATTGTAGCTATGGTCTTTTCTACCTACGCTGTAGATTTGGATATCATCAGCTGGTGCAGACTGCTCTTTTGCTTCCTCTATGTCTTATCTGCTTTCTGCTGGAATACATTCTGGCTCACTTAAAGGCCAAAGCATAGGCGCAGGAATTTGTACTGTGCAAACGATGTGTTAAATGTTGTCAACATCAAAAATTCCTCCGCAGATTCAAATCCCCATAGCCATTTCTGGCATAAAGCTTGGTCATGATGTGGAGATGCCGGTGTTGGACTGGGGTAAACACAGTAAGAGTTTTAACAACACCAGGCTAAAGTCCAACAGGTTTATTTGGTAGCAAATACCATTAGATTTCGGAGCGCTGCTCCTTCGTCCTTCGGACTTTAACCTGGTGTTGTTAAAACTCTTACTGTATAAAGCTTGGTGACAATGTTTGCTCTGCCATTGCTAGTTTGACTGCTTTGTGTTGGACTAAGGTGATGGTTTCCACTTTATGGCTTGATAAAGATCTTTGTGATCAAATTTGGATAACCCATCAGGCTTCTCTCTCACAACAAAGAGATTTACCCAATCTGTACGCTCTATGGCCAGAATCTATTCACCGTTCACACCGGCGGGATTTTCCCATCTCACTGCAGTGAACAGAGATTTGAATGGCTGCCAAATTCTTGGACTTTGCTGCAGCAGGAGCATGGCGTGCACGGCAGGTAAGATCGCACCTTGTGAGTCTGGCAGTCACTTGCTTTCACCTCTTGGAGCTTTCTGTCAAGTTTTCCTTGTAAATCTTTTAATACTTTATGTGGGGGATGAATCATCATTTTGTTTTCTCTGGATCTATGGTGTGATGCTCGAAATATTAAAAGCATCTGACAAACACATCAAAACACTCTGGATACATTTGGACAAGTTCGCTCTTGCTGCTGATTTGAAGGGGCTTTTCAATGGGTGTACTATCTTCAACCCTCAGTGACTTCTCCGTTTTCTCTCAGTTTACTGAGATCAGCTGTAGCTCTTCACAACTGCTCAGCACTAGGCTAGCAGGACGAGTTGATTCAATGGTGTAGTTGTTGAGCATACAGTAAACATACTTTCCTTGAATTGCTCTGATTTGCGTTCCTAACTGCCAAATATCAATTCCTCCATATGCCATTATTGTGACATTGTTCAGTTTCTGAACATCATTCTTTTAGCATGCTATTTGTTTTTCAGATTTTCAGGAAATATATCCTGATATAGTCTGAGCGGGATGGTGTTAACTCTATATCAAGTTTCTCACTTTTTTCATGATCTGATTGTAAGAATTTATTTTCTCATGAACTGTTGCGTCCAAACATTTCATACAGTTGCATGATTCCCATGTCTGTTGTATCCTCATACTCATCATCATCATTCCAAGGTATGGATGTTTTCACTTTTTCTCATTTGCAATGTCACTCTCCCTCTGCTAACTTGTTTACTTTCTTCTTCCTTTGTTCTGCACATGTTTCCCAGTGATTGGGCTTTCCACAAGCTCTCCGGTTTGATTTGTATGTGAAACATTTCCTTCAGGGAAAGGCACTAATGAAAAGTGGAACTTTTTCAAGGAACAAATACTGGGTGTCCTTGATAGGTATGTCCCTGTCAGGCAGGGAGGAAATGGCCGAGTGAGGGAACCATGGTTCACGAAAGAGGTGGAATGTCTTGTGAAAAGGAAGAGGGAAGCTTATGTCGGGATGAGGAAACAAGGTTCAGATGGCTCGATTGAGGGTTACAAGTTAGCAAGGAATGAGCTGAAAAAGGGGCTTAGGAGAGCTAGGAGGGGACATGAGAAGTCCTTGGCAGGTCAGATCAAGGAAAACCCCAAGGCTTTTTACTCTTATGTGAGGAATTAAAGAATGACCAGGGTGAGGTTAGGGCCGGTCAAGGACAGTAGTGGGAACTTGTGTATGGAGTCAGTAGAGATAGGCGAGGTGATGAATGAATACTTTTCTTCAGTGTTCACCAAGGAGAGGGGCCATGTTTTTGAGGAAGAGAAGGTGTTACAGGCTAATAGGCTGGAGGAAATAGTTGTTTGGAGGGAGGATGTACTGGCAGTTTTGAATAAACTGAAGGTCGATAAGTCCCCTGGGCCTGATGAAATATATCCTAGGATTCTTTGGGAGGCAAGGGATGAGATTGCAGAGCCTTTGGCTTTGATCTTTGGGTCCTCACTGTCCACGGTGATGGTGCCAGAGGACTGGAAAGTGGCGAATGTTGTTCCTCTGTTTAAGAAAGGGAATAGAAATGACCCTGGTAATTATAGACCGGTTAGTCTTACTTCGGTGGTTGGTAAATTGATGGAAAAAGTCCTTAGGGATGGGATTTACGACCATTTAGAAAGATGCGGATTAATCCGGGATAGTCAGCACGGATTCGTGAAGGGCAAGTTGTGCCTCACAAATTTGATTGAATTCTTTGAGGAGGTAACTAAGTGTGTTGATGAAGGTAGGGCAGTTGATGTCATATACATGGATTTTAGTAAGGCGTTTGATAAGGTCCCCCATGGTCGGCTTATGATGAAAGTAAGGAGGTGTGGGATAGAGGGAAAGTTGGCCGATTGGATAGGTAACTGGCTATCTGATCGAAGACAGAGGGTGGTGGTGGATGGAAAATTTTCGGACTAGAGGCAGGTTGCTAGCGGAATGCCACAGGGATCAGTGCTTGGTCCTCTGCTCTTTGTGATTTTTATTAATGACCTAGAGGAGGGGGCTGAAGGGTGGATCAGTAAATTTGCTGATGACACCAAGATTGGTGGAGTAGTGGATGAGGTGGAGGGCTGTTGTAGGCTGCAAAGAGACATAGATAGGATGCAAAGCTGGGCTGTAAAATGGCAAATGGAGTTTAACCCTGATAAATGTGAGGTGATTCATTTTGGTCGGACTAATTTAAATGTGGATTACAGGGTCAAAGGTAGGGTTCTGAAGACTGTGGAGGAACAGAGAGATCTTGGGGTCCATATCCACAGATCTCTGAAGGTTGCCACTCAAGCAGATAGAGCTGTGAAGAAGGCCTATAGTGTGTTAGCTTTTATTAACAGGGGGTTGGAGTTTAAGAGCTGTGGGGCTATGCTGCAACTGTAGAGGACCTTGGTGAGACCACCTTTGGAATACTGTGTGCAGTTCTGGTCACCTCACTATAAGAAGATGTGGAAGCGCTGGAAAGAGCGCAGAGGAGATTTACCAGGATGCTGCCTGGTTTGGAGGGTAGGTCTTATGAGGAAAGGTTGAGGGAGCTAGGGCTGTTCTCTGGAGCGGAGGAGGCTGAGGGGAGACTTAATAGAGGTTTATAAAGTGATGAAGGGGATAGAGTGACCGTTCAATGAGACTATTTCCTCGGGTGGATGGAGCTATTCTCAGGGGGCATAACTATAGGGTTCATGGTGGGAGATATAGGAAGGATATCAGAGGTAGGTTCTTTACGCAGAGAGTGGTTGGGGTGTGGAATGGACTGCCTGCAGTGATAGTGGAGTCAGACACTTTAGGAACATTTCAGCGGTTATTGGATAGGCACATGGAGCACACCAGGATGATAGGGAATGGGATAGCTTGATCTTGGTTTCAGATAAAGCTTGGCACAACATCGTGGGCCGAAGGGCCTGTTCTGTGCTGTACTGTTCTATGTTCTGTCTCTGAACTCAAATGAACCCACTCTTCTTGTATTTTCATACATGTGGTCATCCATACCTCTTGCACAGCTTTCTCTTGTATGGCGTGCATTCACTGGTTGCTGTTTCACTATCAGCCCTGGTGCCTTTTGACTTATCTGAAGGCTAGCTGCTTGGGTAGTTAGTGTCTTCACCTGTCTACTCATTGCTTCATGTCCTCTGACAGTACCAAAAGCCTATGAAATTGTGGCAGAGTGAAAACTGCTTTTGAGTTCTGATTGAGGTTAGTTTAAAGACCGAGGTCTGCAAGCTGCTGTCCCCACAAAATCTCTCTGAAAGCATCAAGACACCCCTCATAGGAAGTATATTTATGGTTCCTAATTGTATTGAGTGTTTTTGTGAGTCTGTAAGAAGAATGTTGCTTATTTGGAACTGAAACAGTGATGAGTTAGAAATTAGAGTTGTTTCTTTTCAAGTTTAAATGTTGTTCAAACAGGTAAGAGTTTAAGTTGCTTCATTTGTTGGATGTAATGTAATAACACAGCTCTGACAAAAGGTCATCAACATTAGCTCTCTATTCTCTCCACAGATGCTGCAAGACCTGCTGAGATTTTCCAGTATTTTTTGTTTTTGTTATGAAATAAAGTTTGTTTTACTATAAAAGACCCATAATTTGTCAGCAGAATTACTCCTGGAGTGAAGCATCCTATCCGCACATTATATGAGAAAATTAAAAAAAATGTTGGGGCCTTGTTTGGCTTCCCAATGTAATTTGGGATTCTGGTCCAGAGCTCCAACATTCTTCAAATAATATAATTTTAACCATGATTGCCATTTGAAAATATGAAGTTATGGCGATAACAGAGACCTAGCTCAAGGGAGGGCAGGTCCTGGGTATACATCTGGCTAAGGTGTTCAGAATAGACAGGAAAAGAGAAGGGGTGGCGGTATTGGTAAAGAGAGCACTGCAGTGCTGGAGAAAGAGGATGTTCCAAAGGGGTCGAGGACAGAATCAATCTGGCTAGAGCTAACGAATAAAAAAGGTGCAATTACGTTGCTTGGTACAGTATCTGGACCGCTAACTAGTGGGAAGGATGTAGAGAGACATATCTGCAGGGAAATTGCAGAGAGAAGCAAATAGAATCATAGAAACCCTACAGTGCAGAAAGAGACCATTTGGCCCATCGAGTCTGCACCGCCCACAATCCCACCCAGGCCCCACCCCATATCCCTTCATATTTTCCCACTAATCCCTCTAACCTACGCATCCCAGGACACTAAGGGGCAATTTTAGCATGACCAATCAACCTAACCTGCACATCTTTGGACTGTGGGAAGAAACCGGAGCACCCGGAGGAAACCCACACAGACACGAGGAGAATGTGCAAACTCCACACAGACAGTGACCCAAGCCGGGAATCGAACCCAGGTCCCTGGAGCTGTGAAGCAGCAGTGCTAATCACTGTGCTACCATGCCGCCCAAATAATATAGAGTAGGTATCATAGAATTGTTACAGTGCAGAAAGAGGCCCAACAGGTCTGCACCATCTCTGCAAATGAGCTTCATGATGTTGTGCTATTCCCTGCCTTTACCCCATGCCCCTGCATATTGTTTCTATTCAAAGAATCATCTAATACCCTCTTGAATATCTTGATTGAACCTGTCTCCTCCACTCCAGGCAGTGCATTCCAGATCCAAACCACTCGTGTGAAAAAGATTTTCTCATATCACATTTGCTGCTTTTGCTGATCATTTTAAATCTGCCCTCTGATCTACAAGTGGGAACAGTTTCTCTCTCCATACTCTTTCCAGCCCATTCATAACTTTAAACATCGTTATCAAATCTCCACTTAGCCACTTTCTCTCCAAAGAGAATGTCCTAGCCTCTCCAATCTGTCCTCATTACCGAAGTTTCTCATCGCTGGAACCATTCTGTAAATCTGTTCAGCTCTGTCTCCAATGTGTTCACATCCTTCCTATGGCATGCACCCAGAACTGTGTACACACTCAACTGAAGTCTAACTAGTAACAGTTAAAACCTTGGCAAATTGCACTAAGTTCTACACTAGTGTTTTGCATAAGTTCGGCATAATCGCTTTGCTCTTGTACTGTCCCTCTAATAAACACAGAATCCTGTATACTTTAACGGCTTTCCACCTGTCCTGCTACCTTCAATCATCTATACATCTATACACCCAGAACCCTCTGCTCCTGTCCCCTTAAAAATAGTACCCCATATTTTATATTGTCAATGTTCTTCCTACCAAAATGCATCACCTCACACTTCTCCTCATTGAACTTCATCTGCTATCTATCTGTCCACTCCTCCAACTTGTCTATGTCCTTCTAAAGTTCTACACTGTCCTTACAGTTTATAATACTTCCAAATTTCATGTCATCTGTAAACTTTGAAAATGTCCCCTGCGCACCAAGATCTAGATTATTAATATATATCAGGAACAGCAAGGGTCCCTATACTGACTGCTGGGGAACACCACTACAAACCTTCCTCCAGCATGAAAAATATCCATTGACTATTACCCTGTTTCCTATCACCAGGCAATTTTATATCCACATTTCTACTGTCCCTTTTATTCCATGAGCTATAACTTTTCTCGCATCAACGGTATTACTCACATCAACCCTTGCTGTTACCTCTTCAAAAAAACTCCACCATGTTAGTTAAACCCGATTTTCCCCTTTAAAAATGCATGCTGGCTGTTCCTAACCAGCACTTTATTTTTCCATGTGACTACTAATTCTATCCCAAATAATTGTTTCTCGATGCTTCCCCGGCACTGAATTTAAACTGACTGAATTTAATCCTCCTTGCCTGTGGGATGGTCACTAATTCCTTCTTTGCCTGCAGACTCGTAAACTACAGGGTGACCATATCTGTAACATTTAACTCTCAGATTCACAGATTTATTGCAGTGACACCTAGAGGTGCTCAAACTCCAGGTTTCAGATTTTGAGCACCTTTAGGTATAAAAGTGCTTGTCCACAAGAAGCATTCTGGAGTTCCCACATGGAACAGGATGTACATATAAAAAGAGACTAAATTGCTCTAATAAATAGAAATGACAGAGAAACAAAGTGGAACAGAAATAAGCTAAACACTTGAAATAAAAACACTCACCAAGCAGTATCTTATTTTAGTCTGTTGTCACTTTAGGGTATTTCACTTCATTCTCTGATAATCCCTGATATAACAAACTCTAGTTGCATTGCTGCTCCATCCTGAATTCTTCAGATCCATGGTCCTCGCCTCTACTCTCCATTTGCAATTGCTTGTCACAAACAGTCTTGGGATTGTCACCAACAATCAAATAGTTTTCTTGAATGAACAAATCCCTTCATTCTCTCCCTAGTTTCCCAGACCATTCCTTTTTCTTGGTTAAGTCACAGTCCAGGGACCGAGCCAATGTGATTCCTTGCCAAGGAAAGGTTACTGACCTCTTTTCAGTCCCTCTCTGCTTCAGCATAGCTGAGAATTCAATGTTAGAGAAGAGGTTAGACATATGTCCATTATTCACCCAAATTCTTTTACTCGATTTTGCACAAACCATATCCTTTCAAGATGAAGGAAAGGGGCAGAAAATTAGGGTGAAAAATTTGCACTTCATTCTCAATTGTTCTGCATTGCTACCCCAATGTGCTGCGTCACTGAGTTGTCTGAACTTAAGTTGGTGTTTCAAAATAATTTTTCCCCCAAAATGTCTCCACTTCTTTCCCACTAACTTTCAATCTTGCTGTCTTTGGTCCCATGAGGGTCAGCTGTTCTTCAATGCCTCATCCAAGTGGCCACGTCTTCTGTGGGCACAGATGTTGGTCAGCAGGTTATTAATCTGTGAAGAAAATCATAGCTGATCCTGTATTAGTCCAATATTCACGTCCACTTTACAGCAGAGGTCAATGGCTGCTTGTCCTTAGCTGGAACCCTGCCTGGAAATGTTATCCCCTTGGCCTCAGAAACTCTAGTCTTTTCTGTCCCTACTCTAAAATGATAAACATTCAAGTGTTTGAAATCTTGAATCCATGCCTTCAATTTTATTGGTAAATGCATGTTCTTGTCCCAACTCGTAGCCCATTATTCCACTAGCCATGTTCTGTTTTGAATCTCTACCACATTCCTTGAAACTGTTTGTTTAATTTAATGTCAAAATGTTCACATGAAAAGGAGAATATCCTGGAGATTCAGGATTCTCAACATTTGCTTTCATCGTTCGAAGCATTGAGTACAGGAGTTAGAAACTTATGTTACAACTGTAGATTGGCAAGGCCACGTTTGGAGTACTGTGTACAATTCTGGTCACCCTGCTATAGGAAGGATGTTATTAAACTGGAAAGGGTGCAAAAAGATTTACAAGGATGTTACCGGGACTGAAAGTTTTGAATTTTAAGGATAGGCTGGGGCTTTCTTCCCTGGAGTTTAGGCGAATGAGAGGTGACTTTATAGAGGATTATAAAATCAAGAGGGGCATAGATCAGTTGAATAGCCAAGGTCTTTTCCCCAGGGTAGGGGAGTCCAAAACTAGAGAGCATAGGTTTACGGTGAGAGGGAAACAATTTAAAAGGAACCTGAGGGGCAAGTTTTTCACATAGAGGGTGGTGCATATATGGAACATTTAAGAGATTTGAACAGGTACATGGATAGGAGAGGTTTAGAGCGATATTGGCCAAACACAGGCAAATGGAGTTAGTTCAGTTTAGGAAACTTGGTTGGCATGGATGAATTGGGCAAAAGGGCCTGTTTCTGTGCTGTATATCTCTGACCCTATGAGTGGAATTTTCTGGCCGCAATCGCCCCAAGACCAGAAAATCCAGCCCAAGGTCAATGGACCTTTGCATGATCCTGTCCCGCCTGCTACGATTCTCGGTGGCAGTGGGGACAGGAAAATTCCGCCCTATGACTCTATTTAAACTCTGACTTTAATGAAGTAGGAAGCATGAGAGTGTGGCTGTTTATTAAGGATATACTTCCACTCGTAGGCAGGATGGTCGGCGATTAGATATTAATGGTAAGGAGCACAGTGGCCCATGCAGTGGGGCAGACAGGAAGTCAATGTTCCTGTTATTACCTCGGGGATTGAATGTCCCGATGCCATTTTTAAAGGGCACCCACAGGCCTTCATTCTCTGCATGTCAGGAGTATTATTTTTGCTGCAGGAGGTTTTCGGAACTGCAACTGCTGCTACCCTCTCTTCCACCTGCCATCTAGATCCCTACAGCTGTTGTCATCCCCTCTCCACCTTCCACCTATGTATCCCTGAAGGTGCTGCTACCTCCTTCCCGCCCCCTGCCCCCCACACCTACCTCAGTCAGCTGTGCCCATTCCCCTTTGACTTCCACCACCTGATCTCAATCATGAATGCCTCCTCTCTAATAGTTGAATAAAACTACCCATACAAGAAAATCTACCAGAAAGGCGACCTCACTGACTGCACATCACCTTTGAGCAAATGTGAATTTGAAGGCACATGTTTCTCATTTGCTGATTACTTATCTGGAAAGGTACACTTAATTCTGGTGTGGTTGTCATTCAATGAGCATGCATGGCATGCAAATGTACTGAAGAGGTTCCCAATACCAGGAAGTTTGATTCACTGACAATCTAACGTCAACTTAATACCATTGTTGCATCCCTCCACCAGGAAGCTGACTTAGAACTATAGACTTTTGGCCTCCCACACAATTCAGTTACAGTTAAGAAAGCCCACCAATGTTTCTACTCAGAAGGCTAAGGAAATTAAACATGTCCACTACAACACTCGCCAAATTTTACAGATGCACCATATAAAGCATTCTTTCTGGTTGTATCACAGCTTGGTATGGCTCCTGCTCTGGCCCAAATGTCAAGAAATTACAAAGAGTTGTGAACGTAGTCCAATCCATCACGCAAACCAGCCTCCCATCCATTGACTCTGTCTACACTTCCCGCTGCCTCAGAAAAGCAGCCAGCATAATCAAGGATCCCACACACTCTGGGGCATTCTCTCTTCCACCTTCTTCCGGCGGAAAAAAGATACAAAAGTCTGAGATCAATTGACTGAAGAACAGCTTTTTCCCTGCTGCCATCAGACTTTTGAATGGACCTATCTTATATCAGGTTTATCTTTCTCTATGCCCTTGCTATGACTAACACTATATTCTGCACTCTCTCCTATGTACTCTATGAACGGTATGTTTTGTCTGTATAGTGTGCACGAAACCATACTTTTCACTGTATACCAATACATGTGACAATAATAAATCAAATCAATTTAATGCCCCACTCACCTCATTTTCTGCTCCTGGGAATGTCACAAGATTCTAGTCACCCTATCAATCTTCAGTGTCCCCTTGAATAAGCCAAACCAATGTTATTGTAATAATATCTTGGCCCTTAAAAGCAGATGGTTTCCTAATCATCCACCTAAGCATGTTGACAATTTCAATGTGCCAATGTATTTTCTTGCAAGCGTGAAGTAACGGTGCAATCACTTCACAAAGTATTTTGTTTTCTACCTGGGTTAAAAATATTCAGCTGGTCGAAAGAAAAAATAAATGAAACCCGGCCCCAAAAGGTTTTTTTCCCTAAATATAGTATAACGTGCAAAGTTGTTGTTGAAAGACAGGAGATAGTTTCAATATTTCTGCCTTTTGAATATGCTTAACTAGCTTCTCATAATGTTCTTTTGAAATCATTACTTGTCTTACTGCATATCTGACCCCTACATTCAACAAATCTAAACCCCACTGATTTTTTTTCCTTTCAAAACCATCTGTCAAACCTGTGTAAACAGTGACTTTAGCCCTTTTTCAAATATTATCATTCTCTGTGATTGACGGAGAACTATATTTGTGAACCTTGTGAATGATGTTGCTTCTTTGGCTTTCTCAAATTCTGCAGTGTATTTTATTCAGCTTATGTACAGAATCAAAGTCAACTCTCATCTTAAATAAGATTCTGTTTGGTGATTTTTGCAGCCTCAGAAGGTGACATACCTGCAATACTCCTTTCCCCAGTGTTTCCCATTATTATTGTGCCAAACCAATCTTTGTTTAGAGATTGGAAGTTGGCATCTGCCACCAATTTTCTAATCCTAATTATTCTGCAGTTCATTAATCCTCATGCATTTCATAGCTTCCCCATATGAAATTCTCGGGGATTATACCATCACGTTCATTTGAGCTGCTTAGACAGCTGGTTTGTAAAATCTCAGAGATGAGCTCAGCAGGTGTGAATGTTCCTGATGTGAAATGCGTAGGGATTAACTACATATTAATTAATAAGTATTGGGAGATTCAGAACACTCTGGTATTGATACCCTGTCACTTAAAGCATACCTACCATTTAGCAACAAACTCTTATCACTTGGCAAGATGAAACAGCAAAGTGAGACAACTCCATGCTAATTGACAACTCTCACTAAATGGTGAGTTGTGCAATAGGATTCAAACAGAGCACCAGAAAAGGCCAGAATTGAACCCTGGTCTCTGGTGCTGTGAGGCAGCAGCGCTAACCGCTGTGCCACCATGCCACCATAACTATCCCCGCTATGGGGATAGGGGATCCTGGGTAGGATTATGGTTGGTACAGACTCATTGGGCCGAATGGCTTCCTTCTGCACTATAGGGATTCTATGAAAAGATATTTTTCAAGACAAAAGTGCTGATATGTTAAGATTAGTGATATAATAGGGCTAGATGAGAGCAGTGGAGGTGTCTTGTCTAGAGCATTAAACTGTTGGACGGAACTGCCTGTTTGTGTGTTATGTCACCAGCTTGCTGGGTTTTTTTTATGCTGCATTTACCATGTCGAGATGTTTCAAAATCCTGAGTACAGCTGCTATAGAATCTACATCAGATGCTGCAGAGTTTGGTGAGCCTTCCCAGAATTTAGCTTTCAGGTGCCAAAGAACTCTAGCGCTCCAATTATATGTAAATTAGTGACAATTTAATCAAATAGCTTCTCTTAACTTTACACAGAGGAACTCCCAATCTTTAAACAGCATATGTATTATCTTCTCTAATAATGTACATGAGTGACAGCACATCTTAATGAGGCATGACACTGCTGCCTCACAGCGCCAGGGACCCCGGTACAATTCCCAACTTGGGTCACTGTCTGTGTGGAGTTTGCACATTTTCTCCATGTCTGCGTAGGTTTCCTCAGGGTGCTCTGGTTTCCTCCCACAGTCCAAAGATGTGTGGGTTAGGTGGATTGGCCATGATAAGTTGCCCCTTAGTGTCAGGGGGACTAGCTGGGGTAAATGCATGGGGTTGTGGGGATAGGGCCTGGGTGGGATTGTGGTCGGTGCAGACTTGATGGGCCAAATGGCCTCCTTCTGCACTGTAGGGATTGTATGATTCTATGAAAACTACAAAAGAAAGGCTGCAATATTTACACCAGCTAGTATCTCCCAATGTGAATAGAGCTGCTTCTTTGATGGATCCACCATTTTAACAACTGTGTTTTGAATTACTGGACCAGCATCCTGTCTGCCAACATAACTTTTAAATAAATAAAGCTTTTCATTTTCTTTTACAAATTTCACAACAGGCAAAACTATTTTCCCTGCGCTAGGACAGGAAACAACGTCTGCTCTCATCGGAATTGTAGCCTGCTGCAGGAGTTTACCCAGCTGTGCTTGGGAACTAGCTCTACAATTTAGTTACAGCCTAGAAATAACCCAATGATCCTGAGCTGTGTTTCATATTTGTCCTAATAACTCCTTTTACTGGATGATTAAACACTCGCTGCATAGTTTTACAGACTGGGAGCCCATAGCTTGCTTGTTACTCCTGACCCGGTGCATTGTCTACTTTTTATCTGATTAGAGCGCGTTTTATGGAAAACCAACTGCAAATAATGACATTGTTAACTTCAGTGCTGCCCAGAGTTCAGTTTCTGTTTAAACATTTCCTGCCTTGTCCACTGACTCCATGAGCAATGTTGGCAGAACGCGAGGATCAGGGAGGGGTCACAACCTGAGGGGCTGAAACAGAATCAAATGGTTCATACGCTTAACAAAAAAATGACCTAAAATAAGACAAGCAACTCAGTTAAAGTTCACTAACCCTCCTTCTCAATGATAAAGAGTAAGCAGGATATTCTCAGCAACAAGACTGAACTGTTTGCTAGATGAAGGGTGAGATGAAAATTGCTGGTGTGATTTATTGTATTAATCTCACCATTGCTTTCTTTTTGCAGAATGTCAGTATTTGACAATCTCAAATCTCTTTGTGAGTGAGGCAGGAGGGCGTTGAGTTTGCTGAAAAGGTTTGGAGGGAGCAAACTGAATGGTCTTTCAAAGAGATAGGTGTGACAGAAACACACAACTTTTCTTATGATGGATCAGATCATTGGCTGCTTTCTTCCTGTCATGGCTATTGAAGGTTCACTTGGACAAAATAACCCACCTTCCTTTGATATGCGAGTTCCCTAAACAGACATTTGCCGGACTATTTTCACTGATTGGAAAAGCATGGGCAGAATTGTGGGGCCTCCGGATGTGCACTCCCTGTGTGTGCCTGGAAGTGCTGAACAGAAAATCCTGCCATTAACTCTGATACGTTTTCAAGGAAGCCAAGAGTTTTAATTGAATTAAAATACAGGTGTTGGAGTAAAAGTGAGACGCTGCCAGAGGGGATCCCGAAATTAAAAGATACAAGATGGTTACCTGGTACAAAATGGACTCTGTGGAAAGACATTAAGATGTGCTGACTTAGGCATAGACATTGCACAACGAGCTAAATCCTGTTATTGTCTAATTACTATAGGAAATAAACCAGACCTTGAGATCCAGATGATCACCTTAGCTTAAGATAAAGCAGAACCGAAACAATGAGTTTTGTTAACGAGATCAGTCGTTGATAGGGGGGCACAATCGACTAACAATGTGATAACTGCTAATATCTGTACTTGTCGACTCTTCGAAATGTATAATAACATGATAACTGCTAATGTCTGTACTTGTAGACTCTTTGAAATGTATAAAAGAAGCTCAGCTGCCATTTTAAAATTGAGAAGGTGACTGCGAGCACTGCAGAGAGCCCAGCACTTCTCCCAAAGCTTTGTCTGATAAACTGCATGTTGAATCTTTAAATCTGACTCCGAGTGGTGATTTTCCCACAATAAATTGGCATAGTCGGCAAGGATCTCACTGCTGGTGAGTTGATCGGTTGGCATCGATCAACGAACTGGAGTAGAGATTATTGAACTGTGGGAGTCAGACTGAGCCAACAATGCAGTTAAAAACGGGTGAAAATTAAGGGAATTTATGGGACTATCGGATAGAAATGGGAACTAATTGCTTGTGCTGATCAACTAAGGACAAGGAAGTGCCTGTCTCAAATGCACAGCCTTAGACCGGTTGTTAAGAGGGGAAATCCCCCACGCGAAGGTCAGGATCCTGAAGTGGGCGTAGAGACACCAAGGCACTTAGGATCGTGAAGCACAAGTGATAAAGGTCATTTAGCATCAAAGTGTAGTGGCGAACAAACACAGAGTTTGCCATCTGTTTGCATAAAAGTTTGTGTACTTGTCTGTCACGTTGTAAAGCGGTGCGGTAAGGAACTAATCACCCTGACCTAGAGCCGGACTCCGGTGGAGGAAACACGTTGCCGAGGAGGTAATCGTGGCCGTGAGTATAAATAGAAAGCCCAACAAGGGGGACTCCGGTGGAGAAAACACGTTGTTGAGGAGGTAATCGTGGCCGGGGCGTAGAAGTCTGCAAGATGGCAGGTAAGGAAACTAAGTGGGGACCTGCGGGTTCCCTTATTGATGAATATATGACAGACAGACACTCGTTGATTAAGAAGATGCAAAGGGATGGCTGGGATGTTTCTCAGACCTTAGAAGAACAGAAAGTGGGTAGATGGGGAAAAGAAAAACAAAACAAAAAAGGCAGGGGTATTATTAGTACATCAATTAGCTGGACTAATTGGACAAGTAGTCGCTTCCACTAAAAAGCGGAACGAAGATAAGGATAAAATTTAAAAATTAGAATCTAGAGTAAGGGAATTAGAGAAAAGGAATAGAGTATTAGAGGAGAATCAATGGGATGGGGAAACTGTTCCTCTGCCCCCTTATGAGTCCACACAACAGGGACCAACTGCCCCTCCAGAGGAAGGGGAAGCGCTAGAACACAACTTGGCGCCAGTAACCCAGGGGGTGGGGGGAGGGGGGGAAATGGACGCACAGCCAACAGCACATTACAAATCATTCACCCCGGGCAAAAGACAACAGATAATGGCCTCCCTGGGTAAACTACAACCTAGAAGCGCAAATACGAAATTTTGGGCAGAATTAGATACGGTTTGGGTAGAACACCAACTGCACTTAAGGGATATACACCAATTGGTTAGGGCCGCATGTCCAGCGGATAAATGGAGGCAGGTAGCCGGAGGGCCCGCCATTCCCCCGGCACAAGACTACAGTAGGGGACGTTGGACGCATGCGGTAGTCCTAACAGCAGAAATAGATGCCCAACAGGCACCCTTCGCCCTGTTTAAAGCGGAAGTCCAGAGAGTTTTAGGAAATGCCCCTACCAATTGGAGTAAAATCACAATGACCAAGCAACAAAAGGGGGAAGGGGCCTCTGAATATGGGGAACGGTTGTTCCAAGTATACCAGGAATGCTCGGGGCAAGGAAACCCAGGCCGTGGGGATCGAGCCTTCATCCAGGCTTTCAAGGATGGGCTCTCCAGCGCTCACCAAACCATCTTAAAAATGGGAGTGATCATGTCCCAGGATTATGATGAACTGGTGGAATGGACTAGCGGCGTACACGGAGCGGGGGAGGAGAAATCTCAGACGAAGATAAAACAGGAAAGAGTAGCCGCCTACGGTAGCGGGAGCGGAACTAAGCCCAAACTGACCTGTCACAATTGTGGCCGACAAGGGCACTTTGCAAAGGAGTGCCAGGTCCCAAGGAAAGGAAATAAATTTGGAAACAGTGGGAGACATTGTAATTATTGTAATAAAAATGGACACACGGAAGCAATATGTTGGGACAAACATGGGAGACCCCCGCCCCAATCCATGTCCACAGCAGAATCGGAGGAACTAAGGAACCTCCGAGATCAACAAGACTGATGGCCTGCAGCCCCCATTCATAAGGGTAAGGAAGGAGGGAAGGATCTATGGGTCTGCACTGGTATGGGGCAGGCAATGTGAGATGCTGGTGGACACAGGAGCATCCATACCTGTCACCGACCTTCCCTTACTACAAGTAGGATGATTTATCTAACAGGGATAGGAGGGAACAAAACACCCGCCTACCTGAGCGAGACCACGTTAGTAGAAATAAATGATTTGTAATACCTATGAGATTCTATGTATGTAAAAATAACGAGTACAATAATGGGAAATGATTTAATGAAGGAGTATGAGATTTTGATTGACTGTGGGAAGGGAGAGCTAATCTGGCTGAAACGGGACTGTCGGAATACCGGAATAGGAAGATTTACAAGTCACCTCGGGACTATCAAGGTGGCCACAACCACCACCAGAGATTGGCGACTAGAAACAAAGGGGTTTGGAGCCATCTGTGCCTCCGTCCCTGGAGTATGGGCCGAAACGAAATTAGACACTGGCCTAACCAAAACTGACCCGATAAATGTGCCCGGACAGGAGCATAAGCCCCACCGACAATACCCGATAAAACCGGAAGCGAAGGCAGCTGTAATAGAAATAGTTAAAGGGTTAGTGGAGAAAGGAATCCTGAGAGAAACTACGAGTACCACTAAACTCCCCTACCTGGCCACTGAGCAAACCCGACGGAAGTTACAGACTCACAATAGACTACACTGCCCTCAATAAAGTCACGCCCAAATTGCACCCCATTGTAGCAAGCCCCTCGACAATCCTGAATGGATTGTCACTGGAGCAAAAAATCTTTACCGTATTAGATATAGCCAATGGATTCTGGTCCCTACCCTTGGATCCCGAATCCCAAGGAAAATTTGCATTTACAATGGGAGACAAACAGTACACTTGGACTCGCCTACCGCAGGGATTCCACAATAGCCCCGTCATCTTCCAGCGAGTAATGAGTGACATCCTGAAAAGGGTAGAACGATTCTACAATACGTGGATGATATATTAATAGCCTTAGAATCTAAGTCAGGACATCAGGGAGCACTATACCTAGTGTTGAATGAACTGAAAACCGCAGGGTTAAAGGTAAGCCCCAAAAAGGCACAAATCGGGAAAGCACAAGTCCTGTACCTAGGACACTTAATATCACAAGGGCTTAAAGAGATGTCAACAGACCGAAAGAAGGCGGTACAACAAATGCCGCAGCCAGTCACTGTAAGGGGAGTCAGGAAGGTGCTGGGACTGTTTAATTATAGCCGAAGTTTTATCCCGGAATTCGCAAAATTGGCAGAGCCTATACAGAGGCTAGTTAAAGGGGGAAAGCCAGCTTTAAACGCCATAGAATGGGGACCTGAACAAGAAGAGGCCTATAATAAGTTAAAGGCAGAACTGATATCAGATTCCAATAAAGATTTCCACATACACTGTAACAATGAAGGGGGGGGTTCTACTCTGCAGTAGTAACGCAAGATCATGGCGATAAACGGAGACTCATAGGTTACTATTCAACAGCAGAAGGGCCGGTAGTAACCGGACTGCCAAGGTGCATAGCTGCCTTAGATTGTGCCACCTGGGCCGTAAAGGTTAGCGAACCAATAGTAATGATAGGAAATATAATCCTCCACACCAAACACACCTTGGTGGAAATGCTAAATGACAGGAAAGTTAAGGTCCGTCTTGAACATGAGAAGGGCCAAATAGGAAGCCGTCCTCCTACCTCCCAGCAAATCAGTTATAATAGTAAGAGACACAGGAGATAACCCAGCAGAAGGAATGTTGGATACAGTAGAACCACATAACTGTGGAGACGTAGATATGGATATAGAAGAAGATAGGGTAAAGGATGTACCTTTAGCAACAGCTGAAGAGACCCTTTTTGTAGATGGCTCACGTAAATACGTGGAAGGATCACCCCGGACAGGGTGGGCAGTAGTAAATGACAGATTGGAAACAGTAAAGTCAGAAAGAATTGACGGAGGTCTATCCGCGCAGATGGCAGAACTAGTGGCACTCACAAAGGCACTAGAATTGTCCGAAGGAAAGATGGTAAATATATATACCGATAGTAGGTACGCATTCGGGGTAATACACGATTATATGACGGCATGGGGTAGGAGGGGGTTTGTAACCATGGGAGGAACTCCCATTAAACACCAACAAAGGATCGCAGCATTACTAAAGGCCAGCGAAAAACCCCGAGAAGCGGCAGTAATAAAAATCAAAGCACATCAGAAGGAACCAGAAAGGGATAACGCCGACTGGTTAAAATACAAAGGGAACCAAGCCACAGATAGAGCAGCGCAATTAATGTTAGAACAGGAGGCAGTTGGCGAGCTGCCAATAGCAGTAACGGGCCAGACAGGAGACGAAATAGATATTCGGGACTTCATAGAAATCATAGAAACCCTACAGTGCAGAAGGAGGCCATTCGGCCCATCGAGTCTGCACCGACCACAATCCCACCCAGGCCCTACCCCCACATATTTACCCGCTAATCCCTCTAACCTACGCATCTCAGGGGCAATTTTAACCTGGCCAATCAACCTAACCCTCACATCTTTGGACTGTGGGAGGAAACCGGAGCACCCGGAGGAAACCCACGCAAACACGAGGAGAATGTGCAAACTCCACACAGACAGTGACCCGAGCCGGGAATCGAACCCAGGACCCTGGAGCTGTGAAGCAGCAGTGCTAACCACTGTGCTACCGTGCCGCCCGGACTTACACGAAGATACCTCGGAAGAGGGTAAGTGGGAAGCACAAGGAGTGAGCAGAGGGACTGATAATGTTTGGAGATGCAATGACAAGGTAATGGCACCAGAGTGCATACAAAACACCCTCTTGGAACTACATCATGGACTCTCACATGCGGGAAGAGAGGCCATGGCAACTCGTATAGGAAAAGAATGGTGGTGGAAAGGGGTGGGGAGGGACATAGCCCGACATTGTCACCGATGCGTGACATGCGCGCAATACAACCCCGGTCGACTCATAAAAATTAAGATGGGACACCAGACCCGACCAAAGGGGCCCTGGGAACATCTGCAAATAGATTTCACAGGGCCACTCCCACAATCCCACGGCAAAACCTATTGTTTGGTTGTCATAGACCAGTTTACCAGGTGGGTGGAAGCGTTCTCTACCAGAAATTGTACTGCTACCACGGTGGCTAGAATATTGGCAGAGGAGGTAATCCCTAGATGGGGAATACGCATACAAATTGATTCGGATCAAGGGATGCACTTCACCGGAAAGGTGGTAAAAAGAGTGTGCCAACTGATGAGAATAAAACAAAAATTCCACATCCCACATCTAGTGAAAACATTACCCGAAAAACCAGGGTTTGCACCAAAATGGAATGGGCCATATGAGGTTATAATTAGTGGAGATACCTGTGCCTGTCTGGACATAAGGGGGAAAGGTGTATGGGAACATTGGACCCAGTTGAAATTTATACAAAGAAACGAATGAGTGATATTAAAAAGTAAGCCATAAAATTACCAGAGTGCTTTCCCCAAAACAGGTGACGGCTACAAGCAAGATTAACTGACGCATTCGGGTTGGCAATACAGCCTTTGGGAAGTTGTTAATATAGAGTAATAAGATTAATACTTGCCTGTTGCGAACATATCTAAGATAGCGTATATAATTGCATCACTCTATGTTGTCACGGTTGTAGGATTGACAGGACTAGAAGATAACTTATTCTACAAGGCTCATGTACATTTACACAGTAATCAAACCGTATGTTACCCGTTAGCCCAATCTGTAGAGGCCCTATTTGTGGTCACCCCTGGGTGGACCCCCCATGACTTATATACGGCGGATACCTCGGACGCACCCTGTAAAGGACAAACAGGCAAATATAAAAGGGGTATACAGGGAAGATGTGTGGAACTAATAAACTCCACAGATCCTGTGTGCAGGGGGCTCCAGGGAGTGGGAGGGAGATTATGCTCAGACGATACAAGCTACCCGCTTTGCTTCTCAGGGCAAGGATGGGGGTGTGCATATGCCTTGGTCCCCGAGAATGTTTCCTGTATACAGACGCAGTGTGCCCGTCAGCGCTGTCGGGGAAACAGAGGCCAGTTTACTTGTACCTATAACGAGCAAAGATGCCTGAACATGACCGCGGGGAGGCAACTCATTTGTGGTCAGTGTAATGAGACTCGTGTCAGCTCAGCCACATGGACAGACCCGTTTGATACTTACTAATTGGTAGGATCGAGTGGAAAGTCAAGTGAACCGAGCAATTGGCGGTATATACAGTTCGTACAGACCAATAACCAGGATATTAAATGTTACCGAGCCAAGAAGGGATTTGTGTTCCTCCTCAACGGCACCTTCACGACGGCAACACCAACCCTCCCGATCCTCTTTGCAGTAGGAACAATAGGACCACTCACTGTTCCATGCCCTCAAAAAGGGCATACCTGGAGAAAGATAGTGACACGGGCCATCAGCAAGGAATTCTGTGCCAATTGGGAGGTCCCGGTCACACTGGGATCATCACTCGGCTACAGGTTCATTGGAGCCCTGTCTCTGGGGGGAACAGCAGGAGAAATTAGTGGCAAAAATAGAAACCATCTTATCTGTGGATTAACCATCCGGGGAAACAGCACATCAAAGGCACTGGAGGCCATCAACTAAGAACTGGCTGAATTAAGATTATACGCGCAGCAGACCCGCTATGCCGTAGATTATTAGTTAGCCCAGCAGGGGGGGTATGCACAATAATAGGAGACAAATGTATAACGCATGTTACAGATGAATCCTACAACATCACCCAAGCCATTAATGACATAAGAAAGCAGCTCGATGACTTTAGACAAGGCCCCAAGAAGGGGAATAGTTGGCTCGAATGGTTATTGGGGGGATCCTGGGGGTCTTATTTAATGCATGGACTAATTATCCTTGTTGTAATAATTGTCTGTTGCCTGATTATCAGATGTTTTAATGTCTGCTGTAAAGTCATGATGGCTCGAATCGTGCCAGGGGCCAGTGTGGTCACCGAAGAAGAACATCTAATGGGAACACCCGAAGACGCCGAGGAAGATGACGACAATGAAGGAAAGGGCGAGAAGGTGGAAGTTTACCTGTGAACGTGTGACCTGTTAGTTACGGGTCAGGCATATCAATTGCCGGACCCACGATGCTGCTATTGTTGGTCCATCGGATTATTAGACCATAATCCTGACCAAAAGGGGGAATTGTTGGAGTAAAAGTGATTCCAGAGGGAATCCCGAAATTAAAAGATACAAGATGGTTACCTGGTACAAAATGGACCCTGTGGAAAGACATTAAGATGTGCTGACTTAGGGATAGACATTGCACAGCGAGCTAAATCCTGTTATTGTCTAATTACTACAGGAAATAAACCAGACTTTGAGGTCCAGATGATCACCTTAGCTTAAGATAAAGCAGAACCGAAACAATGAGTTTTGTTAACGAGATCAGTCGTTGATAGGGGGGCACAATCGGCTAACGATGTGATAACTGCTAATATCTGTACTTGTCGACTCTTCGAAATGTATAACGATGTGATAACTGCTAATGTCTGTACTTGGTTTGAAATGTATAAAAGAAGCTCAGCTGCCATTTTAAAATTGCGAAGGTGATTGCAAGCACTGCGGAGAGCCCAGCGCTTCTCTCAAAGCTTTATCCGATAAACTGCATGTTGAATCTTTAAATCTGACTCCGAGTGGTGATTTTCCCACAACACAGGTGTAACCCCCTGCTGATCACTATATGGGGCCACTATTTAACTGTTCGATTTACAGGATCCTGAATTCCTAGCAGTTGATGTTGAGCTGGCTAAATTTCCTGTTTACCCATAAATGCCAGTACAGACTTGCATGAAAAGGATTTGAGTATGTTTAGCGCAGTGCCTCCAAAAATGGTATTGAGATAAACCTTATAATGAGAAAAGGTTTGGAACAACAAGGTAAACGGAATAACAAAAAAATTTAATAACAAATATAATTAGCAGATATAAACAAGTAAAGAATCCCAAACTGAAGATTTTCCAATTAACAGTTTCAACCTGAGGAATGTTCACTTCGAACTGAGTTTTTACTGCCTCCGAAAAGCTCCTCTCCAAAAACGTGGCTCTCACTCTTCTGCACACTCCCTCCTCTGCTCTGCAGCTGCTTCACTTCCTGGCGCCTTTTTTTTCCTCCCGCCCCCAGAGCAATCCCATTGGCCCAGCCCACATCACTCAACAAACCGCATCCTGTTCACAGCACCCGCCCGGCAAACAGGACACTGAAACCCACAAGGGACAAAGAACATTGGTAAATGTCTTCCCCACAAATTTTCCTCAGTCCCTTACACAGGCATCCTCCAATCCTTCTGTGAATAAGTGTTGGATCACAGAATTGTTCTGGCATAAAGGCCATTTGGCCCGCTGTATCTGCTCTCCAAATGAACATTATGACTTAGTGTCATTCTCCTGCTTTTCCCCATACCCCTGCATATTGTTCCTTTTCAAGTAATCATCCGATGCCCTCTTGAATGCCTCAATTGAAACTGCGTCCATCACACTTCCAAACAGTGCGTTCCAGACCCAAACCACCCATTGTGTGAAAAATGTTTTTTCTCACTCACATTTGCCAACTCTGTTTTTCAGATACATTTTCTTTTCCAGTATCAAATGTTGAAATGATGTTGAATAATGCTACCGAGACTTGGTGGTTTGGGTTATAAGTATAGATTGGGTTTCAAATCGAACCATCAATGGGAAAGAAAGAGGCTTTAAAAATGGTCAGAAATTTAAACATTAGTGCTCTGTTCATTTCATAGTTTAAACAAAGTAATAAATGACAGAAAATGCTCCATGCATTGTCAGACTGACACAAGCTGTCTTAATAAACTGAACATTGGTCCCTGGTCCAGTTCACTTTGACATTGAGTGCAGCAGATGTGACTTTTAAGCTATTTTTGAGTAGGTGATAATTCATAGAGTCATAGAGGTTTACACATGGAAACAGGCCCTTTGACCCAACTTGTCCATGCCGCCTTTTTGTTTAAACCCCTAAGCTAGTCCCAATTGCCTGCATTTGGCCCATATCTCTTGATACCCATCTTACCCATTTAACTGCCTCAATGCTTTTTAAAAGACAGAATTGTACCTGCCTGTACTACCGCCTCTGGCAGCTTGTTCCAGACACTCACCACCCTCTGGACCCTTGTGTATCTCTCCCCTCTCACCTTAAACCTATGCCCCCTAGTTTTAGACTCCCCTACTTTTGGGAAAAGATATTGACTAACTGATCTATGCCTCTCATTATTTTATAGACCTCTATAAGATCAGCCTTCGACACTCCAGAGAAAAAAATCCCAGTCTACCCTTATAACCCAAACCATCAAGTCCCGATACATAGAATATAGAACAGTACAGCACAGAACAGGCCCTTCGGCCCACGATGTTGTGCCGAGCTTTATCTGAAACCAAGATCAAGCTATCCCATTCCCTATCATCCTGGTGTGCTCCATGTGCCTATCCAATAACCGCTTAAATGTTCCTAAAGTGTCTGACTCCACTATCACTGCAGGCAGTCCATTCCACACCCCAACCACTCTCTGCGTAAAGAACCTACCTCTGATATCCTTCCTATATCTCCCACCATGAACCCTATAGTTATGCCCCCTGAGAATAGCTCCATCCACCCGAGGAAATAGTCTCATTGAACGTTCACTCTATCTATCCCCTTCATCATTTTATAAACCTCTATTAAGTCTCCCCTCAGCCTCCTCCGCTCCAGAGAGAACAGCCCTAGCTCCCTCAACCTTTCCTCATAAGACCTACCCTCCAAACCAGGCAGCATCCTGGTAAATCTCCTCTGCACTCTTTCCAGCGCTTCCACATCTTCTTATAGTGAGGTGATCAGAACTGCACACAATATTCCAAATGTGGTCTTACCAAGATCCTGTACAGTTGCAGCATAACCCCACGGCTCTTAAACTCCAACCCCCTGTTAATAAAAGCTAACACACTATAGGCCTTCTTCACAGCTCTATCCACTTGAGTGGCAACCTTCAGAGATCTGTGGATATGGACCCCAAGATCTCTCTGTTCCTCCACAGTCTTCAGAACCCTACCTTTGACCCTGTAATCCACATTTAAATTAGTCCTACCAAAATGAATCACCTCACATTTATCAGGGTTAAACTCCATTTGCCATTTTTCAGCCCAGCTTTGCATCTATCTATGTCTCTTTGCAGCCTACAACAGCCCTCCACCTCATCCACTACTCCACCAATCTTGGTGTCATCAACAAATTTACTGATCCACCCTTCAGCCCCCTCCTCTAAGTCATTAATAAAAATCACAAAGAGCAGAGGACCAAGCACTGATCCCTGTGGCACTCCGCTAGCAACCTGTGGCACTCCGCTAGCAACCTGCCTCCAGTCCGAAAATTTTCTATCCACCACCACCCTCTGTCTTCGATCAGATAGCCAGTTACCTATCCAATCTTTCCCTCTGTCCCACACCTCCTTACTTTCATCATAAGCTGACCATGGGGGACCTTATCAAACGCCTTACTAAAATCCATGTATATGACATCAACTGCCCTACCTTCATCAACACACTTAGTTACCTCCTCAAAAAATTCTATCAAATTTGTGAGGCACGACTTGCCCTTCACGAATCCGTGCTGACTATCCCGGATTAATCCGCATCTTTCTAAATGGTCGTAAATCCCATCCCTAAGGACTTTTTCCATCAATTTACCAACCACCGAAGTAAGACTAACCGGTCTATAATTACCAGGGTCATTTCTATTCCCTTTCTTAAACAGAGGAACAACATTCGCCACTTTCCAGTCCTCTGGCACCATCACCATGGACAGTGAGGACCCAAAGATCAAAGCCAAAGGCTCTGCAATCTCATCCCTTGCCTCCCAAAGAATCCTAGGATATATTTCATCAGGCCCAGGGGACTTATCGACCTTCAGTTTATTCAAAACTGCCAGTACATCCTCCCTCCAAACAACTATTTCCTCCAGCCTATTAGCCTGTAACACCTTCTCTTCCTCAAAAACATGGCCCCTCTCCTTGGTGAACACTGAAGAAAAGTATTCATTCATCACCTCGCCTATCTCTACTGACTCCATACACAAGTTCCCACTACTGTCCTTGACCGGCCCTAACCTCACCCTAGTCATTCTTTTATTCCTCACATAAGAGTAAAAAGCCTTGGGGTTTTCCCTGATCCGACCCGCCAAGGACTTCTCGTGTCCCCTCCTAGCTCTCCTAAGCCCCTTTTTCAGCTCATTCCTTGCTAACTTGTAACCCTCAATCGAGCCATCAGAACCTTGTTTCCTCATCCCTACATAAGCTTCCCTCTTCCTTTTCACAAGACATTCCACCTCTTTCGTGAACCATGGTTCCCTCACTCGGCCATTTCCTCCCTTCCTGACAGGGACATACCTATCAAGGACACCCAGTATTTGTCCCTTGAAAACGTTCCACTTTTCATTAGTGCCTTTCCCTGACAGTTTCTGTTCCCATCTTATGCCCCCTAATTCTTGCCTAATCGCATCATAATTACCTCTCCCCCAATTGTAAACCTTGCCCTGCCGTATGGCCCTATCCCTCTCCATTGCAATAACAAAAGACACTGAATTGTGGTCACTATCTCCAAAGTGCTCTCCCACAGCCAAATCTAACACTTGGCCCGGTTCATTTCCCAGTACCAAATCCAATGTGGCCTCACCTCTTGTCGGCCTATCCACATATTGTGTCAGGAAACCCTCCTGCACACACTGCACAAAAACTGCCCCATCCGAACAATTTGACCTACAAAGGTTCCAATCAATATTTGGTAAGTTAAAGTTCCCCATGACAACTACCCTGTGACCCCTACACATATCCATAATCTCCTTAGCAATTTCTTCCTCCACATCTCTATTACTATTTGGGGGCCTTTAGTAAACTCCTAATAACGTGACCGCCTCTTTCCTATTTCTAACTTCAGCCCATATTACTTCAGTGTGCAGATCCCCCTCGAAGTGCCTTTCCACAGCCGTTAGACTATCCTTGATAGCATCCTGGTAAATCTTTTCTGCACTCTTTATAGTTTAATAGTATCCTTTCTATAATAGGATGACCAGAACTGTACACAGTATTCCAAGTGTGGCCTTTCCAATGTCTTGTGCAACTTCAACAAGATGTCCCAACTCCTGTATTCAACGTTCTGAGCAATGAAACCAAGCATGCTGAATGCCTTCTTCACCACTCTGTCCACCTGTGACTCCACTTTCTAGGAACTATAAACCTGTACCCCTAGATCTCTTTGTTCCGTAACTCTCCCCAATGCCCTACCATTAAATGAGTAAGTCCTGCCCTGGTTCAATCTACCAAAATGCATCACCTTGCATTTATCTAAATTAAACTCCATCTGCCACTTGTCAGCCCACTGGCCCAATTGATCAAGATCCCATTGCAATCCGAGATAACTTGCTTCACTGTCCGCTATGCCACCAATCTTGGTGTCATCTGCAAACTTACTAACCATGCCTCCTATATTCTCATCCAACTCATTAATATAAATGACAAATAAAAGTGGACCCAGCACCGATCCCTGAGGCACAGGCCTCCAGTTTACAAACCAACCCTCTACAACCACCTTCTGGCTTCTGTCATCAAGCCAGTTTTGTATCCATTTCGCTCCCTCACCCTGGATCCTGAGAGATTTAACTTTATGCAACAACCTACCATGCGGTACCTTGTCAAAGGCCTTGCTAAAGTCCATGTAGACAACATCAACTGCACTGCCCTCTTCTACCTTCTTGGTTACCCCTTCAAAACACTCAATCAAATTTGTGAGATATGATTTTCCACTCACAAAGCCATGTTGACTGTCCCTAATCAGTCCTTGCCTCTCTAAATGCCTGTTGATCGTGTCATTGTTGCTATTCACTTATCCTTTGACTGAATCTATTGGATAGTTTATGGCTTAAACTGCAGTCTGATATTGTGTACCTTTTGACATTTTCTGAGGTCAAGGAAGAAATCCAGAGATGAAAATCTCCTTTGATGAAAACTGAAAATGCTGGAAATCCTCAGCAAGTCACGCATCGGTGACAGGAGTGGAAAATATCGTGAAAAGGCTAAAGTTGCGTTTCACCACAATGTCAAACCAGAAAGCAAATCCCCCCCCAATCAGTGACTGGTTGTGTTTCTTGACATTCAATGTCAGGAGCCTCATTGTAATAAATTAACATATAATTATCAGCTCCATACGCTGGAATCACCCCCCCCACCCCGCCATCAAAAACTCCATCCAGAATGGCTGATGTCAGAATGTGAAGCACAATTGACATGCACCTAGCAAGCAGTATTCTCTGGGTGAGTGCAGTGCTCAGGGGGAAGAGGGTAATGCGGGGGTAGTGTCTGTGTAGTGCCGGGTTGATGCCAGCTCCAATAGTAATGGAGTACCAGCTTGATGCCCAGGGGATGCCAGAGAAAGCATCTGGGTGAAGATTGTTTCTTGGTTTGCTAGTTGTGTGCTGGGGCAGTCTTTATAAATGGCACTCAGGTCATTGAGTGTCTGATTTTATGGCAGGACAGGTTATAATCAAAGGCTGTCCGCCAGCGATTTGTCATTGAACCTGGGCCAGCAAGGTTTTTCTCTCTAGGTGCCGCGCTATATCGCGGGGGAAGCTATCGGCAACTTCAATGCTGCTTTTAACACCTGACATCGGCCTTCGTTGATAGCAGAGAAAATCCCGGCCAATGTCTCAACTAGCTGAGTCGCTGGGAGAAGGAAATAGCACAATAAGAAGTCTCACAACACCAGGTTAAAGTCCAACAGGTTTATTTGGTAGCACAAGCCACAAGCCTTCGGAGCACTGCCCCTTCATCAGGTGAGTGGGAGTTCTGTTCACAAACAGGGCATATAAAGACACAATTTCAATTTACAAAATAATGGTTGGAATGCGAGTCTTTACAGGTAATCAAGTCTTAAAGGTACAGACAATGTGAGTGGAGAGAGGGTTAAGCACAGGTTAAAGAGATGTGTATTGTCTCCAGCCTGGACACATCAGAACCTTCTCTACATCAGAAGGAAATAGGACAGTATTTGATTCTAATTCAGAAAGAAACTAGGTTCTACAAAGAACCATTGAAAATTCACAAAGGTAATGCTTCAGCTTGTGAGGAAATCCAAAACTATTCTTTATTAAATAGCTGGAAAGGAGATTGGTCTGGTATATTCCTATGTTTACTTGATGGAGGATATCTTCCTGCCTGAAATATTTCTGGATATATGATGGTGCAAAATAATGAAGCCATCATCAAATTCAAGTTAATTTTAATGATCAATTTCATATTCTTTGAATACACCATCTATTATTGACTCAGAAGACTTTTTCTCGCCCCAAAATCTATGTTTATAAAATAGGATAGAATACAAAGAAGCACAGATAAACTTGACCTTTTCCCTTTCCAGTTTAACGGCTGGACCATCTCATTCAATTTTGGAATTCACATAACTTAGATTTGGTAAGCAACTTTATTCGCAAAAAAGTTGTTCGACTTTCTGAATTAAATGACTACCATAAATTTGACAAACGGAATCGCCAAAAACAGTGCTTGGGAAGGATGATTCATTGCGGTTTTAGACATTCCTGACTACCCAGTGTGGCTGGAGCTGTTCCTTATTTCCCCTGCTAGTTGCTACTTAAACAACACAATGATCTCAGAACCAATCTAAAACACAAAACCCGGTACAAGTGAAAGCCTAAGGAGAGCTTACCACCTAAATGACTGACTCCACCATACACGTTTTATTTCCCGTAATACAGCTGACCATTGAGGAATGAGTTCTTCAAACCAGAATTCAATCCCTGCTCTGTTTCCTATACTTGATTTTAAAACTATGGACATATTGGATGAGGAGAGGGTAGGGTGTGGTCATGCTGACAAGCTTCTTGATCTAAGAATGATCACGCATGAATACTTGAACCAAATACTAGAGTGTTACAAACACATATACAGGAGGAAAGCAGTAGGGGAGAATTTTTTTAAAAATCCATTAGTTCAAATAAAGTAACTATGATTTCTGAGTCCCTTCAAATTAGTCTTAAGGTGCTTAGTCTGTTTGCATCTATTGATTAAACTATGGGCATAAACTTTCAAAGTTTTTCAATAATTATTTGAAGTATAATTTATTACAATGCAATTATTTCATTGGTGTGCTTAATTCAATAGAGCTACAGTCTATCTGGTAAATGCAGCTTAAAGATTCATGTAATGCTAATTTGCCATCTGTTTTAAATCTGATATAACATCCTATACACTCACATTTTCTCATGAGTTTTACATCCTCTTGGCAAAACATCCACACCGCCTCCACAAACATTGTGAAAGAAGATGCTGAAAGGTGATTAGATTAATCACACAGAAATGCAGCTATAATCTTCCCCTGCTTGCTGTACTATTTGACCCTGAGCTGAGGTTCCAACCCATATCGTCTCCATCACTAAGATCGCTTACTTCCACTTCCATCACATCGCCTACCTTTGCCCTTGCAACTCATCTGCTGCTAAAACTATCAGTCATGGCTTTATTACCTCATTGATTTAACTCTTTAATATTTCCTTGTCCAACTTCCCACATTGCATAAACTTGATCTCATCCAAATTATAACTCACACCAAGTCCTGTTCACCCATTCGCCCAGTGTCCTCTGACCTATATTAACTTCCAGTCCAGCAATGCCTCTATTTTCAGTTTCTCATCCTTGTTTTCAAATATCTCCATGGCCTCATCCCTACTCTTTATCTCTGAAACCTCCCCCAAGTTTGCACCACTCCAAAATCTCCACACTCGTCCAGTTCGGGCCTTTTGCGCACCTTTGGTTTTTATTGCTCCACCATCGGTAGCCATCTTTTCAGCTGTCTAAGCCCTAAACCCGAGAGTTCCCTCCTTAAACATCTGCCTTTTCTCTGTGCTGCTTTAAGAAACTTCTCAAAACCTACATCTTTGACCAAGCTTTTTGCCACCCGCCCTAATAACTCATTCTATGGCTTGGTGTGTTTATTAATTCTTTTACAAAGCACCGAGGGGTGCAAGTTGTTGTTTTGTCGCTTCCAGGTGGCAGGATCTTTGTTGAGAGATGCATCCTTCCAATATTTTACCTGTTCTTCAGCTATGAGCTAGATACAGAACCCGAAAATTGATAACTTGAGCATATTTTTCAAACATGGAACAGAGCATCACAACCCCGACCAATTGTGTCCTTAATCCACAATGACACATTCACATTTCCAAGCTAAAGTCACAGTAAGAAGAAAAGCTGGCTCATTTTCATCCATCTCTGCAGCCTGGAGATCCAGAACTTAATTGTAAAAACTCCACTGCCATCTCGGCTGAGGTTTGCTGACTCAGCACAGACCAGGCAATATGCCAGGCATCAGCTTAGTCTCAATGACACTGAATCACACTAACCAGTGGACCTAATCACTGAGTCATGAGTCAAGTTTCTTTCAGAGGATAGTCCCTCAGGGTGTGTCCTAGGCCCAACTATCTTCAGCTGCTTCATCAATGACCTTTCCTCTGTCATAAGGTCAGAAGTGAGGATGTTCACTGATGATTGTACAATGTTCAACACCATTTGCTAATTCTCAGATACTGAAGCAGCCCATGTTCAAATGCAACAAGATCTGGACAATATTCAGGCTTGAGCTGACAAGTAACATTCACGCCACACAAATGCCAGGCAATAAACATCACCAATAAGAGACAGTCTAACCACTGCCCCTCGACATTCAATGGTGTTACCATCACTGAGTCCACTGTCAACATCCTTGGGGGTTACCATTGACCAGAAACTCAACTGGACTTGCCACATAAACACAGTGGCTACAAGAGCAGGTCAGAGGCTAGGAATACTGCGCCAAGTAACTCACCACATGACTAGCCAAAGCCTATCCACCATTTACAAAGCACAAGTCAGGAGTGTGATGGAATACTCCCCACTTGCCTGGATGGGTGCAGCTCCAACAACACTCAAGAAGCTTGACACCATCCAGGATAAAGCAGCCCACTTGATCGGCATCACATCCACAAACATCCACTCCCTCCACCACCGACACTCAGTAGCAGCAGTGTGTACTATCCACAAGATGCACTGCAGCAATTCACCAAAGATCCTTCCAAACCCACGACCACTTCCATCTGGAAGGACAAGGGCAGCAGATACATGGGAACACCGCCACCTGCAAGTTCCCCTCCAAGCCACTCACCATCCTGACTTGGAAATATATTGCCATTCCTTTGCAGTTGCTGGGTCAAAATCCTGGAATTCCCTCCTTAACGGCATTGTGGGTCAACCCACAGCACGTGGACTGCAGCGATTCAAGAAGGCGGCTCATCACCACCTTCTCGAGGGCAACTAGGGATGGGCAATGAATCCTGGCCAGCCAACGACGCCCAAGTTCATTCATTCTGTGAATGACTCTCTCTCTCTTTTGCCATTGCTTACTGTTTTTATTTGAGGCAATTTATTGAGCACATTATCATATTTCAAGAAGTGTTGGTTTCACCAAGTTACTTTGTAGGCTAATATGATTGGTTCCCTTTTAAGGTGCCAGTGTCAAATAGTCAAGCTGTAACAATTTCTCCAGTACAATAATTATGATTTCAATTAGGACACTTAACCACTGATGCAAGACAGCATGTTTAGGTTTAAAGAACCTGGATCACACACACTGGCCAAAATCCTCCGTCCTCATTCACGGCTCAGATTTCCCAGTGCCGCTGAAAGTGAATTGAGTTTTGGCTGAAATGCTAAATTTTCCGTTCTTACTCGCAATGGGTCCTGCTGTGGACGAGACTGGAGAATCCCGCCTAGCGTCTTGTGTACCAATGGAGTGGGGGAGTCACATGTTCAGTGATGAAGTCACATCAGAGGATTATAAGTCATACCGATCATTGCTAAACTTCATGCTCATTCCACTGGTTAAAATTGGTAGAGTGTAAAACAGGCTGACCCTGTCAGTTTCCTAAAAGGGAAGTTAGGATAAAATGATCTGCCTGGTTATAGTGCATCGTAATACAATAATAACAGGAGATTTATTGTGTAGCTATATTGAGGTAAATTGCTGTTCTGTGATCACTCAGTGTGAACACTTAAATTTGTTCAAATTCCAGTCAGCATTGTAACTCAAGCACATTAAATAATGACACCGTGATTGTAGATCAGTAAATCTTGTTGTCTTTCAGTTTTTGGACTTGTTGAGTTGAAGAGGGCACGTTAGTACTGCTTTACCCAGCTGGCATTCACCTATCTCCTTCCATTTTGCTTTCCCCTTCACGGAGATGGAAAACCATTGGCATTTGTCTGGAAGGTTTGACCTCAAGATGACCCATTGTGGGGAATGGAAAATATTTTTACATTTGGCATCCAATATCACAACTAAATATTCCCATGATAGATGTAGCATAATTTAGATACTGAATCTCTGCACTGTGTCGACAATAGACTTTAAGGAACTCCAAATTGAGAAGGCACCCACTGTGACATATCTATTTCACATGCACGTCATTGCTTGTTAGCTCTCTGAGTGAAGAGACACAATTCAATCTCAAAGAAATTTGGGATTTGGGTGTATGATGAAAATGTGTACTTGGCTCATATCTTCCAACAGCTGCAGGATCCATGTAATTTATGAGGTTTATTGGATTATTAAGATCTGCATGCTCCATTAGCATGTGGAAAGCGATGACCATGGATTTAATTGTTTAATCTCTCCATATGCTTAATGTAATATTATCTGAAACCTTCACTTTCTCACGCCTTTTTAAGCTCTGCTGGGCGCATGAGCAAGGAGTGAAATTAATGATCAAGCAACAATCCTTAACCTGGCGAGCATGTTACTGCTCAGAGCTTGTATTTATAACCAGCGCAGATGTTGAGTATTTGCCTTAACCACTGAGAAACTGGAATCCCTGAATCACAACTTCAAAATCTAGAAATCTATAGTGTAAGCTATTCCAATGGGAATATAAACACTTCAGCTTTTAAAACATCTTGGGCCAAAATAGTCTATATCATGGGAGATAGCCGAATGAACAGGATGTTCTTCTGTGCAGGTGCACATCTGGAGGCGGAGAGGTCATGAATGCAATCTTGGCAATGATGTGGAGGCCATTACAAAGCCAGATGTTGCCTTTTTTAAAAATGCATTCCTTTTATTTGGTATTTTCATATCTGAACTGTCAGCAGAATGTACAACAACGTGTATTTATACAACATTTTTAACACATAGAAAAAAAGATTCTGCACTGTCCTGCCTGTTGTTCGGGAGAATATCCGATAGAATTCACAAATAACAGTTCGTGTGTTCATTAAATCAATGGTTTGGTCATTACAGGAAAATAGAAAATTCTTCCTGTTTTTGTATCAAATGTCAGTAGAATGATAAGATCTAACAGCACGGAGGAAGGTTATTCAACCCATTGTGTCTGTCTGGCTCTTTCCAGTTCTTTCCCTGTAGATCCAGCAATGGTTCAATTCTTTATTGAAAGTTAGTGTTGAATCTGAATCCACCTTCCTTTCACACAGTGCATTCCAGATCACAATAACTCACTGCACAAAAGAATTCCCCTGATCTCCACTCCCATTCTTTGGCCAAGTTTCTTCAATCTGTGTCCACTGATTACTGACTCAACTTTCCATTATTTGCTCTCTCAGAACTCTATTATTCTGAGCACCCCTATTATATCCTCTGTTCCAAGAAGAACAATCCTAGCTTAGTCTAATCGAATGTTATATCAAGACCACTCAGTGGAAGCCAACTGGAATTTTCCAATTGACTTGTGTATCCTCCCCTGCCAAAACCCAGCCAAGGGAGAGAGGAGGCCTCATGATGCCAGACCCAGTTGTGAGCTGGTAGGGGAACAAGCGCTGTATCATAGTAGGAAACTGACCCACATTCGCCATGGACTGTTAGGCTACAGCTGCAGCCACTGGCTGCCTGTGGAAGTTTACCCCTCAACTCTGTGTCACAAATGATATAAGGTGGGAACCCGAATGTTCACCTGATGTCGAGGTCCCAAAGCCAAAACAAAAATCAATCCCAATACTCCAGTTTGGGCCTAACCAGTCATTTATGAAAGTTAAACATAACTTCATTGAGTATGTACTGAATTACGTCATAGAATCATAGAGTCATTATGGCATAGAAGGATGCCATTCAGCCCATTATTTCCATGCCGGCTCTCTGTAGAGCGATCCAATGCATTCCCCTACTCTAGCCTGTAGTCCTGCAAATTTCCCCCAATTACCCATCCAATTGCTTTTGAAATAATTTTTCAGCCTGCTTTCACCATCCTTTGGATTAGGCACAAAGAGGTAAACAGACTGCCCAACACAGTTGCTTATACATTAAGTGTAAGTGTTGCAATAAATTAAATTTGGTGTGATAGTGTTATAAACTGGACTATATTCAGATTTGGAAACTTGACCATTATAACGGCCAGAATTTTATTGGCCCTTATAAATTTTTGTAAGGATGAAAACAGAGTTGGAGGGAAAATGTTCTATTTTAATTAATGGCTAGTTTAGCAGTGTAATTTTTTGATGTCGTAGAAACCCAAACTAAATTATTTTTATTGAATTTGTCCAACATTCAATTCATGGTATTCAGTCAGCATGGTATCCGCAAATTATCTTGGCTCTAAAATGGTTTTGAACTCATGGGTGGGTGATTGTTTACTGGGGACCCAGGTTGCCCAGTGCTGTTTTTGGCTTGATGATCTTAAGGTATAATACCTTCCTTCATTGCCACTGTATCAAAATCTTGGCACTCCGTTCCTAACAGCATTGTGAATGTATGTTAGCCACATGAGCTGTAGCCGTTCATGAAGGCAGCTCATAAAGGCAGCTGGGGATGGGCAACTAATGTGACCACACCCGTGAAAGGATAAATAATAAAAATAAATCCTTACAACAGGGAAACACTTCAAAAATATTTCATTGTCCGCAAAGTAATTTGGGAAATCTGGAGATTGTGAAAGGCACTATACAAATGCAAGTACTTCTCTCTTTAGTACTGAACCTAGCCAATATGAAAGCTCCAACATGAGTGATATAATGGTAGGGATGGGGGAAGAGATTCAGCACTAGCCTAAAGATCTTTGTGTGCCGGCCAGTAAGTTCAGAATTTGCATTTGGCGTCATGAATATTTGCATTTTATGGACGACCAATCTCCAATTCTCAAGAATCCTGAACTCTCCAGCACTCTTCCTATTCCATTCGTTTGCAGATCTGGCAGATCCAATTGAAATACACATTCACAAATCTCCAACATTTTAGGTAAATGGAGTATTAGTTGAAATGTATCAGCCTGCTCGATGTGTCAGCAAAACATTATGGACGGGATTTTACAGCCTTGCTCATCCCAAAACCATAAAATTCCGCCCAAGGTCAACGGACCTTTCCATGGTCCGCCCCTCACCTGCTCCGATTCCCGTGGTGGGCGGGACAGGAAAATTTGCCCCTATGTTTCAGCGCATTCTCTGAACAAATAAGGTAAAAAGGATTCAGTGTGAAGTGTCAAAAGGAGCACTTTCACTAGACCAGAACTCCTCCCTTGAATCTGGGCAGCACAGTGGCACAGTGGTTAGCACTGCTGCCTCACAGCGCCAGGGACCCAGATTCGATTCTGACCTTGGGTCACTGTGTGGAATTTGCACATTCTCCCCGTCTCTGTGTGGGTTTCCTCCGGGTGCTCCGGCTTCCTCCCACAGTCCGAAAAACATACTGGTTAGGTGTATTGGCCATACCAAATTCTCCCTCAGTGTACCTGAACAGGCGCCAGAGTGTGGCGACTAGGGGATTTCACAGTAACTTCATTGCAGTGTAAACCTAAGCCTACTTGTGAATAAATCTTAAAAACTTTCAACTTATTCTGCACTTAAATCAAAGAGGTGCTTCCTGAAGAAATTCTGCAACACTGGTTCTATTAACAGCATCCTAAGCAGTCTGCCTGATTGTCAGCTGTACACTCTCTTCACCAGTCTGGCTGTATCTGCAGTAAATGCTATCCACGGGATGCACTGCAACAAGTCAGCTCGGCTTCTTCGAACAACATCTTGTCATCTCTTCCTGCTTACCAGGACAAAGGCTGCAGGTACGTGAGAACACCACCTCCTCTCAGTTTCCACAAGTCATACATCATCCTGACTTGGACGTATTTCACCGATCCTTCTTCACTGCCTGGTCAGAATCCTGGAATTCTTGATGGCACTGTTGGAGTTCCTTCCCCAAAAGGAATGCAGTGATTCAAGAAATTGGCTCACCGCCACCTTCTCAACGATAACTCGGGACGGGCCATAAATACTGGTCTTGAGTAGGAAAGATGGCAAGGCTGAAAGAATAAACGAAGGAGCAATTTATTGGGGTGGCGCAGTGGTTAGCATTGCTGCCTCACAGCACCAGGGACCCAGGTTCGATTCCGACATTGGGTAACTGTGCGGAGTTTGCACGTTCTCCTTGTGGGTTTCTTCCGGTTGTTCCAGTTTCCTCCCACAGCCCAAAGATATGTAAGTTAGGTGAATTGACCTTGGTAACATGTGGGGTTACGGCAGGGAGCTGGGTCTGGTGCAGACTTGATGGGCCGAATGGCCTCCTTCCATGGTTCAATGCTGAGTGTGAGGGAATTAAACGAGTTGCACGAGGTCAGATAGAATACGTACAGGACAGTATTCCCTCGTATTGTAGGACAGTATTGTAGGGATAGAATAAGCAGGAAGACACTGATTGAAATGGATCACCAAGTGACAAGTGCCCATGTTTGAACCTACAGCTGAGTTTCAAAACTCACATGCTATTCATTACCAAGGCTGCGAGCCTCCACCCCCTACCTTCACCTTGCCTGACCTTACCACCATCAAAACCCCTCTTCTTGCACTCCTCACGTCTAGATTTCATTTCTACAAAGTCAGTCAAGCTGGCTTCAAGTCCTCAACTCTACCAAGTTCCGTTTATTTCAAACTCTGCTTCCTGCACCCTGTCCTACAACCCACTATCCTTCAGTCACCTCAGCCCCATTCTCTGGAACTCCTTCCCTATTTGCCTGGCCACCTTTAAAAGCCACCTTAAATCCATCTTGTCAATCAAGTTTTTTTTTGTCATTTTTTTTCCCAACTAAAAGAGCAGATGCTCTTCCCCCCCCCCCCCCCCCCCCCGCCTCCCCCTCCCAGTCACTTGTTTCTGTGTTAAAACCATTACAGAGTGCAAGCAGTTGTTGTTCATTCAGCAGCCTTTAAAGCTGCTGTTTTTCTGTGAGTTCTTTTTAATTGGCAGAGACTTGCCGACAAATTGGCAATGCAGGGTTTGTGTTCCTTTCTGACTGACGATAAGTACAGGTTCCTGTTGTTGATCTGTCTCAACAGCAGAGCGAACAAAGGTGGGAAAGTACAAAACAAGTCATTATACACGCTGGGTTGTACTAAACCACAAAGGATAAGGCGAGCTCGGGTAATTGGCCGTCTTCATTACATGGCGTAATCTCATAGTTTATGGTGAAACCAGATGAATTAAGTTCAATCAGGATGATAATTCAAATTTTATTGCTGCCTTCTACATTGTCTTTCCATTATAAACAAGTCCCATTTTCCAGCAGACATTTGAACAGGCACAAGTCACAAACTTCACAAAACTGCTCAACTACTCATCCCCCCACACCCCATCCCCAGAGGTACACTTAAAAAAGAACTACATGATCCCATTGGATAGCTGGTGGTTTATTTACTGCTTCATAATGCTGACAAACCATGAAGCTGGATCCACCCTTGAACTGGATAAAACATCCCATCCGAAATGTTAACCTGTTCCTTCTCAGATGTTGACTGGCCTGTTGTGCATTGCCAACATTCTCTGTTTTAGAGCACTTTTACATTCTGAAAATAGTCTTTAAACTCAGAATGGGCGGCATGGTGGCGCAGTGGTTAGCACTGCTGCCTCACAGCACCAGGGACCCGGGTTCAATTCTGGGTCTCAGGTGACTGGCTGTGTGGAGTTTGCACATGCTCCCTGTGTCTGCGTGGGTTTCCTCTGGGTGCTCCGGTTTCTTTCCACAGTCCAAAGGGTTAGGTGGATTGGCCATGCTAAATTGTCCCTTAGTGTCAGGGGGATTAGCAGGGTAAATACGTGGGGTTACGGGGATCGGGCCTGGGTGAGATTGTTGTCAGTGCAGGCTTGATGGGCTGAATGGCCTCCTTCTGCACTGTAGGGATTCTATGATTCTATGAGTATGTAAGAGTACGTTCAATGTATATTCGTTAGAGACCTGGAAAAGCATGCATTATGCAAAGAGGTATATTATAATCTGTATGTTCCCACACCAAAACTGAACCTTGGCTCAGTGGGAGAACCTTTGAGTTGGAAATCTATGTGTTTAAGCTCTACTCCAGGCATTCAGGCATGTAATCTAGACTGATACTTTACTGAGAGAGTGCTACCTTTCACAGGTGCTATCTGAAACTTTGGAATTCCCTTCCCAAACCTTTCCACCTATCTGCTCCTGAAAGCCTACCTGTTTGATCGAACCAACTTTGGGTCATCTTTCCTGATTTTTCCTTCTGTTGCTCAATATTTTTATTGATAATACTTTTGTTAAGCCCTTTGGAGCATTTTACTGCATTGAATGTATTGTTTAAATCTAAATTGTTGTTGTTTTTGGATAGGAAGGTAAATTGCTTTGCCCTCCCAGATGTATGTGGAATATCCTGTGCCAGTGTTTAAAGAAGAACAGTGGAGTTCTTCTGGTATTGGGGTCAACATTAATTCTATTACCAACATCAATAGAATCAGATTAGGGGAGATAGTGATGGTTTTTAAAAAAAATTCCACTGATTGTGGGCATCACTGGCTAGGCCAGTATTTATTGCCCATCATTTATGACACAAAGATTGTCCAGGTGGTTAACAGTGAGGCTGAGTGTCTTGGGCTACAAGAAGATATGGACGGGATGGTCAAATGGGCAAGTAAGTGGCAGATGGAATTTAACCCTGAAAGGTGTGAGGCGATACACTTTGGAAGGAGTAATTTGACAAGGAAGCATTCAATGACTGGCAGGACACTAGGAAGTTCTGTGGAACAAATGGACCTTGGCATGTTTGTCCACGGATCTCTGAAGATGGAAGAGCATGTTAGTAGGGTGGTGAAAAAGGCATTTGGGACACTTCCCTTTATCAATCGAGGCATGGATTATGAAAGCAGGGAAGTCATGTTGGAGCTGTATAGAACATTGGTGAGGCCACAGCTGGAGTACTGTGTGCAGTTCTGGTCGCCACATTATAGGAAGGATGTGATTGCACTCGAGGGGGTGCAGAGGAGATTCACCAGGATGCTGCCTGGGATGGAACATTTAAGTTATGAAGAGAGGTTGGGTAGGCTTGGGTTGTTTTCGTTGGAGCAGAGAAGACTGAGGAGTGACCTGACTGAGGTGTGCAAGATTATGAAGGGCATGGACAGGGTGGATAGGGAGCAGCTGTTCCCCTTAGTTGAAGGGTCAGTCACGAGGGGACATAGGTTCAAGGTGAGGGGCAGGAGATTTGGAGCGGTGACGTGAGGAAAAACCTTTTCACCCAGAGGGTGGTGACGGTCTGGAATGTGCTGCCTGGGAGGTGGTAGAGGTGAGTTGTCTCACATCATTTAAAAAGTACCTGGATGAGCACCTGGGACGTCATAACATTCAGGAGATTTTCACAGTAACTTCATTACAGTTTTAGTGTAAGCCTACTTGTGACACTAATAATAAATAAAAGGCTATGGGCCAAGTGCTGGTAAATGGGATTAGGTGGGAGGTCATGTTTTCTAGCATGTCGGTGCAGACTCGATGGGTCGAAGGACCTCTTCTGCACTATGATCTATAATTGCCCTTAAAAAGGTGGTGATGGGTTGTCTTCTTTTATCGCTGTAGTCCTAAGGTGTTGATACACCCACAGTGCTGTAAGGGAGGGAGTTCCAGGATTTTGACCCAGTGACAGTGAAGGAATGGCGATATATTTCCAAGTCAGGATGGTGCATGGCTTGAAGAGAACTTGCCAGTGGTGCGAGAGGTTTCGGGTTTGGAAGGTGTTGTTGAAGGAGCTTTGGTGAGTTTCTATAGTGCGTCCTTTAGATGGAACACACTGTTGTCACTGTGCAATAGTGATGGAGAGAGTGAATGTTTGCGGATGTGGTGCCAATCAAGCGGGCGGCTTTGTCCTGGATGGTGTTCAGCTTCTTGAATGTTGTTGGAACTGCACTCACCCAGGCAAGTAGAAAGTATTCTATCACACTCCTAACTTGTCCCTTGTAAATGTTGGATAGGCTTTGGGGAGCCAGGAGGTAAGTTATTCATCACAGAATTCCACGCCTCTGACCTGCTCTTGTAGCCACAGTTTTTATATGGCTGGTCCAGTTCAGTTTCTGTCAATGGTAACCTGCAAGATATTGATGGTGGTGGATTCAGCAATGGTAATGCCGTTGAATATCAGTGGGAGATGGTTAGATGCTCTTTTGTTGGAGATGGTTAATGCCTGGCACTTGTTTGGTGTGAATGTTGTGGTGATTTGTAATCCAAAGGCCAAGGCTAATGCCTGGGGTAATGGGTTCAAATCCACCATGGCAGCTGGTGGAATTTAAATTTTATTTGTAAATCTGCAATCTAAAACTAGTCTCAGTAATGGGGACCATGATAACTATCATTGATTGTTGGAGAAGAAACATCTGGTTCAATAATGTCCTTTAGGGAAGGAAACCTGCCATTCTTACCTGTTCAGGCCTAGATGTGACTTAACATGGTTGACTCTTTGCTGCCCTCTACAATGGCCTAGTAAGTGATGCGCGTCAATGAGCACATGGAATCAAGGCTTTAGTATTGAAGGCTTTAATACAGTAACAATGAAACTACTAACACGAATACACCAGTTCAGACTGAAGGGGTCCTGCCGGAGCAGGGGGTCTTATACCCTGCCACCGGAGGCGGGACCCCACTGGAATGTGCCATGGTAACACTTATAACAGGTAAACACCCTAACCCAACAACATAGTACAACCCCCACAGTAATAACACCCTAGCCCAACAGTAACATGGTAACAAACCCCAGTGGTGAACCAACGATGGTTCACCACATTCACCCCTCCTTTAAGAACAAAAGGTGGCGGGGTGGACGAAAACAGACAATAAAAAAAAATCACAGGATTCACAAGTCCAGACGGTCTGGAGGACCGCACCGACGCTGCGATCTCCTCAACACCGGTTGCGAAACTGGAGCAGGTGCTTGTAGTGGTTCTCTCCAAGTAACGTGTGGCTGTCCCCTCAAGGACTCCCGGGCCGGCCGGCCCTGGTGAGGCGATGGTGCAGGGGATCCTGGAACGTTTGGTGGTAGTGGTGGTGGTGGTGATGATGGTGGCGCCGATCTCCGAGTCTCAGGCAAGCTGTACATGGGAGTAAAAGTGTTATGCACTGGTCCCGGTGCTGACCGCGCCACGTCTGGGGAAGTAATGAGGAGTAGTGGATTTGTGACTGGGGGAATAGGAGCGACAGGGGTTGCTACGTCCCCTGCGGGCGCCAGGTCTCTAATGGAGACAGTGTCCTCTCGCCCGTCAGGATATGCCACATAGGCATACTGAGGGTTGGCGTGGAGGAGTTGGACCGGTTCGACCAAGGGGTCGGACTTGCGAGCCCTCACATGGCGCCGCAGAAGGACGGGTCCTGGGTACGTCAACCAGGCTGGCAATGAGGTCCCCGAGGACGACTTCCGAGGGAATGAGAACATCCTCTCGTGGGGGGTAGCATTGGTTGCCGTACACAGGAGGGAGCGGATAGAATGGAGCGCATTTGGAAGGACCTCCTGCCAACGGGAGACTGGAAGGCCCCTGGATTTCAGTGCCAGTAGGACAGCCTTCCAGACTGTAGCATTCTCCCTTTCCACCTGTCCGTTACCCCTAGGGTTGTAGCTCGTGGTTCTACTAGAGGCAATCCCGAATGAGAGCAGGAATTGCCTCAAGTCGTTGCTCATGAACGACGAGCCCCTGTCGCTATGAATGTAGCAGGGGTACCCGAACAGGGTAAAAAGTTCACTGAAAACCTTGATGACGGTGGCAGTTGACGTGTCCGCACAGGGGAAAACAAACGGAAACCGGGAATATTCGTCTATTATATTGAGAAAATAGACATTCCGGTCCGTTGAGGGAAGGGGGCCCTTAAAATCCACACTCAGCCTCTCAAAAGGGCGAGTGGCCTTGACCAAATGTGCCCGGTCTGGTCGATAAAAGTGTGGTTTGCATTCTGCGCAAATCCGACAGCTTCTAGTTACTGACCTGACCTCCTCCACCGAGTAGGGCAGGTTGCGGGCTTTGATGAAGTGGTAGAGTCTGGTGACTCCAGGATGACACAGATCATTGTGGAGAGCCTTCAAGCGGTCCTCCTGCATGATGGCGCATGTTCCGCGCGAGAGGGCATCCGAGGGCTCATTGAGCTTCCCTGGACGATACATAATATCGTAATTATAGGTGGAGAGCTCAATTCTCCACCGCAAGATCTTATCGTTCTTGATCTTGCCCCTCTGCGTGTTATTGAACATAAACGCCACGGATCGTTGATCCGTGATCAGGGTGAACCGCTTACCTGCCAGGTAATGGCGCCAGTGTCTGACTGCCTCCACAATGGCCTGAGCCTCCTTTTCCACCGCTGAGTGCCGAATCTCTGGGCCTTGAAGGGTGCGGGAAAAAAACGCGACGGGCCTGCCTGCCTGGTTTAGTGTGGCGGCTAGGGCGAAGTCAGATGCATCACTCTCCACCTGGAAAGGGATGGATTCATCCACCGCGTGCATCGTGGCTTTCGAGATGTCGCTTTTCAAAACCTTGAAGGCCAATTGGGCCTCCGGCGTAAGTGGGAAGGTCGTGGACTTAATGAGCGGACGAGCTTTGTCCGCGTAGTTGGGGACCCACTGTGCATAATACGAAAAGAACCCGAGGCATCTCCTCAGTGCTTTCGTGCTAGCGGGCAAGGGAAGTTCAGTGAGTGGGCGCATACGGTCTGGATCAGGGCCAATGACCCCGTTTTCCACCACGTATCCGAGGATGGCTAACTTACGCGTACGAAATATGCACTTCTCCCTGTTATAGGTCAGATTCAGGCGAGATGCAGTGCGCAGAAAGTGTTGGAGATTCGTGTCGTGGTCCTGCTGGTCATGGCCGCAGATGGTGACGTTATCCAGGTACGGGAAGGTAGCCCGCAACCCATTCTGGTCCACCATTCGGTCCATAGCACGCTGGAAGACCGAGACCCCATTGGTGACACCAAATGGAACCCTGAGGAATTGGTATAGACGACCATCCGCCTCAAAGGCCGTATATTGTCGGTCCTCTGGGCGGATGGGGAGTTGATGGTAGGCGGACTTAAGGTCTATGGTAGAAAACACTCGGTACTGCGCAATCTGATTGACCATATCAGAAATGCGCGGGAGAGGATACGCATCCAGCTGCGTGTATCTATTAATGGTCTGACTATAGTCGATGACCATCCGAGGTTTGTTCCCGCTTTTGACTACCACGACCTGCGCTCTCCACGGACTAGCACTGGCCTGTATGATCCCTTCCTTGAGGAGCCGCTGAACCTCAGATCTAATAAAGATCCGGTCCTCAGCGCTGTAACGCCTACTTTTAGTAGCGATGGGCTTGCAGCCAGGTACCAGATTTTTAAAAAGGGATGGTGTCGTGATCTTCAGGATGGATAGATTGCACGCGGGGCGCTTTGGGCAATTTGGAGGCTGCGGCTGGTTCCCTACTGCCAGTGAAGGGAGTGGCCCACCGTACTGTAGGATCACACTCTTCATGTGGACCATAAAGTTTAGTCCGAGGATAATTGGCGCGCAAAGGTGAGGTAGCACAAGGAGCCTGAATTGCTCGTAAACTGTGCCCTGTACCTCAAGAGTTACCATACATCGTCCTTGGATCGGTACAGACCGGGACTGTGATGCCATGGAAATTGTCTGTTTGGCAGGGAGAACCCGGAGTCCACACCTTTTAGCAGTTTCAGGGTGTATGAAACTTTCGGTGCTCCCACTGTCAAACAGACAATTCACAGTTCTGCCACTAACCTTTACCTCCATCATAGAATGTTCCAGTCTGTAATGCCTGGTCTGATCCAGAGAGATCGACGCCACCGTTGGCCCCTGGGCGTCACTGCATGCAGCCGATGTGGATGCTGAGGACCCCTGCTGGTCGCTCCTAGTCGTCGTGGACCATGATGGCCGCCCCCATGAATCGCACGTGGGCGAGGGCGCCAAGCGCAGCGACTCCTGGTGGTCTTCCTCCTCCTCTGTTTGCCATGATGGCGCCATCCTGAGATCGCACGTGGTCGGACCTCGTGGGTACTGCAACGCCGAAAGAGATGGTCTCCGTTCTGGAGGGTTACAAACTGCACTGCCGTTTTTAGGTTTGGACCTACAGACTTTGCCGTAGTGGCCTTTTTTACCGCACTGGCTGCAGATTGCCGTTCTTGCCGGACACTGTTGCCGTGGATGCTTGGCCCCACCGCAAAAATAGCATCGCTGGCCACCTGGAGCTGCCGCCGTCGTCGAATCGATCTGGGAGCGCGGGTTCGCGGGGCGAGGAGGGAGCAGAGCTTGCTCCAACCACGTTGACTGCACGTGGTCCTCGGGGTACAGCGCCAAGCTCTTCGACGCCGCCTCCAACCTCGCGGCCATCCCCATTGCCTGGGTCAAGTTGAGTTTCCCCTTTTCTAGTAATTTAAGCCTGATGTACGAGGACCCTACCCCTGCTACGAACGCGTCTCGGGCGAGGTCGTACATGTACTGCTCGGCGGAGACGTCCTTACAGTCGCAACCCCTGGCAAGCTGCAGGAGCTCATTGGCATAATCCTCTATGGTTTCGCCCGACTGCCGACGTCGTGTAGCGAGGAGGTAACGAGCATGTATCTCGTTGGGTGGCGTAATGTACCTATTCTTTAGGAGCTCGACGGCACCCTGGTAAGTGGGAGCTGCACGAATGGCTAGGTAAATCGTGTCGCTTACCCTCGCGTGGAGGACCTGGAGTCTATCACTGTCCGTAGTGATAGCTACCGAGGCTGCCAGGTAGTCCTCAAAGCACTTCCACCAATGGTCGAATGTGTTAGCTGCACCGACCGCACGTGGGTCCAGTGTCAGACGATCCGGTTTTAGAATCTGTTCCATACTCTCTGTTTACTGTATTAAATTGATGCGCGTCAATGAGCACATGGAATCAAGGCTTTAGTATTGAAGGCTTTAATACAGTAACAATGAAACTACTAACACGAATACACCAGTTCAGACTGAAGGGGTCCTGCCGGAGCAGGGGGTCTTATACCCTGCCACCGGAGGCGGGACCCCACTGGAATGTGCCATGGTAACACTTATAACAGGTAAACACCCTAACCCAACAACATAGTACAACCCCCACAGTAATAACACCCTAGCCCAACAGTAACATGGTAACAAACCCCAGTGGTGAACCAACGATGGTTCACCACAGTAAGCACAGTAAGAAGTCTCACAAGAACCAGTTAAAGTCCAACAGGTTTATTTGGTAGCACAAGCCACAAGCTTTCAGAGCGCTGCTCCTTCATCAGGTGAGTGGAAGTTCTGAACAGAACTCTGAAAGCGCTCTGAAAGCTTGTGGCTTGTGCTACCAAATAAACCTGTTGGACTTTAACCTGGTTGGACTTTAACCTGGTGTTGTGAGACTTCTTACTCTGCTTACCCCAGTCCAACACCGGCATCTCCACATCATGGCCTAGTAAGCCATGCAGTTTAATTAAGGATGGGCAACAAATGCTGGCCTTGCCAGTGACACCCACATCCCACTAAAGAATTTTTAAAATTTGGTATTTTATCCTGTGATTGTGGGGCTTTACTGTGCGTCATTATGCACTACAATTTTGTTACATTATTAGACTTCAAAAATACTTCACTGGCAAAATGCTTTGGGACATTCTGCAGGTGTGAAAGGTGTTATATAAACACAAAGAACTTTAAAAATGCAAGTTTTGGTTTCTCTCATTTGGAGTTGATATTTGCTTCAATAATACATGAATTGAATCTTAAAATCTACAAATCACAATTTACCAGATCTGAAAAGACAGCTTTGCTTTAAAATAGCCTTCTATGTTTAATTGATATGTTGTTGCATATAGTTAGCAGGGTTTGCCAAGAGATGGCAGCCTTGTACACTGCACAGTCACAACGAGGCAGCGTAAAGGTAAATGTGGCTCCTCCTCAGTTAGACAAATTCATGGGATCTACACAGGCAGAAAGTATTTTCAAGGTTGCCACTTCAAGAACACCTTTAAACCTATTTTGACTCAATTTTCAGTCACTCTCAGACTCTTCTACTATTCAATGCCTGTTTCTCTTTGAACCACCTTGAGACATTATCTACATTAAAGGTGTTGATCTGGAATGTTCACTGTCAATGTCAGCACCCCTTTACCACTGAGCTATCATCCTAGTTTATATGCTCAAATCCTGTGGGTGTCTGGGTTCGAATTCACATTCAGAGGCACAGAGGCATCTGACATCTCTCAGATAAGATGTTAAGCCAAAGCTAAGTCTGTCCAGGTGGATATAAAAGATCCCATGACACTATTACGCAGGAGAGCAGGGAAATTCTCCCCAGAATCCTAGCCAATGTTTATCACAAAAGCAGCTTATCTGTCCATTATCGTATTCTGTTTGTTGGACCTTGCTATGCTCAATAAAATAAAAGCAAATTACTGCGGATGCTGGAATCTGAAACCAAAAGAGAAAATGTTGGAAAATCCCAGTCGGTTCAGCAGCAGCTGTAAGGAGAGATAAGAGCTGACGTTTCGAGTCTGGACAAAGGGTCACCTGGACTCAAAACGTCAGCTGTTTTCTCTCCTTACAGATGCTGCCAGACCTGCTGAGATTTTCCAGCATTTTCTCTCTTGGTTCCTTGCTATTCACAAATTGGCTGTCGTGTTGTTTTGCATTTCCAAACTACTTCATTGGTTGTAACGTGCTTTGGGATAATCTGTGGTCATGAAAGGTACTATATAAATGCAAATCCTTTCCTTTTGTTCATGTATAGGTATTGAGTGCCACTTTTCAGTCAGAATGGGTCACAGTCAAACAGTCAAATGGCTCATTTCTTTTCACTTTCACAGCTTGGAGTTGCTGAGCCTAACTTGTTTACTTGTTTGTTTATTTGCCAGCCTCTCTGCGTTGTATTTGCGGCATTGTGGATCATGCTCATTATATTGATCACAAAACTAGATGCTCTAAAGCATGTGTCCAAACAACGTATTAATGACCTCTATCCTTCACTGTCCCATGCGGCCTGGCTGGTTTATTTCCAACAATGAATGAGCAGAATTATTTGCACCAATGATGTTAAGCATTGTCCTTTGTGCTTGTCTCTGGTGACTTTCCAATTATTCTCCTAGAATTGGCTCTGGTATCTCAGAGTTATTCTGAGTGAAGGAGTCCTGACAGTTCTAGGTGAATTCTAAACTGTGTAAACTCCTGCTGCTTCCCAGCTTCGATGACAGCTTGTCTAACAAGATCAGTGACAAATCCATTTGAATGCAGATCTCAGACCTGCTGCCCAGTTGTTTAAATTTCACTGTCACTTTAACCAACTCACAGCCCTCTCGCCGCCACTTCTGTTAGCTGCTGAGGCTGTGACTGGCCTACTGGTTGTCTGGAGTTTGCAGTTTCAGTTTCAGTTTACTTCCTGGGTGGGAGAATATTCCTCCACCAATTGGATCTTTTGGTGACCTCCAACTTTGTCACCATCTTTCCTGCCCTCCAGCTGATTCCACACAAACCCTTTCTATGGAAGTACCTCCCTCAGTGAATCTCCGACACTCTACCCTCAAATACTTTCTGGACTGTGTTTGCCCTCCACACCTGTCTCTGAGATTTGACAATCGCTTGGCAATGCTCCATGCAGACTCTACCCTATTTATGTTAACTTTATCCTATCACGGAGCCACGGGATTTAGTTTCCTCCCTATTCGCCACCAATACCAGGATGTTCATTTTGCTAGGCAACCAGATGTAGGTATCGTGGGATTTTCCTGTGTCCATTTGTGTGCACATTTTTGTTGCTGCTCCAGGGGTTTTGTGCTTATTTTTCCGACTTCCATCTCATCCAACTCATCCTCCCAGTTCTGACCGTGTGGCCTCTGCGACCAGGTCAGCTCTTCCCACCCCTCTCTGCAACCCCCTGCAGAAAGTCTGTTCAAGGCCCTTGTCATCTATAAGCTTATTGATTTGCTCAGCCGCACCTGAACCCTCCACATCTGATGCACGAGTCCTCAGTAAAAATCACTACTCTCTCTCTCACCTTAGACCTTAGTTCCCCCTGGTACAGCCCTTATTTCTATTCCCTTAAGTCCAGGGAATGTGGACTTCTGCAAATTTGTCAGACAATTGGTTTAGGCATTCTTTACCAGATCGCATATAATGTTATTGGATCCTGCTCTCGTCTGCTAAAACCACTCATTAGAATTATCCAAGAATATAAAGGTAACCTCTGACTTCTTTTCTCACCTTGCAGACCTGGCTCCTCGAGACAGGAGACGCCCACTCAAGGTGGCAGTGAAGGTTACAGCAGCCCTCACAGACCGGGTCCTCACAGACTGCTGGTGGGGACCCTCTGTGGGATCTCCCAGTCCTCGGTCCACAAGTGTGTCTGCAAGGTGACAGAAGCCCTGTTCACCCCGGTAGGCCAGTACATCAATGTTAACATGGGCCAGGCCCAGCAGGAAGCCCGGGCTTTTCCACCATTGCCGGCATGATGAACCTGCAGAGAGCTATCAATTGCAGACAGATTGCCCTGTGGTCCCCAAGACATCGGGCACTGCAATTCGTGAACAGAAAGGGGTTCCACTCCCAGAACATGCAGATAGTGTGCAGCCACAGGATTAGTGGAATGCATGTGTGCATGACAGCTTCATCCTGAGGAGCTCTGACATCTCCGGGGTCTTCAAGGACCAGCCCAGGCTGCAGGGTGGCTCGTGGGGGAACAAGGGCCACACGCTAAGGGCTTGGCTGTTGATGCCATTGCGGAAACCGATACGGAGACTCAATACAATGAGGCCCAAGCAACCAGCTGGTCCATTGCCAAGCAGTGCATCAGGCTCCTGAAGGTGTGGTTTCGCTACCTGGGCTGATCTGGTGGGGCCTTCCTGTACAGACCCTGAGGGTCTCCTGTATCATCGTGGTCTGCTGTGTGCTCTTGGAGGAGGAGGAGGGAGCCTTTGAGGATGTGGAGGAGGAAGAGACCAAGAAGGAGGCCAGGAGATGAAGACATGCGGCGGCAAGGATCCATGAGGGCAGGGTAGCAAGGGGGTCTTCAATGCCACAAGGTTCAATCACTAGAGGGCAGGCGATCCACCACCTCATAACCCCGCGCCCTGGAGCCTGCAGCCCCCAACCCCCAATGTTGTCCACATCCCCCGTCATGGGTCCCATTGACATCACACCAGGGTGTTGAACCTGGGTTGGCTGTGTTAGCAAGTTACTGGTCCAGGCAGGGGGGTGATGACAACTCACTATGTGGAACACCATGGTGCTGCCCTGTTGCAACACAAGTCTGATTCCTACTTGTTTTATGACTGCACACTGGCAGCTGGGCCCACGATTGAGTGAGGGTTGGGAGCACCACTGTCCAGTTCAATGCCTGGGTGCGGGTGGGGGGAGGAGGTGCTGCTTTGTGGGGGTGGGGGGTGCATGCCCAGAATCCAGGGCGTGCTGGGATTGCCATGCCAGGTTGTGTGACACAGTGGGCCTACAGGGCACCCACTGCTGGCACAGCTTGGGATGAGCGCTTGGAGTGCCACACCAGTTATGGATCTAGCACAGGCGTTGGTAAATGGGGATTGTATACTTGGTGGGCCAAAGGGCCTCTCCCGCACAGAACGATGCTATGAGTCTCTCTGGTACAGTCGGGTTACGGTCTTCCCTATGGGAGGCAAAGCACAGACAGATTAGCTTTGGGGTTCAATAACATGAAATGATGATATTTAACAGCCCAACGAAACAGCTATGTATGATTCTAAACATTAACTATTGTCCTAAACCAAACTAGTACAGCCCTTCACCTGTGCCCTCTTGGTGACCCTGCAACTTCTTAATCCTACGCTATGTCAAGGTGTTCCCCCAGGATGTAGATTAGAGGAGGAGGCGGTCAGCTGCATTCCACACCCCGTTGCCTGTGATGCCCTTGGTGGGCGTCCTCTGGATGGCCGGGACCTGGAGGGCCCCAGCCAGCTTTCTGGTAACACGGAGGTATCCATACCACCCTGTTCATCCCAGTGCCCGTGAGATGCAGGAAGGGGGGATTCAGAGGGCCTATTGACAGCTGAAGTCTCCCGAGTGGAAGGCCCCAGCGTAGGCTCCAGCGCTTCCTCCTCCCTCGGGATGCCCATTGGCTCTGGGTCACTCCATGGGAATGGCAGAGCAGCTGGACTGAGCTCCAGAAACCCTGGCAGCACCTGGCCCTGCACAACTGATGCCAGGGTTTCGGGAGCTCAGCCCAGATCCAAAAACACTCTCTTGCTGCCCAAACGAGGCCATTTAGTTTCTTCCTGCACTGGCGACCAGTTCTCCGTCCCAGTGTACAGGCACTGACTGCCACCACTACCTCACAGGCCTCGTTGGCCGTGCAACCCCTGGCTCGTCACCCGTCCTGGAGGAAGGAAATGTCCCTCCTCTCTTCCAAGGCAGATGGCCCAGCTCTCCCTTCATGAATCATGGGGCTGATTGTCTAGGAGCCAGCTTCCTGGCGTGACTGCCTGTGTGTCTATTGGTAGTGCTTATATGCAGCTGTCCGTTGTTACCGCTGTACAGCTTCAGCCACTTTGAGCGAGTCACGCGCCCGGAGGGTCCTTGCTGGCAAGAAGCGCATCAGGGCTCCTTTATTGCACTAAGTGCCGTAAGATTGTGAAAAAAAGCAGTGCCGTGCATTCCTGTTTTCTCACTCCTTCGGCACTAAGTTCGCCCCCTAAGTCTCAATTATGACCGTGCGTTTTAGCATCATGCTGATTTTACTAAATCTCATTTTCTTCAGCATCCCTATAGGACAATCTGGCAGCAATAAAATATTAATGTCAGTGAGTATATCAAATGTTGCTATGGCAGGGAGTAATGACAATCATTTCAATGATGTGGAGATGCCGGCGTTGGACTGGGGTAAACACAGTAAGAGTTTTAACAACACCAGGTTAAAGTCAACAGGTTTATTTGGTAGCAAATGCCACTAGCTTTCGGAGCGCTGCTCCTTCGTCAGATGGAGTGGAAATCTGCTCACAAACAGGGTTTGGGTACACATTGGGTACACATTGTTTGTCCTCACCACACCCCAACATACCAACCATTCAGGTATCGATAGTCTTGAGCAAAAACAAATGAATGAGCTTTACACTGTTTACAAATCAGACCTGCGTGACTTTGATGTGGAGCAGCAACGTCCCACCTATATTAAATATGTTGTGTGATGAGTTGAGGATAGTTTAGTGTTTAAAAAGTTAAACTTTTCATGTTGAAACAAAGTCAGGATTGGTTTGAACAAATGTGGCACTCCTTTCTGGACAGCTGTTCAAATAGACCCTTTGGAAGGAATGAGTACATTTTAAGAGTTCCAATTGAAGCTGTTGTGATCCAGCCAGATGATGACAAGTCAAGTAAACACTTCCTGTACACAGCAGACTATCACTCATTTTCCATTAGCTGTCATAAGTGTTATAACCAGGTGAGCAATGAAACACTCCCCTTTATTCAGCCTCTTGGTTAGTCACACAAAGACTTTTTCATTTCCCTTCCCCCGTGGACATCTTTTCCAAATCCTAATTAGTATTTACTATCTGTGCAGTAAACGATAAGCCAATCACAGGATTTCTTGTGCCAAAGAAAGAGCAAGTTAATCAGCTACTAAATCACACGCACACAGGTGCACACGGCCACACGCACCACACACACACCACACGCACACCACACGCACACCACATGCAAACACATGCACACTGCACACACCACACACACACACACCACAGATGCACCACACACACACACCACACGCACCACATATGCACCACACACACACCAAATGCAAACACGCGCACACCACACACACGCAACACACATGCACCACATGCACCACACACACCACACATGCACTGCACACACACCCCACGCGCACCACACGCAAACATACGCACACCACACGCACACCACACACAAACACATGCACACACACACACACACCAGATGCACACCACAGCACACACGCACACGACACACGCAACACACATGCATCACATGCACCACACACGCACTGCACATGCAACACACATGCACCACATGCACCACACACACCACACACACACCACACACACACCACATGCACACCACACACAAACACATGCACATCACACACCACACACACACACCACAGATGCACCACATACGCGCCATACACACCACACATGCAACACACATGCACCACACACGCACTGCACACACACCCCACGCACACCACATGCAAACACACACACACCACACACACGCACCACACATGCACCATATGCAAACATGTTCACACCACACAAACACCACATACACACCACATGCAAACATGTGGACACCACACACACGCACCACATGCATACTACACGCACCACATGCAAACACGCGCACACCACGCACACACCCACATACACACCACTCACACACCACACGCACACCACATGCACACCACACACACCACATGCACACCACACACAAACATGCGCACACCACACATGCACCACATACAAACACGTGCACATACCCAACCACACACACCACACGCAAACACGCGCACACACACCACACGCACACAAACACACACATGAGCACTGCACACAACACAGACACACACACGCAAGCATGCATACGTCTCAGAAGTAAGGAAAATTAGGATCGAAATAAGAAGTTGAAGAAATATATGGTTAAGTCCTTTGCTTGTCCTTGATGTGTAGATTGTTGAATGTTGTGGTCATTGTAAGTTATCTGTTTCTTTACAATCCTGGAACTGAATTGAAGTCCATATAATTGTATTTTGTAAATCTGTAACCCGGCTTCCAGGGAATGATGAGTTCCTAATGAGGCTCTTTCCAATAGACATTCATTATCTCTAGTGTTGGAGTTTTAGACTATAGAATGGGCTTTTCTTAAATTAAGAGAGAGAGATACTTTGTACAGGTGCTACAACACTGTCCAACTATTTGGAGGTTCCAAAGCAGTGTAGCCGACCCATCCTTCACAACACCGGGAACAGGGAGCACCTCAGTACATAGTGACATTTGGGGTGGAATTTTATGACCTCATCGTGCCTGTTTTGTGGCGGGAAAAATTTCGTAAAATGGGGTATGATGGGACTAGCGGGAATGACGCCCGTTTTGGTGCCCATTCCCAATTTCCCAGGAAAAATAAATCATCGTGATTGGGACCCTGCCCAAAATGGGCGTAACGTCAATTTGCAATTTTTTGCATTCATCACAATGTAATTAGCAAGCTTCACTTCCAATCGTCCCAGCTCACCTGCCTTAACCACCTCGTTCGCTGCAGCCGGATCAATCAGGAAAACACCTCAAGTATACAAGTCGCATTCGAGTGCTTGAGCAGAGAGGGTGAGCGAGGAGGTAAATCTCTGCTTTCAAACTGCTCTGTGCTGCTCAGGGGAGGGTTGTTTCATGGTGGCCATGTTGCGTTTCGGGTTAGGGGGGGCCTGCGAGTGTGTGGGAGTGGGGTGGGGGGGCTTACTGTTGTTCATGGGGTCTTTGGCCTCTCAGGACGGACCCGGTTCAAAGCGCTGACCTCGGTTCTTAGCGCTGACTCTGGGTCCTAGTGCTGGCAGCAGCAAGCACTGTTGCTGGTGTGGGATAGGCTGGAAACTCTCTGAAGTGGCAGTGCGGCAGCCTCAGGACTTATCAAGCAGCACTGTCTGTGACCACTACTGCATGTGTTCTGGATGTGTGCTTGTGAGTGGGGGGTGGGGAATGGCGGGGGCGGGGTGGGGGCTGTTTTGCCATTCTGGTATCTGTGGAGGGATAGGGAGAATGTGTGTTGCTGAGCTGGGGGCAAGCAGAGTTCTTTAACCCCTCCAGCTTCCCCAAATCCCACACACACCCTTCAGATTGGCGAGATGCAACCCTGCTGAGGGGAAGAGGGTGTCCCACCTCGCCTCCACCGCCTCCAGTAACCTGGCTAGGTCAGCATCAGAAAATCGGGGAGCTGCCTTCTTGGAGCCCATTTCTTCCTGCACTGCCTGCCCATCTGTCCATCCTTGGGGTTCTTATGGAACTGTTCCTTGTTAGGGCAGATCAGCTGCAGGCAGTTTTTAAAAATTCATTTGTGGGACGTGGGTGTCGCTGACTGGCCAGCATTTATTGCCCATCCCTAGTTGCTCTTGAGAAGGTGGTGGTGAGCTGCCTTCTTGAATCGCTGCAGTCCGTGTGCTGTGGGTTGACCCACAATGCCATTAGGGAGGGAATTCCAGGATTTTGACCCAGCGACTGTGAAGGAACGGTGATATATTTCCAAGTCAGGATGGTGAGTAGCTTGGAGGGGAACTTGCAGGTGGTGGTGTTCCCATTTATCAGCTGCCCTTGTCCTTCTAGATGGAAGTGGTCGTGGGTTTGGAAGGTGCTGTCTAAGGATCTTTGGTGAATTGCTGCCATGCATCTTGTAGATAGTACACACGGCTGCTACTGAGTGTCGGTGGTGGAGGGAGTGGATGTTTGTAGATGTGGTGCCAATCAAGCGGCCTGCTTTGTCCTGGATGGTGTCAAGCTTCTTGAGTGTTGCTGGAGCTGCACCCATCCAGGCAAGTGGGGAGTATTCCATCACACTGCTGACTTGTGCCTTGTAGATGGTGGACAGGCTCTGGGGACTCAGGAGGTGAGTTACTCGCCGCAGTATTCCTAGCCTCTGACCTGCTCTTGTAGCCACTGTGTTTATGTGGTGAGTCCAGTTGAGTTTCTGGTCAATGGTAACCCCAAGGATGTTGACAGTGGGGGATTCAGTGATGGTTACAACATTGAATGTCAAGGGGTGGTGGTTAGAATGTCTCTTATTGGTGATGGTCATTGCCTGGCATTTGTGTGGCGTGAATGTTACTTGCCGCTTGTCAGCCAAAGCCTGGATATTGTCCAGATCTTGTTGCATTTGAACATGGACTGCTTCAGTATGTGAGGAGTCGTGAATGGTGCTGAACATTGTGCAATCATCGGCAAACATCCCCACTTCTGACCTTATGACGGAGAGAAGGTCATTGATGAAGCAGCTGAATATTGTTGGGCCTAGGACACTGCCCTGAGGGACTCCTGCAGAAACATGCTGGAGCCAAGATGACTGACCCTTCACAACCACAACCATCTTCCTTTGTACCAGATATGACTCCAACCTGAGGTACATGTTTGACTGAGTCACACGCCCGTTAGAACATTCCAGCGAGTTTAATGCAGTTTGCCTTGTTACCATGGAGGGGAGGACAAGTCAGCACTTGCAGGTATTCTGATGGAGGGAAGGTGGAGGGGGGTGGGGTGGTGGTGGGGTGGTGGTGGTGAATCTGTGCGTCTGTGATGATCGGGGGCAGGGGATAGAGAGGGTCATGTCCGACAGTCATCGGGCCCGGGGGCGTGATGAGGGGATCATGTGCAAGGGGGTCCGGAGGGGGGACTTGGGGGTTTAAGAGAATCAGTAATGTTGGGGTAGGTGGTCCCTGATGTCTGTGGCGGGGAGGTAGCTGCTGCATTCTCTCTTTCTGCCACAACTGGTTGATCAGGTTCCACATCCACAACTGGGATCCCTACTCCCAATCCAGGCTGATCTATCTGTACTGCTGGAGTCACCCGCTAATCCCTAGTATCTGGCACCATTCTCATTTTCAGGTGATCCACATGCTGCTTGATAGGATATCCTTGCGCCTCTACAATAGAGGAGACTGGTCCGGTACTTTCCATGATCTTCCCAGCCACCCATGCTGGTCCAGCTGCAAAATTTCTGACCATGACTAAATCCTCATCTCTGAAGACTCTGTTGCTCTTCCTTGAGTTGTGACTCTCTTTCTGAGAGGCTTGCATTGCCTCCACCCTCCCTGCCAGATTTGGAAATACTGTATCCAGCTGGGGTTAAAGAGATCAAGAGATATGGGGGAAAGGCGGGATCAGAGTATTGAATTTAGTGATCAGCCATGATCATAATGAATGGCGAAGCGTTCTTGAAGAGCCAAATGGCCTCCTCCTGCTTCTAGTTTCTATGTATGTTTCTATGTTAACTGTGTCCTTAGACGATGTCCCATTAGCATCTTGGCTGGCATGACCCCCCATGGCTGTCATCTAAGATCTCTGTGATAGAGGACAGGAAGGACTGGGAGGCCAAGCTGTCTGTTGATGCAGCTGAAGTCACTGCCAAGATACTTCTTATTGATGTATTAACTTCCCCAGACTCTTCTGCTTGTGCTTGGCAACCCTCATTATTAATGTCCTTCTCGCTGTGGATTCCAAAGGAATTTGATGACCGTGTCTGCTGTACTCATTGTTGTAGAGAAAGTCATCACATTGCAATGTTTCATCTCAGAAACATTTGATACATTTCAAGATAGTAGTATCCGAGAGGAGATGGAGTTCTTTCATCCTCCACAGGGGGTTTGAATGTTTGTGGGTTGTATATCCTGGCTGACATTCCCCATCGTCTTGATAGGATTACAGTTGATTCAAGTCCTCCACTTTGCATTTTAATATCTTCTTTAACATTGGGTTTTGATGTCTGTAGATTACCCAAAATATCTCTCCACACTCGCTGGGTAGTCTTGTTTGTTCTTCTCAAGTTCACCTTGGAAGGGGGCCTCATATTTTGAAAGCAATTTGTGTTGGCTCAAAATAACAGCATTTAAATCAAAGGTTTTTTAGAAATAGAGATTTCTTTTCGTTCATTCATGGGGCATGGGCGTCACTGGCTGGCCAGCATTTATTGCCCATCCCTAGTTGCCTGTGGGCAGTTGAGAGTCAACCACATTGCTGTGGCTCTGGAGTCAGGATGTCGGCCAGACCGGGTAAGGATGGCAGTTTTCTTTCGTGAACATTAGTGAACCAGATGAGTTTTCTGGCAATCGGCAATGGTTTCATAGTCATCAGTAGATTCTTAATTCCAGATATTTTATATTGAATTCAAATTCCACCATCTGCCATGGCGGGATTCGAACCCAGAGCATTCGCTGAGTTTCTGGATTAATAGTTTAGCAATAATACTACCAGGCCATCACCTCCCCATGTAGTTTCATGACATATGGTTTATTGCAATGAAGATGTTTTCAAGAAAAATATCTCTCAGTTTATGCAGCAAATGCATGTCCAGTACCAAATCCTTTGAGAAAATGTGACAGGAAATTCCAGTCAACTTCCAGATGAGTAAAAGAACTGGCGTTCATTGCCCAATGATCAGTGAAGGGAACATCACAGCATGCTCCCTACTCCATGCCATGTGGAGAAGCACTCCTACAATGGAAGGTCTGTTTTTGTTAAGTTTCTGAATGTTACATCTATAGTAGGGAAATCTAAATCCGGCTAGGGGCCCCTTCCTCAGCTGATAGCAACTCAGTTCAGGAAGAAGTCTTACAATAGGTGTTTGGTCTTTTATTAAAACATGCAAGTTGCTGAATGATGGTTTTAGGTGACTGCCAGTGAATCCTGCAAAAGCAATGTGGGTCTGGATATATTCAAGCTGCCTTTGGGATGTAGAATTGTAATAAATTTGTTCCGTTTTGCCCTTGTTCTCTGCCTGGAAAACAGGCATAATTGAGGCCCAATTTTGACTTCTCTTGACTTTGGTCTTTTATTTATTTGACCGTCTCATTCTTCATCTTTTATCTTATATTCATGTCATTCCATCCAATGTAAATCATCTTCTGACCTCCACAGAACTTACTTTCTTCTTTGTGTGATTGTTGTATATTTTATTTGCATTCTTTCCCTCTTTCTCTTGATCGTTTTTACATCTGTAACATCTTCCAATTCTGAAAGTGGGTTCAAAACCAGAAACATTGACTTGTGCTCCCTTGGCAGATGTTGCCTGACCTGTTGAGTCTTTGCAGCCATTTCTTTTTTTTTGCTTCAGAGAGTGGTTTGAGTTCATTGACTTTGTTTACAATATTTGGCTGAAGCGTTGGTTTTTGACTGATCTGACTGGAAAAATCTTTTCTCAGCTGTGCTGCTTTAAGAAAGGATGCTGCAAACTCCAGCAGTTTCAGGCAGGGAAATGTTTTCCTTCTCACCATTGTGTCACAGAGTCCATCCCATGGGTTCACTGAGTGATCATTCCCATCTCTGTCTGTTATAATGGTGTAGGAGGAAGAGGAAATGAGAGAGACATAAAAGATAAGGTTACACTCAGGGAGAGGACCAGAGTCTACAGACCATAATCTCCCTAAGGAGGGCCATAAAAAACATTGTATCCTGTTACAAATTGATATCCAAACATCCTTTTAAAGACAAATAAACAACTTGGAACACTTGGCTTCATATCACAAAATAATTTTACTGTGTACACCATTTAGGGGTGGCATGGTGGCACAGTGGTTAGCCAAGGACCCAGGTTCAATTCCAGCCTTGAGTGACTGTCTGCATGGGTTTTCTCCAGGTGCTCTTGTTTCCTCCCACACTCCAAAGACGTGTGGGTTAGGTTGATTGGCCATGCTAAATTGCCCCTTAGTGTCAGTGGCACTAACAGGGTAGATATGCGGGGTTATGGGGATAGGGTCTGGGTGGGATTATGGTTGGTGCAGACTCGATGGGCCAAATGGCCTCCTTCTGTACTGTCGGGATTCTATGATTAATACAAAGTTACATTTCTAAATGTTAACAGTAAAGCTCTTTCAGCTACTCAATTTCGATCGTTCTTGTTGCTTGGAGAATCAATGTAAGGTGTCTTTTCCTTCATAGTCCTAAACCTCTATTGCCTTTCTGTGATGTTACTAAGACTATCCAGGAAATGTTCCCTCTGAGTGTTTGGATTATTGGTGGTGCATTGGCTGCACTGTGGTACCATGAGTCTCTGGGGACTGTGGGTTTGGGTCCTGAGAACTGGCTTCAGCATGCAGCACAGCAATGTAGGTGTGTGGACGGTTTAGTCCTGCATCCTGATATATACATAAGTAGCTATCTGAGGGAACACATGAGAAATTCACATGAGCTTCTATCAGGACAAGGTAGATTCCAACCATTCATTTGGAGTGCTGGATCTGAGTACCCACAGCATTGTAACTAAGCCTTCTCTGATATTGGTATTCAGGTTTTAATTTTTGAATGGATTGGAAGAAACAAAATAGTTGAAGCAGTGAAGACAATGGATTTCTAGGATGTATTCAGGGCAGTGTTTGAAAAAAGGAAGTCTTGGAATTTAAGCCAACATTGCCTATACTTGATTTAGTGGTGAGTAATCAATCATACCTACTTCTGATGGTGACATTAATGCTCCACCATTAATAGAAACAGAGCGGCATGGTAGCACAATGGTTAGTACTGCTGCCTCAGAGCGCCAGGGATCCGGGTTCGATTCCTTGCTTGGGTCACTGTCTGTATGGAGTTTGCACATTCTCCCTGTGTCTGCATGGGTTTCCTCTGGGTGCTCCGGTTTCCTCCCACAGTCCAAAGATGTGGGGGTTAGGTGGATTGGCCATGCTAAATTGTCCCTTAATGTCAGGGGGACTAGCTAGAGTAAATGCATGGGGATAGGGCCTGGGTGGGATTGTGGTCGGTGCAGACTGAATGGGCTGAATGGCCTCCTTCTGCACTGTAGGATTCTATGATTAGAAAAACTCTTGAAAAGGTCACAAGCATGATGAATTGAAGAGTGTCTATGAATGTTGTCTAGAATCCAAGAAATCATTTTTAAAAAAATGAAAGGGCTGAGATGATTTATCAAGAATTATGTGACATTAAAAGCTCACTTCGCTCCCAAGCCATTGATGATTACTGAGTGTTTTTTGCTTCTATAAATGAGGCCAACTTGAAGGGGAATCCATTGCTCAATTCGTAGCAACTCTGAAGAGACTGGCAGAGCGCTGCAAGTTTGGAAACGTACTCCAAGGACGCCTTACAGGACTGGCTGGTTTGTGGCCTCCACCATTCAGAGAAAGTTATTGGCTGAAAAGAATTTACAGTTTAAGTCTGCATTAGACTTCCATGGAATTAGCTGCCAGAGGAGCAGCAGAATTGGGTGTTAGCGACCAGGTACATAAGGTAGCGGAGGCCCCGTAGGTTTCGGTGCCTCAAGCAGAATGTCGCTAATGTGGCAGGACAGGCCAGAAGGAATCGAATTGCTGGACACGAGAGGCCCAATGTCGCAAGTGCAAGTGAGTGGGTCACATTGCCTGGAATTACCAGGCGCAACTAAGCCCAGGGAACTGGAGAAAATGGTCCATATTGCCAACCATTGAGAGGATAGGGAGTCAGCTTGCTCCACAGGGAAGCAGACAATCCAGAGAAACAAGAGCTCGGTCTGAACATTCTGTCGGTACAAGGTGGAGGGGATCGGTTCTGGGTTCTCCCGAAACTGGAGGGGAAAACCGTGAAAATGAAAGTTGATACGGGGCCGGCGATGTCCTTGATACCAAAATCAGTGTACAGGGAAAAGTTAAAAACCCCGCCATTAAAGCCTGCCAAAACCACATTCTGAACATATACCGAGCAAATAGTTCCTCTCAAGGGGTGTGTACTGGTGAAGGTACAGTTGAGGGACCAATGTGCAGAATTGCCACTATATGTGGTGAATTGAACCTGCTCCACCATTCACTAAGATCATTTTGATCTTCTAGATAAACTCTTCTTTCCTGCTAACATTGCCAGGATTAGCCTGGACCCTCCAGGATTTGAAGGTCTATCTCCAGGACACTGCTTTGTGCAACCCTGGAGAAAAATCACAGGGACACTGAAAGATTTTACTTTCTCAATTTCTTTAAACATTTCTCTTTGTCAGATATAAAAATATCAAAAATAGAGAAAAAAGGCTGTTTGGCTGACAGTCACGGATCGTTCAACTGGGTAATGAGTCTCTTTGCTTTCCAATTGAAATAGGAAGGCTGTGTTGGATGGATGTGGTGGCCGACTAATAGCAAGACCAATAGCAATGGTGAAACCCCCAGGAGTACATTTAATCACAGTTAGCAACCATATTTGCTGCCCTTTCTGAATACCTCTTTATTATTGTCAAAAGTCTATCCACCTCTGTCTAGAATATACTCATGATGTGTAGATGCCGGCATTGGACTGGGGTAAACACAGTAAGAAGTCTCACAACACCAGGTTAAAGTCCAACAGGTTTATTTGGTAGCTTTCGGAGCGCTGCTCCTTCGTCAGGTAAGTGTACTCTCCCTCACACACATTCACTCTCTCACACACGCATTCTCCCTCATACACATTCACCCTCTCACACACACACTCACTCTCACACACAGTCACCCTCTCACACACACACTCACTCTCACACACATTCACCCCCTCACACACACACTCACTCTCATACACATTCACCCTCTCACACGCACACTCACTCTCACACACAGTCACCCTCTCACACACACACTCACTCTCACACACAGTCACCCTCTCACACACACACTCACTCTCATACACATTCACCCCTCACACACACACTCACTCTCATACACATTCACCCTCTCACACACACACTCACTCTCACACACATTCACCCTCTCACACATACACTCACTCTCACACACATTCACCCTCTCACACATACACTCACTCTCACCCACTTACCTGACGAAGGAGCAGCGCCCCAAAAGCTAGTGGCTTTTGCTATCAAATATACCTGTTGGACTTTAACCTGGTGTTGTGAGACTTCTTACTAGAATATACTCAACATTAGACCATTCACAACCCTCTGGAGTAGAGTATTCCAAAGATAAACGACCCTTCATAAGTGAAGACACTTCTCTCTCTCCTAAATGGCAAACACATTATCCTAAGACCATAAGTGTTAGTTCTAGATTCTCCAGCCAGGGAGAACAGCCTTTCAGCATCTACCTGAGGGAGCTCTGCTGGCCCCTTCAGCACCTCTTTATGTTGGTTTGAACAAGATCAGGAGGTCGCCACCTCAGGAAATATGGGAGCTTATCAAGGATCTCACACTTTACAACCCAATGAGTTGTTACTCCAATCTCCTGCATTCCTGAGCTATTACGGTCCACAAAACAACATCGTGTAGGCGTTTAATTAACCAACAATTGATTTTTTTTTGTTTTATTGCGGAAGATTTGTAGCCTATTTACTGTAAGAAAGGTCGCGACTAACCCAATCAGCTGATTTTGGGTGAGTCAGTTAGCTGAATTCTCTGATTTATGATGGGCTCTGTTCTTTGAAGTTAAGTGGAAAATAAATGGTATGTAGGAGGAATTTAGATTGCAGCAGAAATAGTTAGAGCCAAATTTTATATAGCTTATGGCTGTTAATTGAACCTGAAGATTAAATTATTACCTTGATTCCCTCTAGGTATTTTTATGATATGTACATACTGATAGTTTTATGCTGTAGTTGCTTTCAGTGGTTCATCCTACACCAATCACATCTCCCTGTATACTTTCAGACTGTTGGTTGCTCCAGGCCATTATATATGAAGACTTGCATATAACTTGACTAACCATTTGCAACAGTATGTAGGGTTTATGGAAAAATAGGTTCGATTCCTGGCTTGGGTCACTGCCTGTGCGGAGTTTGCACATTCTCCCCGTGTTTGCGTGGGTTTCCTCCAGATGCTCCGGTTTCCTCCCACATTCTGGAAGACGTGCTGGTTAGGTGCATTGACCCGAGCAGGCGCCGGAATGTGGCGACTAGGGGAATTTCACAGTAACTTCATTGCAGTGTTAATGTAAGCCTTACTTGTGACTAATAAATAAATAAACTTTAAAATAAACTTTAAAGATAATTAGTGAATGACCAGAATGTGCTCTGGTTCAATTGTTCATTAACGTTTGTTATTTTATAGGTTTTGTATCATCCTCTATTACCAGCATTATTAATACTCTGCACAAAAACTAATATGGTTCACATACAAATTAACATAGGTCATATTCAAACCATTTAAAAAACATTAGCATGCAAACAAGCACAGCTTGTGTTGATGATTCATTATGGAATTCAACATATTTAGTTGAAAACAATGTCCTTGAATCACAAGGAAATGCGACAAAGAATAGTGTATAGTGGGGAATCATCCTCTCCCGGCCTTGTCCCTTCTATATTACCTCAGGGAAATGTGCTGAGACCTTTCTTGACATACATAAAAGATCTTCCCAACAAGTTAAAAACAGGGTGCGATTATTTGCGGATGACTGTGTGGTTAATATATCAGGGAAAACACAAGATCATATTAACTCATTGCAAGATGATCTTCAGGAATTGCAAAAATGACAGGACCAATTGGAGATGATATCCAATGCCAAAGAATGCTATGGTGTGTGCATTACCGACAAAATAGATTCAACAACAAATAGCTTTCAGTTCATAATCAAATTCTCCAACAGGTAGACACATGATCATATCTGGGGGCTCATTTTAAAAAAATCTTCAATGGGAATTCTACGTTCATCAGATTACATCCAAAGCAAACAAGGCTCTTGGATTTCTGAAGAGGAATCTTTGGTAAGGAAACAAAAGTATCAGTGTTGCAGCTTACCAAACATTTGTTTATCCAATCTTGAAGTACACAAGTTGTCAAGAGATATAAATGAGACTGAAGTGTTCCAAATGCATGATTCTATATGATTCAATATGGTAAATACACCAGTGTCACATTCTTGTTCAAAGATTTGGAATGGGAATCATTACAGCAAAGGGGGAAACAAAATAGACATACCATGTTCTATACAATATGGAATGGCCTGGTGGGATTGACAGAAGCAAGTACCTTGGTGTCCTCTGGCAATGACAAAACATGAGGTAGCCATCCACATAAATTAAAAGACAATGAGTGGGACTTTCCAGTCCTTCCTGCTGGTGGGACTTCCCGGTTTTACTGAAGGTGGGTTCTCTGGCAGTGGGACAGACAAGTGAAGCAAAGACTGTAGACTTCGGTGGGACAGGAAGATCCTATCAGCAGCCAATGGCAAGCTGTCTCCACTGGTGGTAAATATGCTGAGGGATTGAGGGTGGGGCATGGAGTTCCTGACCCATTTGTTTCCTAGACAAGTGTATCAACAATCTTTCTTCTCAAGGACAATCTCACAATGAAACAAAATATCAAAGGAAATAATCACAGTCCCATTGTCTGAAATTTTCAAGACACTTCTTCAGATTGTTTCTATTTAAAAGTTTTAATGATCCGGACTCCATTGTAGCAAATCAGTCCTGGTTTAGTGAGTGCTGGCTATATAAATGTTGGAGGAAGATAGATTTATTCCGACAACTACAACAAAAACAGAAAAAGATAAGAAATGGCAATTCAGCTTTGAAGTTTATTTCTCAATTATTCCATTTTAGCATCAACTGTGGGGGGTGGGGGGGCAGTAGATGTGGTATATTTGGACTTTCAGAAAGCATTTAACAAAGTCCCGCATAAGAGATTATTGTGCAAGATTAAAGCGCATGGGATTGGGGGAAGTGTGTTGAGATGAATAGAAAACTGGTTGGCAGAGAGGAAACAAAGAGTAGGAATTAATGGGTGCTTTTCAAATTGGCAGGCAGTAACTAGTGGGGTGCCACAGGGATCGGTGCTGGGACCCCAGCTATTCACAATATATATTAATGATTTGGATGGGGGAGCAAAATGTAACATTTCAAAGTTTGCAGATGATACCAAGTTGGGTGGGAGGGTGAACTGTGACGAGGATGTAGAGATTCTTCAGAATGATTTGGGTGAGTGGCAAATCAATGGCAGATGCAGTATAATTTGGATAAATATGAGGTTATTCACTTTGGAAGCAAAAACAAGAAGGCAGATTACTACCTGAATGGCTGTAACTTGGGAGAGGGGAGTGTGCAGCGGGACTTGGGTGTCCTTGTGCACCAGTCACTGAAGGTAAGCATGCAGGTGCAGCAGACACCTTTGCGAGAGGTTTCGAGTACAGGAGCAGGAATGTGTTGTTGCAATTACAGTAAGACACATCATTGTTGCAATTATACAGGGCCTTGGTGAGGTCACACCTAGAGTATTGTGTGCAGTTTTGGTCTCTTTTTCTGAGGAAGGATGTTCTTGCTCTCAAGGGAATGCAACAAAGGTTTACCAGTCTGATTCTGGGGATGGCGGGACTGATGTATGAGGAGAGATTGACTAGGTTAGGATTGTTTTCACTGGAGTTCAGACGAATGAGACGAATAAGTCTCTCTTAGAGACTTATAAAATTCTAACAGGACTAGACAGGGTAGATGCAGGGAGGATATTCTCAATGATGGGGGAGTCCAGAACCAGGGGTCACAGCCTGAGGATTCAGGGTAGACCATTTAGGATGGAGTTGAGGAGACATTTCTTCACTAAGAGTGGTGAGCCTGTGGAATTCATTACCACAGGAAGTGGTTGATGCCAAAATATTGAATGTATTCAAGAGGACTTGATATAGCTTGGGGCGAATGGGATCAATGGCTATGGGGAAAGAACAGGATTAGGCTATTGAATTGGATGATTAGCCATGATCATAATCAATGGCGGTGCAGGCTCGAAGGGCCAAATGGCCTCCTCCTGCTCCTATCTTCTATGTTTCTATCCTCTTTGTCCATCTCTTTATTTTGAAGGAGATACACTATTTGTCCTGTTGCTCCCTGAGAGCACAGATATCTTTCTGTCTTTGCCATGATGTTATCGACTTGCACTTCCAGCAGTCCTGTGGGCAGATTATATTGTTACCTTACCTATAGGCACAATTGTAAGTCTAATTAACAGATCTGGGTCAATGCCTCCACTGCATTTCCAATTTAAGTTAGGTAATGCTAATTGGCAGCTAAAGAACAGAGAACAAAGAACAAAGAAAATTACAGCACAGAAACAGGCCTTTCAGCCCTCCAAGCCTGCACCGACCATGCTGCCCGACTGAACTAAAACCTTTACCCTTCCGGGGACCATATCCCTCTATTCCCATCCTATTCATGTATTTGTCAAGACGCCCCTTAAAAGTCACTATCGTATCTGCTTCCACTACCTCCCCCTGGCAGCGAGTTCCAGGCACCCACCACACTCTGTGTAAAAAACTTGCCTCATACATGTCCTTTAAACCTTGCCCCTTGCACCTTAAACTTATGCGCCCCTAGTAATTGACTCTTCCACCCTGGGAAAAAGCTTCTGACTATCCACTCTGTCCGTACCCCTCATAATCTTGTAGACTTCTATCAGGACACCCCTCAACCTCCATCATTCCAGTGAGAACAAACCAAGTTTCTCCAACCACTCCTCATAGCTAATGCCCTCCATACCAGGCAACATCCTGGTAAATCTTTTCTGTACCCTCTCCAAAGCCTCCACATCCTTCTGGTAGTGTGGCGACCAGAATTGAACACTATATTCCAAGTGCGGCCTCACTAAGGTTCTATAAAGCTGCAACATGACTTGCCAATTTTTAAACTCAATGCCCCAGTCAATGAAGGCAAGCATGCCGTATGCCTTCTTGACTACCTCTCCACCTGCATTGCCACTTTCAGTGACCTGTGTACCTGTACACTCAGATCCCTCTGCCTATCAATACTCTTAAGAGTTCTGCCATTTACTGTATATTTCCCATCTGTATTAGACATTACATTTATCCGGATTAAACTCCATCTGCCATCTCTCCGCCCAAGCCTCCAGCTGATCTATATCCTGCTGTATCCTCTGACGGTCCTCGTCGTTATCCGCAAATCCACCAACTTTTGTGTCATTGCAAACTTACTAATCAAACCAGTTACATTTTCCTCCAAGTCATTAATATATATATTACAAACAGCAAAGGTCCCAGCACTGATCCCTGAGGAACGCCACTTGTCACAGCCCTCCACTGCTACCCTCTGTCTTCTTTGGCCGAGCCAGTTCTGTATCCATCTTGCCAGCTCACCTCTGATCCCATGCGACTTCACCTTCTGCACCAGTCTGCCAAGAGGGACCTTGTCAAAGGCCTTATTGAAGTCCATGTAGACAACATCCACTGCCTACCCTCATCAATCATCTTCGTCACTTCCTCGAAAAACTCGATCAAGTAAGTGAAACACGACCTCCCCTTCACGAAACCATGTTGCCTCTCACTAATACGTCCACTTATTTCCAAGTGGGAATAAATCCTGTCTCAAAGAATCCTCTCCAGTAATTTCCCTCCCACTGACTTAAGGCTCACCGGCCTGTAATTACCTGGATTATCCTTGCTATCCTTTTTAAACAAAGGAACAATATTGGCTATTCTCCAATCCTTTGGGACCTCCCCTATAGCCAGTGAGGATACAAAGATTTCTCTCGAAGCTCCAGCAATTTCCTCCCTTGCCTCACTCGGTATTCTGGGGTATATCCCATCAGGCCCTGGGGACTTGTCTGCCACAATGTTTCTCAAGACCCCCAATACCTCCTTTTTGATCTCAACATGATTCAAACTATCTACACACCCTTTCCCAGACTCATTATCCTCCAAGTCCTTCTCTTTGGTGAATACTGACGCAAAGTACCCATTTAATACCTCGCCCATTTCCTCTGGCTCCACGCATAGGTTCCCTCCCCTGTCCTCCCTGGCTCCCCTCTTGCTCTTTATATATGTATGAAAAGCCTTGGGATTTTCCTTAATCCCGCTGGCCAATGACTTTTCGTGACCCCTTTTAGCCCTCCTTACTCCTTGCTTAAGTTTCTTTCTACTTTCCTTGTATTCCACACTTTTTTTGTGTGTTCCCAACCTCCTAGCCTTGACAAATGCTTCCTTTTTCTCTTTGACTAGGCTCACAATATCTCTTGTTATCCAAAGTTTCTGAAACTAGCCATACTTATCCTTCACCCTTACAGGAATGTGCCGGTCCTGAATTCCTATCAACTTACAGTTGAAATTCTCCCACATGCCAGATGTTGATTTGCTCTCAAACATCTGCCTCTTCACTCTTCAGTTCCTGACTAATATCATTGTAATTAGCCTCCCCCCAATTTAGCACATTAACTTGAGGACTACATTTATCTTTATCCATCAGTACCTTAAAGCTTATTGAATTATGGTCACTGTTGCCGAACTGTCCCCTACTGAAACATCGACCATCTGGCCGGGTTCATTCCCTAATACCAGGTCCAGTATGGTCCCTTCCCTAGTTGGACTATCTACATACTGCTTCATGAAGCCCTCCTGGATGCTCCATGCAAACTCTGCCCCATCCATGCCCCTAGCACTAAGTGAGTCCCAGTCAATATACGGGAAATTAAAATCTCCCACCACAACAACCCTGTTACTTTTACACCTTGCCAAAATCTGCCTACATATCTGTTCCTCTATCTCCCGCTGGCTGTTGGGCAGCTTATAGTAAACCCCCAACATTGTGACTACACCCTTCCTATTCCTGAGCTCCACCCATATTGCCTCGCTGTATGAGCCCTCCAAGGTGTCCTCCCACAGTACAGCTGTGATGTTCTCCTTAACCAGTCGTGCAACTCCCCCACCCCTTTTACATCCCCCTCTATCTTGCCTGAAACATCTATATCCTGGAATGTTAAGCTGCCAATCCTGTCCTTCCCTTAACCAAGTCTCTGTAATGGCAACAACATCATAGTTCCTAGTACTAACCCAAGCTCTAAGTTCATCTGCCTTACCTGTTACACTTCTCACATTGAAACAGATGCACTTCAGGCCACCAGACCCTCTCTGATTAGCAACCCCACCCTGCCTGCTATTTCTCTGAGTCTTACTGGCCCTACTCTCTGGTTCCCCTTCAGTTAATTCATTTTTGCTTTGGTTCCCACCCCCCTGCCAAACTAGTTTAAATCCTCCCATGTGACACGAGCAAACCTCCCAGCCAAAATATTTATGCCTTTCCAGTTTAGATGCAACCCGTCCTTTTTGTACAGGTCTCACCTGCCCTGGAAGAGATCCCAATGGTCCAGATATCTGAAACCCTCCCTCCTACACCAGCTGCAGACATATTTTTAATAACATTTTTTGGGTTATGTCTTCTTTTCCTCTCCCGAGGGCTGTTGTACAGTTACATGAGCACTGGCCCGGGCAGTGATGTTATTAGTTGGCTATTCCATTGTGAAGGGTACATATAAAATAGAATCATAGAATCATAGAAACCCTACAATGCGGAAGGAGGCCATTCGGCCCATCGAGTCTGCACCGACCACAATCCCACCCAGGCCCTATCCCCACATATTTACTTGCTAATCCCTCTAACCTACGCATCTCAGGACTCTAAGGGGCAATTTTTAACCTGGCCAATCAACCTAACCCGCACATCTTTGGACTGTGGGAGGAAACCGGAGCACCCGGAGGAAACCCACGCAGACACGAGGAGAATGTGCAAACTCCACACAGACAGTGACCCGAGCTGGGAATTGAACCCGGGACCCTGGAGCTGTGAAGCAGCAGTGCTAACCAATATAGTAGAGCCCAAACCTGTCCACACCTTTTCAACAGCAATCACTGGACTGTGATCAGGAGCAGGAAATTGGACTGATTGGGGGGTGCGATTCTCCCAAAAAGATTCCAAGTGTCGAAATTGTGGTAAAACTGGAGTAATTCACACCTTTTTTCAATGGGAGTTCAGAGAAGAATCTCCCACACTGTGCAATGCAGAGGCCACCAGCATGAATATCATTAAATTTCAGGGGGTGGGGCTATTCCCACCCGGGAGGCTGTCAGTTCAGGGCCAATGCGGGTGCACAGTGGTCCCGAACTGTCAGCCTGCAGTTTGCTGGCCAGCCCGATTACTGACCAGCAGGGACCACCACACTGCTGCCCTCCCAGCCTCCCCATGGCCCAATCGTGGCCCCCTATCCATTTGCGGACCAGCCCCAAATCACGCCACTCCAGCCCGCCCTGATCTCCAGCCTCCCCCTCCCCAGCAGGCAGACACCCCCTGGTAGACCCCCCCCCTGCAGACCGCCTCCTACTGAGCACCCCCCCTCAGCCCTCCCCGATCGCTGGCCTCCCTCCAGCCCCAACTGGATCCCAATGCAGAGTAGCAGCGGGATCTCCCAACCCCATCGGTTACCCCTCAGCCCTGCCCGTGCAGGCCCCACCCCCTAGGCACTGCCCCCTGGGCATAGGCCTTTTCCCCTGGGCAGTGCCAGGGGGCACAGGCTGGCTCTGCCAGGTGCCTGTGCCCAGGGAGCACCCCTCCCACCGCCTGGCCGTCACGGGGCCCGATTGCCCCCTTCACTCCAGCGGGGTTGTCCCGCTAGTTCCCCGAAATTGGGAAGCTATAGTAATCCCTGGTGGAGTGAAACACTGTTGCGGGTTGGGAGATGTTAGTGGGCCCGGAGAAGTCAGTCCCGGGTCCGCTAATAGCATTTAACTAGTATGTTAAATACCATTTAAACGGTAGCCCTGCCTCCCAGCCGATTCCTGGCATGGCACAGACGCATCCCGGCCTGGGAGATGCTAGCACAATGCGAAAGCTCACGGGAATCCCGCAAATTACCCGACCCACGATTCTCCCGGCCTGCTACGTTTAATAATTCGTGCAGCCGGATAGGAGAATCGCCCCCATTATTTCTCCCCAGTCCAGGTTTACTTTTAATCATGTCACTGTTGCCCTGTGTAGGGTCCATTCATTCCTCAAAATAAGCGGAGGCGGCACTGATATGTTGAGTTTCTTTTATTGAGCAGCATTTTAAATTAACGCATTACAGAGAGTGAAAAAACAGAGAGCGAGAGAGAGCGAGATACTAGCAAAAGCCAGTCCTGACACAGACTTGACCCAAACCTCACTGAATACATATGCCTGTATACAGAATTATAACTTTTCCGTTACGTGTTGTGAACTTGCTTGGTACAGGCCGTCTCTAACTTTCATAAACAATTTGCAGCTGTGACCATGAAAGCTTTGTTTTGGTTTGCGAAAAAGGCCTGTTTCTGCTTGCATTGTAATTTCGAAGAATGTAGTCAATTTCTCAAGCTAATCCCAGCATGCCTGCCGAGTTCAAAATGTGGCCAAGTTAGCTTTAAAAGCTTAGCATTTAAATGTAATTGCATAGGCATAAATATCTTAACATGAAATCTTTGCCTAAATGCAGCAAGCCATACACAGGGTCCACAACACCCTGTCTGAGGAGATCTGATTAGGATCCTTCAGGTACCTGTTGTTCAAACAGATCATTGAGGGAGGATAATCTTAAAATATTTATGTCCAGGTTAGATATTGTTGTAGGTAAAAAACCTCTGACACTATTAGTAGATCAAAATGCAGGTTTATTTTCACATATGTGGGAGAAGTGAGGTTCCTAACAGTGGACCCAGGGCTTCTCCTCGAACACAAGTAAGAACAGAGTTTATATATGTCCCAGGCCCCGCCCTCATTACATTGCAATTCTCTAAGATGTCTGTCATTGTTCATGGTGAGATTCTTGTTGTATTAGCAGTATCTTCCTCTGCATAGTTTGTTCGATCTCCAAGGCCACGATTGTTCATCATTTATATCCTTGAAACAACATCACAGGTTTTGTACAAACAAGTTAACTAATATACATACAGGTTTGTATAATACTTTATATCAGGATAAGATGAATAACGTATGATGAATATATATATATAAATCTATGGTTATACAAAGACAGAAGGCACACATGTCAACTCCATCGTGTTAAACAAAGGTACATGAAAATGGAGACTGTTTAGCTTATTTCAAGCTGGGTTAATCGCATTTCCGAATAACAGTGGAGACAGCAAAAAATAGCTGTTCCTCTTATCTGGTACAGACATGAAAAACACTGAACTCTGACGAAAACATGAACTCTGCAGTGTTCTCAACAAAATCACAGAGTACGGGTCTTAATGCTTAAGTGTGACAAAGTTCATTAACCCATTCCCGACTGCAATATAATACATACTTGGCACTGAACAGGTGTCCACAGATCCATATAAAATTCAAAATCAAAAATTAAATACTGACAATAAGACTTGTGCATAAATAAAGGTAGCAAGCTCTTTAATTCACAGATTAAAGCTGTGGCACACAATGTTATCCCCTACTGCCGTCTCCAGCCTAGCTTATTTGGTAGGACAATTCTCGCAAGCATAACCCTTCATGCTTAAGTAGAATTTGTGATGTTAACACTGACGGCTGCTGGGGAAGGTGAGAATGCCACATGACTCTACATGCACTGGGGGCATGACATACTCTCATTCATTTCCGTTCTACGTATGTTTTCAGAAGGAAAGGCAATTATTAAAGCACGTTACTCATTATTTGTATTGCCAAACAGTGGCACCCAATCATGACAACAGGTTTACTGGACTGCGGCTTGTCAACATCTGCTTAACGTATTTCCACATCATAACTTATTTCCAGACAGAATACAAACACCAGAGGATGCTACATCATTTCTATGAGACAGAAAACTATTAGCTGGCTTGTGTGTAATCAGCTCTCTTCTTAATTATACTCTGAGCCTTGATGCTTTTGCCTCACAACAGCACCAATTGGGTGATATGGACACAAATCTGGATCTTGCTACTCATTTTCTGAAAATAATCCAGCCATAATATTGAACTGCAGTTAGTGACCTAGTCTATAATGCTATAAATGGAAAGTGTCTTTAAATTGCACTCACAGCAATGAGTTTCAGTCATTTTGGTTTCTAATTCCTCTTGACTCTTGTGTTTTCACAATCTCAGCTTATTGCCATGGAGACTCAGACTGCTGCTGCAACCATTGCTGCAGCCGCCAGTGTTTAAAGGGGCTTTCAGGCACTTACTGTCTAAGATTGCTGAGGGGGTGGGGGGGAGGGGAATGGCAGTGGGTTTGTGCAGCATGAACCCCTCTCAGGAAGACCCCATTCATCCTCCCACCATTGTTACTCAGCCGGTGTCCTTGCCGTTGTCAGTCAGCCACAGAGCTGTAGAAAATACAGGCGCTTCATGGAGCTGCACTTTTCAGCCTAAGTGTTGAAGGGGAGGTTAATCCTGATCAAGTTACAGTCAAGTGTGGTCTACTGCTCCTTTGGTCTTCAGCATGAGTGCAATATGCTAACTCCAGTTCTAATGAAGAATCATCCAGACTTGAAACGTTAGCTCTCCACAGATGCTGTCAGACCTGCTGTGATTTTCCAGTATTTTCTGTGTTTGTTGTTGATGCTAACCCCATGCCTAGTTTATGCAGGACCAATCAGAAAAGCGTCCTGCAGCATTGAAGATATTCTGTGCTGCAGGTGGAAGGAGACTATGGATCAGCATCGGGAATGGCGCTGCCTTCTCTGTGATGGGACAGTTACCATCTCACAGCGACCTCCGTCCATCGACCATTCTCCTCAAGGTTGTCACCGCAAATGAACAAACAAAGCACCACACAGCACACCGTGAAGGGATTAGTCAATCCAGTGTACACTTGGGTCCCAATCTCAGAATTCAAGGCAATAGACTGGCAGAGTTCAGGATAGAGGACAACAACAGATTAGGGCACCACCATGCAGCCAGACTACCCACACCAGGAACCTCCCTAAACCAATAGCTCCAAATTTCATTGCAATTTATTTCCCAGATATCCCGCCGTGGGTTGCAAGTCCATCATTACATTGAACTTCAGTGTGACTTAGAACAGGATTGTGTGTCACCTTGCAGCATTTGTACCTCCCTGTCCTGCGCCTGTCCTGAATCCAAAGCATTGACACTTGTACGCCAGGAGATACCTCAACCAGAATGAGATGAAAAAGGGGAAGAATCAGTCTACACTTTTTATTGAAGTCATCAAGAAGAAAGAACTTGGATTCATAGAGCAGCTTTCCGATCTCTGGGTATATCAAAGCACCTCACACTCAACTGAATACCTATGAGTTCACTATTGTGTTAAGCAGAGTATAAAAATATTGTATTGTATCACTACTGTAATGTAAGAAGTAAATCTATATTTTGGATAGCCAACTCATTCTCAAAGTATTTAAAATATTTGTTGTTGACATTTATGTCGTAAGAAGTCTCACAACACCAGGTTAAAGTCCAACAGGTTTATTTGGTAGCACAAACCGGCAAGTCCAATGCTGGCATCTCCACACATCATGACCATTTATGTTTCCATGGTTAGATGCAGGCCTGATAGAGCTGTTGATGTTAAAATTGAAAGGGTAGTTTCTCAATGATATTCTGTTACCCTTGGCTGGCCAGTCGTATGGCAGTATTTGGAGCTATTTATGAGTGTTTTCAGCTAGCAAAACACACAGAAAGAATTTAAGCTTATCACTGATACCTTGTTTGATCAAGCAAACAAGATATGATTTCCATTTCCTTTAGTGTGTTTCAGCTCTTAAATTTGTCATTCGTGAAATGATAGGTAACTCTGCAGAGAATTTTCACAGTTCCAGATTCCATTTGATCTTCTTGGCAGTCTTCAAACCTCAATCAACTGTGATGTTAGTGTATCCTGAAGAGGTTTTTTTTAAAAATCATGTTTTCTGCAGCTATAAGCAGCTTTGGTTTCATTGCTGCCAGGCCATCTGCTAGAAGTTATTTTATTATTCCTTCAGTGATTTAAATGGGGTTTGTGTGTTTTTACTCTGGGATGTGTTATGACCCTGCATTGTTAGGAGGAAACTCATGTGTTTTGGATGTTTTTTTTCCTTCCCAGTGAATTTAAGGTTTCATTTTCTGTTTTGGCTGGCAGCAGTTTTAGTTTAGAAGTGACATCAAGTTGAAAAGAAGTGTTTCTCTCTCTCCTTGGTTTTTGGAAATTCTGCTGGTTAGCTGAAAGCAAGGCTTCTTGCCTTCTTGGAGTAGAAAATCTACTGTTGGTGGCTTGACCAGAGTCTCTCCCCGGTGTTCTGGGAAACTGTTCTGACTTCAAACTGTTCTGGGTTGCTAGCAGTTACAAGGCTGAGAAGTCAGAGTTTCAATTATCCAACCAAAGGACTCAGTTCCAGTATCACGTGAGCGTTATTCTTTGCTGTGTTAAACCTGTGGAAAGGGTCTTTGTCTATGGGAAGTCTTTGTTTGATTGGAACATTTTACTCATATTTGTTAAGGGTTATTTATACATTATCGTGGTTATTTTGCTTTTGTTTGTAATTGATAAAAGTTATTGCTAATTTTCTTTCCATACATGTTAACTATCTTCTTAAATAAACTTTGTTTGATAAAAGCTCCCTAGTGGGTCATTTGAATCACACCTGAGGTGAAACATATCATGCTTATCCCAGCCAAATTCAAAGTGCAAGATGTATGATCCAGGTGGGTTCATAAAACACTTTGGATTTCTGACCTGAATTATGGGACTCTTTTGTGGAATTAAAATCTATATTTCTTCATTGATTTGGGATTATTGACTCACAGATAGTGAGTGATGAGCATATTTGTGTTTTCTTTTCAGGTGTTGTATTCAGGTTTAAATAAGGGTTGTCTTGTGAAATAATGGCTCTTTCAGAGGCCAAGAAGTTGGTGGATGTGGAGGAAGTCACGCAAGGTGGTTTACAAAAGGTGACTAAAACAAAACTTCTGGAATTGGCAAAAACATTGCAGTTGACATTACCTGACGGCATAAGGAAGGGGGAGATAATTGTGGCGATAGCTCAGCATTTAAAATTACCAGAAACAAAGTCAGAATCTTTGGGAATGGCTAGAATTCAATTACAAATGAAACAGCATGAACATGAAAAAGAATTAAAGCAGCTTGAATTTGAAATAAAGGAAAGAGAGAGAGTAGTGGAAGCCAAAGAAAGAGATGCAATTGCAGCAGAAAAAGCAAAAGAAAGGAAGGAACAAAAAGCACAAGAAATGAAACTGTTTGAATTGCAGGCAAAGGAAAAAGAAAGGGAAAGGATAGCCCTCACAGAAGAAAAAGAAAGAGAGAGAACATGAAGTTCGGAAACTGGCAATAGAAAGTGAACGTTAGTTTAAATTGGCGGAAGTAAAGGGAAAAGTGCAGGTTGAGTACAATGATGAGGAAGGTGAAAAGCAGCAAGAGTTTCATAGTCAAAGCCTTGGTGGGGATTTATTTAAATATGTCCAAGCATTGCCAAGGTTTGATGAGAAGGATGTAGAAGCCTTTTTCATTTCATTTGACAAAGTGGCTAAACAAATGAAATGGCCACAGACCATGTGGGTATTACTGATTTAAACAAGGTTGGTATGTAGTGCTAGTGAGGTGCTTGCATCACTATCAGAGGAGGTATCTGGGAAGTACGATTAAGTGAAGAAATCCATCTTAGGTGCACATGAACTAGTGCCAGAAGCTTATAGACAATGGTTTAGAAATCCAAGGAAAGAACTTGGTCAGATGTAAATAGAATTTGAAAGGATCAAATGGAGTAATTTTGATAGGTGGATAAGGGCTTTGAAAATAGACCAGATGTATGAAGCTCTTAGAGGAATGATTGTTTTGGAGGAGTTTAAAAATTCACTTCTTGATGTCATGAGAACACATGTGGAAGAGCCGAGGGTTAAACCGTAAGGTTAGCAGCAGAAATGACAGATGATTATGAATTAGTTCATAAATCAAAGTTTGGTTTCTGACATCAGTTTTAGCCTGTGAGGGATTGAAACTGGGGAAAAGAGAAATCCTCAGGTGGCAAAGGTAAAGGAGATCTTGTGGGAGATAATAAAGACAGTGTACCTCAGGTTAAAAAAGAAGTACAGGAGCGTGGAAGAGAAATGAAAAGCCTAAATTAGGCCGTGCAAAATCACAGTGTTGGTGGTTTAAGAAATATACTGGGAAGGCTGACATGGTCAAACAGGATAAGCCAGTGGGGTTCATTAAAGTGGTAAAGGAAAGTCCAGCTGAAGTGAAAGAGGTGCAAAAGAATGTACAGCATGGTCAGGAGTTGATTGATAAGAAGGTGCCAGATCTCTTCAAAGAATTTACTTGTGTGGGTAAAGTTTACTCATGTATAGCAGGAGGAGTAGGTAAAGAAGTTAAAATTTTAAGAGATACAAGAGCAAGTCAATCTTTGATGGAAAGAGATGAGGAGTTATGTAGTCTGGAAGGAGTATTGCCAGAAAAGGTGGTAAGATGTGGAATTCAGGGTGAGAAGATTAGGATAGAATCCCCCTTGTTCTCACATTTTACCCCACCAGCCTCTGCATGCAAAGCATAATCCTCCGCCATTTTCACCAACTCCAGCGTGATGCCACCACCAAACACATCTTCCCTTCACTCTCTCTGTCAGCATTCCGCAGAGACCACTCCCTCCGGGATAACCCAGTCCACTCCTCCACTATACCCAACACCTCTCCCGTCACTCATGGCACCTTCCCATGCAATCACAGAAGGTGTAACACCTGCCCCTTTACCTCTTCTATGCTGACCATCCAAGGTCCAAAACATTCATTCCAGGTTAAGCAGTGTTTCACTTGCATTTCTTTCAATTTGGTCTATTGTATTCGCTGCTCCCAATGTGCTCTCCTCTATATCAGAGAGACCAAGCGTAGACTGGGTGATCGCTTTGCTGAACACCTTCGGTCTGTGCGCAATCAGGACCCTGACTTTCTGGTTGCCTGCCGTTTTAACACACGGTCCTGCTCCCACGCCCACATATCTGTCCTTGGCTTGCTGCAATGTTCCAGTGAAGCTCAACGTAAACTGGAGGAGCAGCATCTCATCTTCCAGCTAGGCACTTTACAACCCTCCAGTCTCAACATCAAATTTAACAACTTCAGATGATTTGCTCTACCTCACTTTGGCCCCCTTTGTTTTCATTCTATTTTATTTAATTTTTTACTGTTCTCTACCTTTTATTTCTTTATTGTCTTTCTTCATTTTTCTCCCCCCCTCTTCCCCCCCCCTACTTCATCCCCCTTCCCTTACCTTTTCTCCCTCCCTGCTTCCCTTTTTCTACAATCTACCTCTGTCCCATCTTCCCCCCACACCCCCAACATCTTCATCTGTCACAGCTTACAGCTTCTCTGCCGTTTGGCCATTCACACACTTTATTCTCTCTGTGGACAGCTATTAGCAGTCTTTCCCCCTGGTTTCTATGGCTATGATTCATCTTTCATTCACTCACCCTGCAGCATAAATATCTCCCACTTTCTATGCCTTTTAGCTTTGACAAATGGTCATCTGGACTCAAAAGTCGGCTCTTTTCTCTCCTTACAGATGCTGCCAGACCTGCTGAGATTTTCCAGCATTTTTTCTTTGTGTTCTGTTATATAAGGTGAGGTTGGAGAATCCAGTGAAGAGTGGTGAAATTGTAGTAGGAGTAATAGAGAAATTATCTTGTCCAGGAATACAGTTTATCTTGGGTAATGATATAGCTAGATCACAGGTGGGAGTGATGCCTACAATGGTTAAAAAACCAGTGGAAAATCAAACAACTGAGTTGTTGAAGGTCGCATATCCTGGGATTTTTCCTGGCTGTGTAGTAACAAGGTCACAGGTTAAGACAAGAGGAGAAATCAAAGAGTGAAGACAAGAAAGTTGAAGTTCAACTATCAGAAATGATTTTTGATCAGATGGTTGGAAAAGAACAAGAACAGGTGGAGGATGAGGTGGATATTTTTAGTTTGGGAGAGTTGGCAGAGTTACAACAGAAAGATATAGAGATAAAACAGTTGTTTCAGAAAGCATACATGGAAGAGGAATCTGAGTGTATAGCAGAATGTTATTACCTTAAAAATGATGTTTTAATGAGGAAATGGAGACCTTTACATATTCGGATGAAAGTGGACAGACGTTCATCAAGTGGTATTTTTGATAATTTTAGAAAGGAGGTGTTGAGAATAGCACATGAGGTATCAGTAGGAGATCTTTTGGGAGTAAGGAAAAATCAAGCTAAAATACAAAAACATTGTTATTGATCTGGACTGCATAAAGATGTGGTTAAACTTTGCCGGCCATGTCACACATGTCAAGTAATAGGGAAACCTCAAGTGGTGATGAAACCAGCACACTTAATACCCATTGCAGCATTTGAAGAACCTTTTACAAGGGTCTTAATTGATTGCGTGGGACCCCTCCCTAAAACAAAAAGTGAGAATCAATATCTAATGACTACAATGGATGTGTCTACTAGGTTTCCAGAGGCCATTCCATTATGCAATATTACAGCCAGAAGGATTGTAAAGGAGTTCCTTCAATTTTTTACTAGATATGACTACCCACAGAAATACAATCAGATCAAGGATTACATTTTACAAAGTTATTCAAGGAGATTATGGGAAGCTTAGGAATAATACAATTGAAATCAACTGCGTACTATCCAGAATCGCAGGGAGTGTTAGAGCGGTGGCATCAAACTTTAAAGACATCTCACATCTAAAATTCTGCTGCTGGTTTCTTAATCTACACACCTGGTACAATATGTCACTGAGCTCTGTGCTCCATTCCAATTATGAATTGGACAGTGAGTCCCACATTGCAGATGGAGTGATTCTCTGTACCAGGGCTCACAGGCCTGATCTGCGGCCTACCATAGTGATGCGCGTTATCACACACGAGGCTTGAGATGCTCAGGAAATAAAGGCTTTTATTTGCTGTTACAACAAAGCTACTAATTATATACACGATCCCAGACTGAGGGGTCCCAGACAGAGCAGTGACCTTTATACCTCTCCCAGGAGGCGGAGCCCGACTGGGATGTACCACAATAACTATAATACAAGGTGTAACAGCCCAACCCTAACCCCAACAGCAACAAGTAGAACAACCCATCCCTAACCCCAACAGCAACATATATACATACTTGTAGTACAGGCCAGACCCTGGCTCAGTACTATCTAGTGGGAACCAACGATGGTTCACCACATTCACCCCTCCTTTGAAGACAAAGGCCGGCGGGGTACAAAAAACCCAGAATAATTTGTCATCAGTCTATAATTTCAGACGGTCAGGGGGACCGCACCGTCGTTGTGACCTCCTCAACACCGGCGATGACACCGGAGTAGGCATTCGCGGTGGCGTTCTCCCCAAGGCAATGTCCAACGGTTCTTCCACCGTCTCACGGGCCGGTTGACCATGAGGTGATGATAATCCGTTGAGTTCCGACACGCCCTGAAGTGGTGACCATCCTCTGGACTCAGGCAAGCTGTACACGGGAGTAAAAGGGTTAAGTAATGGTCCCGATGCTGCCCGCGCCGTGTCCGGAGGGGAAACAATAGTTGGGGGGTTTCCAACGGGGGTATGGGAGCGACAGGGGTTTCTACATCCCCTGCTGGCGCCAGGTCTCGGATCGAGACCGTGTCCTCTCGCCCGTCAGGGTATGCCACATAGGCATACTGAGAGTTGGCGTGGAGGAGATGGACCTGTTCGACCAACGGGTCGGACTTGCGGGCCCTTACATGTCGCCGCAGGAGGACAGGTCCTGAGTACATCAACCAAGACGGTAATGAGGTCCCAGAGGAAGACTTCCGAGGGAATGAAAACAGCCTCTCATGGGGAGTAGCGTTGGTTGCCGTACACAGGAGTGAGCGTATGGAATGGAGCGCATCAGGGAGCACCTCTTGCCAATGGGAGACTGGAAGGCTTTTTGACTTCAACGCCAGTAAGACAGCCTTCCAGACTGTAGCATTCTCACGTTCCACCTGTCCGTTACCCCTAGGGTTGTAGTTCGTGGTTCTACTAGAGGCAATCCCGTATGAGAGCAGGTATTGCCTCAAGTCATCGCTCATGAACGACGAGCCCCTGTCGCTGTGAATGTAGCTGGGGTACCCGAACAGGGTGAAAAGATCACGGAATGCCTTGATAACCGTGGCAGTGGATGTATCAGAGCAGGGAATAACAAAAGGGAATCTCGAGTACTCATCAATGATGTTGAGGAAGTACACATTCCGATCTGTTGAGGGAAGGGGGCCCTTAAAGTTGACACTCAGTCTTTCGAAGGGATGAGTGGCCTTGACTAATTGTGCCCGGTCAGGTCGGTAAAAGTGCGGTTTGCATTCCGCGCATACCCGACAGCTTCTTGTTATGGACCTGACATCCTCCACCGAGTAGGGCAGATTGCGGGCTTTTACGAAGTGGTAGAGCCGAGTGACCCCAGGATGGCATAGGTCATTATGGAGAGCCTGCAAACGGTCCTCCTGTATACTGGCGCATGTTCCACGCAACAGGGCATCCGAGGGCTCATTGAGTTTCCCTGGACGATACATGATGTCATAATTATAGTTGGAGAGTTCAATTCTCCACCGCAAGATCTTGTCGCTCTTGATCTTGCCCCTCAGCGTGTTATTAAACATGAACGCCACGGACCGCTGGTCCGTGATCAGGGTGAACCGTTTTCCCGCCAAGTAATGGCGCCAGTGCCTGACGGCCTCCACAATGGCCTGGGCCTCCTTTTCCACCGCTGAATGCCGAATTTCGGGGCCTTGGAGGGTGCAGGAAAAAAGTGCGACGGGCCTGCCTGCCTGGTTAAGTGTGGCGGCCAGGGCGAAATCAGATGCATCGCTCTCCACCTGAAAGGGGATGGACTCATCAACAGCGTGCATCGTAGCTTTCGCGATGTCGGCTTTTAGTTTATCAAAGGCCAATCGGGCCTCTGGTGTTAGGGGAAAAGAAGTGGACTTGATGAGCGGACGGGCTTTGTCCGCGTAATTGGGAACCCACTGTGCATAATAAGAGAAGAGGCCTAAGCATCTCCTCAGTGCTTTTGCACTAGTGGGCAGGGGAAGTTCAAAGAGGGGACGCATACGGTCTGGATCAGGGCCAATGACCCCGTTTTCCACCACGTATCCGAGGATGGCTAAACGGCGCGTACGAAACACACACTTCTCCCTGTTGTAGGTCAGGTTCAGGCGAGATGCAGTGCATAGGAAATTCAGGAGATTTGTGTCGTGGTCCTGCTGGTCCTGGCCGCAGATGGTGATGTTATCCAGGTACGGGAAGGTAGCCCGCAGCCCGTTCTGGTCCACCATTCGGTCCATAGCACGCTGGAAGACCGAGACCCCATTGGTGGCACCAAAGGGAACCCTGAGAAAGTGATACAAGCGACCATCTGCCTCAAAAGCCGTGTATTGTCGGTCCTCTGGGCAAATGGGGAGTTGGTGGTAGGCGGACTTGAGGTCTATGGTGGAGAACACCCGGTACTGCGCAACCTGATTGACCATGTCAGATATGCGCGGGAGGGGATACGCATCCAGCTGCGTGTATCTATTAATGGTCTGACTATAGTCAATGACCATCCGGGGTTTGTTCCCACTCTTGACCACCACGACATGCGCTCTCCACGGACTAGCGCTAGGTTGTATGATCCTTTCCTTGAGGAGCCGCTGAACTTCAGATCGAATGAAGATCCCATCCTCAGCGCTGTAACGCCTACTCTTAGTCGCAATGGGCTTGCAGCCTGGCACAAGATTCTGGAACAGGGAGGGTGTGGTAACGTTCAGCGTCGAGAGGCTACAGGCGGGGCGCGTTGGGCAATTTGGAAGCTGCTGTTCTCCCACTGAAAGCGGAGGGAGTGGCCCACCGTACTGTAGGGTTACACTCTTCAAGTGGACCATGAAGTTTAGTCTGAGAAGTATTGGCGCGCAAAGGTGCGGCAACACCAGGAGCTTGAAGCGCTTGTAAACCGTGCCTTGCACCGTTAAAGTTACCACGCAACTCCCTAGCACGGTGACAGACTGGGACCTTGATGCCATAGAAATTGTCTGTTTGACAGGTTGAATCTGGAGTCCACACCGCTTCACAGCGTCTGGGTGGATAAAACTCTCAGTGCTCCCGCTGTCAAACAGACAATAAATCAAGTGGTTGTTTACCTGAATGTCCATCATAGACTTGTCGAGTCTATGAGGCTTGGCCTGGTCCAGGATGATCGACGCCACCGTTGGTTCATGAGCGCCACTGCAGGCAGCTGAAATTGACGAGGATGACCCCTGCTGGTCGTTCGCGGTCGGTGCCGACCAACATGGCCGCTCCCATAGGTCGCACGTGGGTGATGGCGCCAAAATCAGCGACCCCTGGTGGTCACGCATCTCCGACTCCGTCAACCGTAATGGCGTCGTCCTGGCCTCGCACGTGGACGAAACCCTTGACGATGCTGACGACGAAGAACCGGTCTCCGGGGAGTCGCAGGCCGCACTGCTGTTCCTAGAAGCATGTTTAGATCGGCATACTTTTGAATAGTGCCCCTTCTTACCGAAGGCGGAGCACAACACAGCTTTAGCGGGACACCGTTGCCGAGTATGCTTCGCTCCCCCACAGAAGTAACACCGCGGGCCGCCCGGAGCTGCTGCCGTCGTCAGGCCCGAGTGTGGGCACGCCATCACGCAGCTTTTCGAACCCGAGGGACGAGGAGGGATCAGCGACTGCTCCTGCCACGTTGTCTCCACGTGGTCTTCAGGATACAATATTAGACTTTTGGAGGCCGTCTCCAACATCTCCGCCAGTTCTATCGATTTAGTGAGGTCAAGATTACCTTGCTCCAGTAGTTTGAGTCGGATATAAGATGATCCGATTCTCGCCACAAACGCATCTCGAGCGAGGTCGTTCATATTCTGGTCTGCCGACACTGCCTTGCAGTTACAGCCCCTGGCTAGCTGTAGGAGCTCGTTCGCGTATTCTTCCGTCGTTTCGCCGGGCTGCCGTCGTCGAGTGGCTAAGAGGTATCGAGCATGCATTTCATTTGGCAGTTTAATGTAATGCTTCTTAAGAAGCTCGAGGGCCTTTGTGTAGTCGGTGGCCGCACGGATCGCGAGGTATACGGTGTCGCTTACCCTCGCATGGAGGACCCGGAGTCTGTCATCGTCTGTGGTGACCGCTGCGGAGGCTGCCAGGTAGTCCTCAAAACATTTCAACCAGTGGTCGAAGGTGTTAGAGGCGCCCGCCGCACGTGGATCCAGTGTAAGACGTTCAGGTTTCAATATTTGCTCCATACTCTCTATATCGTTTTTTGTCCGACGAGAGTTTATTTACAGCAAATAAAATTGATGCGCGTTATCACACACGAGGCTTGAGATGCTCAGGAAATAAAGGCTTTTATTTGCTGTTACAACAAAGCTACTAATTATATACACGATCCCAGACTGAGGGGTCCCAGACAGAGCAGTGACCTTTATACCTCTCCCAGGAGGCGGAGCCCGACTGGGATGTACCACAATAACTATAATACAAGGTGTAACAGCCCAACCCTAACCCCAACAGCAACAAGTAGAACAACCCATCCCTAACCCCAACAGCAACATATATACATACTTGTAGTACTGGCCAGATCCTGGCTCAGTACTATCTAGTGGGAACCAACGATGGTTCACCACACATAGCTAGAGCACCAAGAGTACAAAATCCAACCAGGTGACTCAGGGAATATTTTTTTCCTTACACTGAATATTCCCTGTGTCAATTCATGTTCAAGAAATGGGAGGCTTCTTTGAGAATTCTATTTCCTACATATATTCCACAAAGCCAACATGTGTGCATCACGCCTCTCTCTCAACAATTTGAAGAATTAGAGCAGGTGTGCATTTCAGGTGCTGCATGATTCTTGATGAGCTGCAACTCTCTGTTTCACTGTGTTGTTTGAGAGGGGAACTGTTACAAGTCTTTGCCTGTGCCGTGATCCCCAAAAATGATCTTGGATTGTAACAGGTAAAATCAAAGTTTCGGCAATTCTGAAAGGCTTCTCAGTCTGTGGAATCTGTTGGTGACAGTGTATGTGATCACTATACTGCATACAGGATATGTGACAGTGTGTGTGATAGTGACAGCGTGATTGATCATAGTGATCTCACACACTATCACCATCACATGCACTGTCACAGATTCTGCACTCAGTATAGCGATTGCTTTCACCTGGAGCAATATCACTGACAGGTATACTGGTTGGGAGTATGGGTGTGGTGGCAGCCCCACTGGTTCCGTGTGCAATTTTTTGCTTCTCAAATGATCCAGGTGTTTCTTTACTGTTTATCTTTGGACATCTATTTCATCTGACACTGGGTCTGTTCTGGCCATGACCATTCCGGGGATCCAATTTGGACTAGTACAAAAATTCTTTCCATCTACCAAATCATCCATCAAATGCCCCCTCCATTTTTGTTGAGTCATGATGTTTCTTCTCTGCATTCTGTTTTCCCTCCACCCTCGTGGCCAAATTCAGAAATATGAGATCTAATCTTATTCTATTATGTCTGTCATTAGTAACTCAGTAGGTGTAACAACTTGGGGTGTTGTCTTGTAGGCGGTCAGGAAATGGGCTAGTTTGGTTTGTAGAGAGGCTGATGACTGTTTCTTCATGGTGGCTTTGAATGTTTGGACTGCCCTCTCAGTCAGCCCATTTAAAGCGGGGAGGTAGGGTGCAGTTCAAATATGTTGAACACCGCTGCTTCTCATGAAATGCTGGAATTCCTAGCTAGTGAAAGTAATCCCATTGTCAGATACTAGCACCTTGGGTAACCCATGGGTGATGAAGGTCTGTCACAATTTCTTGACTGTTGCTGAGAAGGTCATGGACTGCATTTCATGTATGTCCAACCATTTGGAGTGGGTATCTATCATGAGCAGGAACATGGTGCTCATGAATGGTCCTGCAAAATTGACGTGTAGTCACACCCATGGTCAACCTGACCACTCCCAAGGGTGCCCTAGGGCTTCAGATAGCAATTTCAGCTGCATTTGACATTGGCCATATAGTTTGACTGGATGTCGGTATCTACCTCGGGCTACCACACATAACTGCATCCGAGCATCTTCATTTTGTCATCACAGGATGGGCGCCATGCAACTCTTGTAACAATAACTTTCTAGCGGGAGTGGGGATGATCATCCTTGCTCCCCTTAATAATACACCATCCTCACAACTTAACCCGACTTTTCTTATCTGAAAGGGCCTTAATTGCTCAGACCTTTTAACATAATGCCAGCCGTGGAGGAATGTAAGCTTAACTCGAGATAATACAGGATCTTTCTGGGTCTAAAACTTAACCAGTTATGCTGACACAGGCAATGTATCAAGAAACTTTAGGGCAAGAATAATTTGCTGTGGTACTGATGGAGCGGCAGGGGAAGGTAGCTTAAAGCGTCGGTGTTCGAAGTGTGTGTGGCCGAGTTATGTTGAAAAGTATGCCCATAGGCTGCTAATGATAGAGCCTAGTGTTGAACCTTCATTGAAACTATGGCACAAATGGCCTTATTCTCCTTAAATAGGCCCAGTTGGGGTTTGTGGTCAGTAACTACTATGAAATGTTATCCATAAAAATACTGATGGAATTTCTTCGCTCCGAAGATGACGGTGAGTTCTCCTTTTTCGATTTGAGAGTGAGCTTTTTCAGCATTTAGCATGGCCAATCAACCAGGACTCTGACGTCCTCGAGGCGTAGGCAATAAACCCTTCTGCACCATCTTCCTTCTTACACAATAACATCGCTTTGATTCTGTAAGGAAACCTGTCACAGAGAAGAACAATCTCTTTTGAAGGGTCAAGATGAACTAAGAGACTGGATAACTACAATGCCAGTCTCTGGCCCAATTGGCCGAACAGGTCACATAACCCTCTGAGATCTTGCCCTTTAAAGGGGCAAGCTACCACATGTACGTTTATTCAGCAGTTATTAGTGGACATTAAAGATTTATTCTTGTCAGACAAATCACATATGCAGTGTATTGGTTTGTTCAAATGCTTCAGTATGGTATAGAACTCTCTGACTGAAAAGCTATCAGGAGATTAATTCTCCCTGACATGATCCTGGATGGGTTCCAGTCACTGAAGTTGATCATCTGTTAGTCACATTGAAGTGGAGAACACACCCAGGTTCCTCGCTGAGGCGTAGCCTGTGCTGGAAGCTATGGTAATTGTTAAAAAATGAACACAGCAATGATGGAAAGTCCAGGTACAGCAAACCGCCTCTGGGTGAACTTTTTTAACAGATGTGATAGTGGAAAATTCTATAGATTTGTGGAATCAGGATTGAGAAAGTGGAACTGAGAGGATTTTCTTTAGAAATGCGCCATCTGGTTATATGCCACCTGATAGAATCATAGAATCCCTACAGTACAGAAGGAGGCCATTCAGCCCATCAAGTCTGTACCAACCACAATTCCACCCGGGCCCTATTCCCGTAACCCCACATATTTACCCTACTAATCCTCCTGAAGCTAGGGTCAATTTAGCATGGCCAATCAACCTAACCCACACATCTTTGGATTGTGGGAAGAAATCGGAGCACCCGGAAGAAACCCACGCAGGCACAGGGAGAATGTGCAAACTCCACATAGACTGTGACCTGAGGCCGGAATTGAACCTGGGTCCTTGGCGCTGTGAGGTAGAAGTGCTAACCATTATGCCACTGTGCCACCCTAAAATGCGGCAAGGTGGCACAGTGGTTAGCAGAAGGAGGCCATTCAGCCCATCGAGTCTGCACTGACCACCTAACACACACATTTTTGGAGGAAACCTATTCAGCTGAAATACAATGGCGTTCAAATATCCTATTACCAGCCTATTCTCAACAAGCTACTAGATATATTGAGCCAGGAAGGTGACAGATTCAATCCTTGGTTAGTGCTGAGTTTACCAACCTGAGCAGACTGTCAGGCTTTAGAGCATTTAGAGATAAACTAATATGATCTTATAAAAAATGTACTTCAAAAGTATAACATTTAAAACCCTGAGGTTATTGAAAAGTTATTGAGTACAAGCTTACTGTGGAAGGTATTGTTAAACCAATGAGTTGTCCCTATTACTAAGTTATTCTTGTTAAGAGTACACCCATTTCCTGTTGTACCATGACTGTGGAGAAATGATACCAATGCAGACAAATGATACATAAGTTAAACAAACAATATAAAGGTGTGGAAAGTAAATGAGCAGATGGCACATCAATCCTCTTTCTTCCACCGAGAAGATTTTATTTTTCCTTATCAGACGTTTCATTGTGCTTTATGTTAGCTGATAATCTCCCTCGGTACCTGAAAAAAACCAAGCAGCGTGCCTTAATGACTATTGGCCAGTGGCTCTGACATCCATCATTATGAAGTGCTTCGAAAGGTTAGTCACGGCATGATCAATTCCAGCCTCCCGGACTACCAGGATCCATTACAGTTTGCCTATCGCTGCAACAAGTCCACAGCAGATGCCATTTCCCTGACCCTGCACTCAACCCTGGAACATCTAGATAACAAAGACACCTATGTCAGATTCCTATTTATTGACAACAGCTCAGCCTTCAACACCATTATTCCCACGAAATTCATCTCCAAACTCCTTGGCCTGGGCCTCGGCACCACCCTCTGCGACTGGATCCTGAACTGCCTAACTCACAGACCACAATCAGTAAGGATAGGCAACAACACTTCCTCCACGATTATCCTCAACACCGGTGCCCCACAAGGCTGTGTCCTCAGCCCCCTACTATACTCCTTATACACCTATGACTGTGTGGCCAAATTCCCCTCCAACTCGATTTTTAAGTTTGCTGACGACACCACCGTAGTGGGTGGGATCTCAAACAATGATGAGACAGAGTACAGGAATGAGATAGAGAATCTGGTGAACTGTGCAGCAACAATAATCTCTCCCTCAATGTCAACAAAACGAAGGAGATTGTTATTGACTTCAGGAAGCGTAAAGGAGAACATGCCCCTGTCTACATCAATGGGGACGAAGTAGGAAGGATGGAGAGCTTCAAGTTTTTAGGTGTCCAGATCACCAACAAACTGTCCTGGTCCCCCCATGCCGCCACTATAGTTAAGAAAGACCACCAATGCCTCTACTTTCTCAGAAGACTAAGGAAATTTGCATGTCAGCTATGACTCTCACCAACTTCTACAGATGCACCATAGAAAGCATTCTTTCTAGTTGTATCACAGCTTGGTGTGGCTCCTGCTCTGCCCAAGACTGCAAGGACCTACAAAAGGTCGTGAATGTAGCCCAATCCATCCCAGCCTCCCATCCATTGACTCTGTCAACACTTCCCACTGCCTCGGCAAAGCAGCCAGCATAATTAAGGACCCCATTCTCTCTTCCACCTCCTTCTGTCGGGAAAAAGATACAAAAGTCTGAGGTCATGTACCAGCCGCCTCAAAAACAGCTTCTTCCCTGCTGCTGTCAGACTTTTGAATGGACTTATCTTGCATTAAGTTGATCTTTCTCTACACCTTAGCTATGACTGTAACACTACATTCTGCACTCTCTCGTTTCCTTCTCTATGAACGCTATGCTTTGTCTGTATAGGGCACAAGAAACAATACTTTTCACTGTATACTAATACATGTGACAATAATAAATCAAATCAAATCAAATCAAGAAATCCCTCTCTCATTTAAAATCTGCTGACATCACCTGGAACTTGATGTTTGAATCCCTCTAATCAGAATTCTTCACCAGTCCTTATTAAAGTTACGAGTGACAGCCTACATGACTGTGACAAAGGTCAACTGTTCCCTTCTCATCTTTCTCAACCTTTCTGCTGCCTTTGATACAGTTACTATACCATCCTCCTCCAACACCTTTTTACTGTCATTCAGACAAGTGGGATTGGACTTACCTGCTTCTATTCTTATCTATCTAATCATATCAAGTGTATCACTTGCAATGGTTTCTTTTCCATCCCCCACACCTTTACCTCTGGTGTCCCACAAAGATCTATCCTTCACTCCATCCTGCTTCTCATCAATATACTGCCCCTTGGTGACACCATCCAAAGCATAGTGTTAAGCTTTCACATAACCAATGAAGGCACCCAGCTCTACCTCACTATCACTTCTGCATATTGTTCCGTTGTTGATCATTAATCATAGACTGCTGGGCTGATATTCAGTATTGGGTGAACAGAAATTTCAAAGAGCAAAGAACAAAGAAAATTACAGCACAGGAACAGGCCCTTCGGCCCTCCAAGCCTGCACAGTCCATGCTGCCCAACTGAACTAAAGCCCCCCACCCTTCCAGGGACCATATCCCTCTGTTCTCATCCTATTCATGCATTTGTCAAGACACTCCTTAAAAATGACTATCGTATCTGCTTCCATTACCTCCCCCGGCAGCAGGTTCCAGGCACTCACCACCCTCTGTGTAAAAAACTTGCCTCGTACATCTCCTTTAAATCTTGCCCCTAGCACCTTAAACCTATGCCCCCTAGTGATTGATTCTTCCACCTTGGGAAAAAGCTTCTGACTATCCACTCTGTCCATGCCCCTCGTAATCTTGTAGATTTGTGTCAGGTCGCCCCCCCCAACCTCCGTCATTCCAGTGAGAACAAACTAAGTTTTTCCAACCTCTCCTCATAGCTAATGCCCTCCATAATAGGCAACATTGTGGTAAATCTTTTCTGTACCCTCTCCAAAGCCTCCATATCCTTCTGGTAGTGTGGCAAACAGAATTGAACACTATATTCCAAGTGCGGTCTAACTAAGGTTCTATAAAGCAGCAACAATTTTTAAACTCAATGTCCCAGTTGATGAAGGCAAGCATTTCCTCCAGTTAAATATTGGGAAGGCTGAAGGTTTCAGTCCTTGCTCCCAACTCTCTCCATGGCAACTGCCTGAATCTAAACCACACTGTTCACAACTCTGGTGTCATATTTGACCCTGAGCTTCCGACCACATATCTACACCATCGCTAAGATTGCCTTTCCCACCTCTAGAACAAACATTGCCCAACTTCAGTCTGCCTGAGTTCATCTGCTGCTGAAACCCTCATTCTTATCTTTAGACTCAGCTATTCCAACTGGTCTCCTGCACATCTAAATTTCTGCTGCCCGTGTCTTAATCCACACCAAGCTTCACTTTATCACCTGTTTGCTTCTTGATCTACATTGGCGCCTGGCCATACAACACATCGGGTGGAATTTTATGACCTTATTGCGCCCATTTTGTGGGGGGGGAGAAGGTTGTAAAATCGGGCGTAAAGCGTCTAGCAGGAATGACATCCGTTTGCGCGCCCATTCCCATCTTACCATGGAAAGAAAACCGGGAGCCTGCCCAAACCGGGCGAGATGTCAATTTACATGTACGTTCATCATGATGTCATTAGCGAGTTTCACTCCCAATCGTCCCAGCTCACCTGCCTTTGCGACCTCATTCGCCGCTTCCGGATCGGTCTGGAAAACACCTGTATAAAAGTCAGATTCTGGCACTTGGTCAGTGAGGGTGAGCAAGGAGGTAAGTCTCAGTGTTCAAACTGCTCCGTGCTACTCAGAGGCAGTTGTTTCATGGCGGCCATGTTGCGTTTCGGGTTGGGGGGCTGCAAGTGTGTGAGGGGGGGTGGGGCTGTTGTTGATCACGGAGTCCAACCTCAGACTCTTAGCATGGACCCGGGCCTGAGCGCTGACCTCAGGTCTTAGGGATGCTTCTGGGTCCTAGTGCAGGCAGCAGGAAGCAGGTGGGGTATGGACTGGAAACTCTCTAAAGTGGCAGTGCTGCAGCCTCAGAACTTGTCAAGCAGCACTGTCTGTGGTCACTGCTGCATGGGTTCTGGGTGTGTGTCAGTGGGGGGGGAATGGCATGGGCTATGTTGCTGGGGAGCTGTGGAGGTTGGAATAGGGGGCTGTGTTGCTGTGGAGCTGTGGGGGGGAATGGGGGGCTGCGTTGCTAGGGGGCTGTGGGGGAGAAATGGGATATATGTTGTTGGGGGCCTGTGGCAGGGAACGGGGAGTGTGTGTTGCTGGGGGTCTGTGGGGGGGAATGGGGAGTGTGCATTGCTTGAGGTCTATGAGGGGGGGATGTGGGGAGTGTATGTTGCCGGGCTGGGGGTGACCAGAGTTCTTTAACCTTTTCATCAGTCTCTCCCCTTCCCCAAACTCCCTCCCCCCTTCCCCCCATCCCCCCTCCACCCCCCCCCCACCCCCCCACCCCCCCACCCCCCCTTTCAGTTTGACGAGATGGCTTTTGCAATGCAACCAAATGATCTTGCTGTTCTTTTGGTTGCTGTTGGAGCTGAGGAGGGGGAGCAGGAGGCTGAATTGTGGCAGAGGAGGCCCGGGCCTTATCACTCGCAGGAGTAGAGGGAGATGGCTGCCAGAGGCAGGACATTGCTGCCATTCACCCTGAGGGGGCGAAAGGGAAGAGCAGGAGGGAGCGGAGACCCTGACAGTTCTGCACGCGAGTATCCTTTGAGCAACAGTCGGACATTGCGCGCCACCTACGGCTTTGGCTCCGAAAGGTGACAGTGTGACACCTGTCCCAGCTGTTGCAGGACCGGGCACCTCGGGGCATGGGGGGACACCCACTCTCGGTGACTGTGAAATGACGGCAGCCTTAAACTTTTACGCCACCACTTCCTTCCAAACCGCCAGTGGTATTTTCCAACCATCCATCCACAAGTGTGTCAAGGAGGTTATGGATGCTCTGTATGCTTGGGCTGGCCAGTACATTAAATTAGACCTGGACCAGGCCCAGCCTGAAATCCGGGCTACAGGATTCCCAACCATCGCAGGGATGTCAAATGTGCAGGGGGCTATAGACTGCACCCACGTTGCCTTCAAGGCCCTGGTCAAGAATCCAGGAAGATTCATGTACAGAAAGGACTTCCATTCACTGGTGTGTGACCATCAGCTGAACGTCATGCAGGTTTGTGCCAGACACCCTGGCAGCGTGCATGATAGCTTCATATTGCGGACTTCGTACATCCCGGAGATCTTTGAGGAGGAGCCCAGTGTGCAGAGATGGCTCATGGGAGACATGGAGTACTCACTTTGGACTTGGCTGATGACGCCTGTGCGGAGGCCTGAGACTGATGCGGAGAGCTGATATAATGAGGCTCTCATCGCCACCCCTTCAATAGTGGAGCGGTGCATAGGGCTCCTCAAAATGTGGTTCAGATGCCTGGACAGCTCTGGTGGGGCCCTCCAATATAGCCCCCTGATATATTCCCGCATTGTGGTGGTGTGCTGTGTCCTACACAACCTGGCGCAACAGCAAGGAGACCTTCTTGTGGAGAAGTAGGAGGATGTGGAGGCCAACCAGCCGGGCGTCGCTGAGAAGGAGGCCACCCAGCAGGAAGAGGAGGAGGAAGAGGAGAAGGAAGAGGAAAAGGAGGGGGATGAGAGGGAGGACGATGATGATGAGCAATACCACCCTGGCGCTGAAGGGCTGGCGACAGCAAGGATCAGGCATGCGAGGATGGCGAGGAACGCTCTGATCACCAGGCGCTTTGGCCACTAGGGGCCTGTGTTGGCACACATGGGTTCCATTCTGCCCCCGGAGTCCTACAATCTCCTGCAACATTGTAACACCAGAGTGGTGGGCCTGGGTATGCTGTGTTAGTGAGTTCCTGTGGCAGGCAGGAGGCTGATGCTGACTTGCTAAGCACCATTGTGATGATGCCCTGGTACAAACTAATCTGATTCATACCTGAGCTCCGCATGCACGCTGGCACCTGGGACCACGTCTGAGTGGTGGGTAAAAGAGCACTAAACCCTCATGCAGGGCCCCGGGGGTGCGGGATGGAGGGGTTGGGGGGGGGGGGGCAAGGGGGAAGGGAATTTCTCTTGGGCTCTCGGGATGATGGGAGATGCTGTAAGTCGCTGCCAATGTATGCCACCCGCTGTAGCCAGTGAATTATTTGAGTGCCTTGATTTTCTCAGGAGCAGTGCATTGAGGGGCCTCCCCCACTGACATCAACAGGGTCCTTCTGGCGACCGTCGGGATAGGTATATTCCTGTTAGAGGCTAATTAGAGACAAGTTAGTCACAGGTGTGGGGTGAAATAATATTTATTGTTGCCAATAATAGTGCTTTCCAAATAAGCAATAATATAAAAACATGTGAACATGAGACTTTAAAGTGCCTAAATATTCTATCTACCAAGTGTTGCCCTTCACCCGTGCCATCTTAGTGCCACTACAACTTCTTAGCTTTCGTGGCCTACCGCTACATCTCTGTATCTCCCCAGGATGTACATCGGAGGTGGAGGGGCCAGATGCCTACCACGCCCTCTGGCCTGTGATGCCCTTGGTGAGCATCCTCTAGAAGGCCTGGACCTTGAGGGCCCTGGCCGGTTTCCAGGTGTCAGGGATATATGCATGACACCCTCTTCATCCCACTGCCTCTGAGATGCCCCGGTGTCAGGGAGGGGGGAGTCAGAAGGTGTAGCCACAGCCGCAGTCTCCTGGGTGGAAGGCCCCGACATGGGCTTGAGCTCTTCCTCCTCCGTCGGAGTTCCAGTGGGCCCTTGGGTCACTCCATGGGACGCCGGTCCTTCTGCAGTGAGCGGGACCAGAAGATCTCGCTGGCTTGAATGGCCAGAAAATTCCGGCCATTGATTTGAAACTCGTTATCCTTGCCTGTAAATCCATCCATAGCCTCCCCGTTTCTTTAAATTTCTCTAGCCCCACAACTCTTGGAGATATCTGCAGTCAGCAAATTCTGGCCACTTGACTGTCCCTAATTTTGATTTCTCCATCTGTGTTGGACAACCCTACAGCTGCTGAGGCTGCAATCTCTAGGATTCACTCTCTAAACTTTGCTTTCTTCACATAAGAAACTCGTTAAAACCTACACTGTAACCAAGATTTTGGCCATTTATCCTAAAATTGTGTTCCATTGCTGGCTGTCTAGTTTTGCTTGAGAATGTTTTTTCGAAGTGCCTTGGGGTGTTTTATTACAGTAAAGATATCGGGGGCGATTCTCCCAGCCCGCTGTGCAGCTCTAGCAGTGCAACAGGCCGGGAGACTCAAGCAGAGGCTGTGTAACGGGTTCCCCATTGGGCACCATGGCCTCCGCGAGTCTCCAGCTCCAAGATTTCTGATGTAATCAGTGCGTGGAGCTGATTACAATATGGAAATGAGTATTTCCACATCGTTAGCGGGTCTGGCACTGAGGTCTCCAGGCCTGCTAGCGTCTCCCCCCACGCCAGGAGTATTTCACTCCAGCGGGGTTTACAAAAGCGCCCCACTTGCGGGGAGCTGGCGGCACGACCCCACAGGAGTGATTGGGGGGGCCCTGGGGGTAAGGAGAGGGTGCCCCCTGGGCATTGCCAGCTCAGCAGTGCCAGCCTGCCCAAGGGGCAAAGTGACAATGCCGAGGGGGCACCTTGGCACAGCCTACAAGGCATCGTGTAGTGCCAAGGGGTGGGGCCAGAGGGGGCGGGTCCTAATGGGGGCCTATTGGGTCCGTGCGTCTGGGGGCGATCATTGGCAGTGAGGCTTCCTGCTACCACTCTGCATTTGGGATCGTAGGCAGAGGGAGGGAGGACAGTGATCGGGGCTGGCCATCAGCTTCCTTTTGGAGCTGTGGGACCCAGATCTTATGGATGCGCTTCTAAAAAGGAGACTATTTGAGGAAATTTACACCTGTGTCGATGTTCTGAGGTCAGTCTCCGAGAATTTGGGTAATTGGTAAGTTTGACTCTGGAGTCTATATTCTCATTAATGGTAACAATGGAAGCTTCTTCATTTTTGCGGGCACCAATGCAGCATATGGCATCCGTACTGGACTCTGCAGAAATTTCCAGGAATTTGTCATTGATTCTTGGCCCACCAAGGTACAGCCAACTGCAAACACCGAGAGGCAAGACTACATTTCCTCGACTGGACATTTTAGCATCTTTTAGCATGTTGCATATTTACAATTTCAGCAGATAGTGTGAGTAAATAAAATGATGACAATTGTATTTGTAGTATTGTATCAGACAGTGAGCAGGGGAATTCTCGCCAAAGAAGCTTGAATCAGATGTCTTTCTTTTTCTGAATGATGAATGAAAATTCCATGAACTTTATAAATTCCTCCAAGTTGAATTTCTCAAAAGGTTCTTTGTAAACTATTTTTATGTAGATTGTGCATTTTAATAAGCATGCAGTACAAATGATTTCATTATTTCCTTGCCCTGGTATTCTCTCTTTTTCTTTCTCTCTCTAACTTATGTCTATTCAGCTGTGAGGTGCATCACAGTGCAATATATTCCTGTATCCAAGCACTTTTCTGCAATACTCCCAGGATAATGATCCAGAGAAGCAGAAATCCTGGCTAATTGGTAGGTCCTCTGTTTAACCTTGAGAGATTAAATTGCCTTTGCAAGATTCAATTTTACATCAAGCGGTGCACTCAAGCCTTTGAGGAATTGGAGGACCTCAAATCATATAATTCTGTACAACATGTCACATAACTTCTGTTATTGTCAGAAATGCCTCAACTTGGGGAGGAGGGAGACAAGATGTTGTGGCAAGTGTCAGAACAGTGAGCTGTTTTTTTGCTTTGCAATTGCATAAAGTATCTCTTGCCTAATTCCACAAAAGTTGACATTGTCTTATTTGTATCCACAACCTAAACTGAGTTAAATGAAAATTCCACTTTCATTTGGTATCCAGGGAACTCCAGCGATACTAAATTCCCTGTTATTAATTCATGTTTTCTCGACTAGGAAATGAATAATTCACCTCAGCGTTCCTCGGTGAGGGAAGAGATAAAATAACCAGCTTTTACTTCAGTTCACAGTGATTCCAGTATTCCGGAAAGTGTGCGGACACTAGGTAACATCGAGATCAGGATTCACTCGGTTGCCATGGGCACTCAGGTAACTTGCTGATGTGTCATGTCTACAGTCACATGACGAATCGTCACTTGGGCTAAGTACAGGAAGGTATATGGCTGGAACCACAAACCAAGATGAAACATGTCTTTTAGAGAGGAGGAGAGAATTTGGAGAGTGTGGATTAACAATTGATAGTTTGCAACAGATTGTCTGGAAACCTGTATTGTGTTGTTAAAGGCATCTTGTTTGTCTTTGTTTTCTGTGGATCACTATTGCTTTCCCACCCAAGGTGCCATAAAACAGTTATGTATGGTAAGTAAAATTCACGCAGATCTCACTTTATATCACATATGCATTTAAGATTATTTGTCACAAATTCCAAAGCCATGACTATTCATTCCAGACTGAACTTTATTCTAATGACTTCATGTTATTATCAAAAAATCTAATTGGCCTCAAGTGCTCCTTAGTCTAAAGAGGAAGAAAAATAATCAGCTGCAATGTCCACTCTAGATCACTATTTAGTAGCCTCTATTGGCAAAAGAATTTGGTTGTGATGCTTTCCATGGTTGAATAATCTGTTGACGGTCATTGCCAAGCCTCATTTTGCTGCCAGTTCGTGTGAGTTTTGAGGAGTAAAACAGTAAACGTAGAGGACAGGTGATTATGCAAATTGTCCTCAGTATGTTATTTTGAGAACTATAAGGTGGGCATTCAACCTGCCAACCTGACGTAAACTGGCATTGCAATGAAATCAGCAAGACTGGCAAGTTGGACAGTTCCTACAGGCCCACTGTACTCACTGCTCCCAATGTGGTCTCCACTACATTGAGGAGACTAAATGCAGACTGGGTGACCGTTTTGCGGAAGGCCTTCGTTCCATTGGCAAACATGACCCCTACCTTGCAGTCACTTGTCATTAGAAGTCAGCATCTTGTTTTCAAGCCCACATGCCTGTCCTTGGCCTGCTGTAACGCTCCAGTGAAGCCCAACGCAAACCGGAAAAACAACACCTCATCTTCCAATCAGACATGTTACAGTCTTCTGGACTCAACATAGAGTTCAACAACTTAAGACTGTACACTCCACTCCCCCCACCCCCACACCCCTCCCCCCATATCTAAGAAAAACCCACCAATTCGATTTTCAAGTTTGCTGACGATACCACCATAGTGGGTTGGATCTCAAACAATGACGAGACAGAGTACAGGAATGAGATAGAGAATCTGGTGAACTGGTGCGGCAACAATAATCTCTCCCTCAATGTCAACAAAATGAAGGAGATTGTCATTGACTTCAGGAAGCATAAAGGAGAACATGCCCCTGTCTACATCAACGGGGATGAAGTAGAAAGGGTGGAGAGCTTCAGGTTTTTAGGTGTCCAGATCACCAACAACCTGTCCTGGTCCTCCCATGGTGACACTATAGTTAAGAAAACCCACCAACGCCTCTAGTTTCTCAGAAGACTAAGGAAATTTGGCTCTCACCAACTTTTACAGATGCACCATAGAAAGCATTCTTTCTGGTTGTATCAAAGCTTGGTATGGCTCCTGCTCTGCCCAAGACCGCAAGGAACTATGAAAGGTTGTGAATGTAGCCCAATCCATCACACAAACCAGCTTCCCATCCATTGACTCTGTCTACACTTCCCACTGCCTCAGAAAAGCAGCCAGCATAATCAAGGACCCCACACACCCCGGACATTCTCTCTTCCACCTTCTTCCATCAGGAAAAAGATACAAAAGTCTGAGGTCACGTACCAACCGACTCAAGAACAGCTTCTTCCCTGCTGCTGTCAGACTTTTGAATGGACCTACCTTGCATTAAGTTGATCTTTCTCTACATCCTAGCTGTGTCTGTAACACTACATTCTGCATTCTCTCATTTCCTTCTCTATGAATAGTATGCTTTGACTGTATAGCACGCAAGAAACAATACTTTTCACTGTATGTTAATTCATGTGACAATAATAAATCAAATCTGAACATTCCCTCCCCATTTTTAAATTTGTTGTTAGTTTTTGTCCCCTCCCTAGCTTGCCCCAACATAACCCCATCCCTCCCCCACTTGGTCACTTGTCCCTGGCTGTTCAGTTGCTCCCATTAATACATTCATCTATTGCCACCATTAGCAGTCTTCATCCTTTAATGGCACCATTGACGTTCCCCTTTGTCTGATGACAAATATGTCCATATCTCCTTTGCCCCGACCTATCCCTGGTCTTCTATTCTGGGATTCAGCCTGTTCCGAAAGCTAGTGGCTTTTGCTACCAAATAAACCTGTTGGACTTTAACCTGGTGTTGTTAGACTTCTTACTACTTCTATTCTGCCCCAACTCCTTCACTGAGTTTCCAACTGTATAACTCTGTACATTTCTATCTTTCCTCAGCTCTGTAGAAGGGTCATTTAGTTCGGAAACATTAACTCTGTTTCTCTCCACAGATGCTGCCAGATCGGCTGAGTTGATTCAGCATTTTCTGTTTTAATTACAGATTTCCAGCTTTTATATTATTAGGAATGAGGTGAATTTTAACTTGCAGGACTGTTGGATTTGGGATCAGTTGGGGGTTAAATCTGAGCAAATTGACAGTGTGTAGGGAAGCCAGCTCTAACCTGTGACTTCCACATTGATCTCCAGTACAGTAGGCTATGTGTGTGCACAAGCCCTTTTGGGGAAGGAAGCTTGTTAGTTCAATATGTTACTCACTCATTTAGAGAGATAGTAACATGGTTACTAACAATATGGACGAGGAAGTAAGGTTGAACATATCTGGATTGTTTTCATTGGAGCATCGGAGGATGAGGGGGGACCTGATAGAGGTTTATAAGATTATGACAGGCTTGGATGGAGTGGATAGTCAGAGTTTTTTTCCCAGGGCCAAAGGGTTAATTACTCAGGGGCATAGGTTGAAAGTGAGAGGTGGGAAGTTTAAAAGAGATGTAAGGGGGTTTTTCACACAGAGGGTGGTGAATGCCTGGAACGTGCTGCTGGAAGTGGTGGAAGCAGATTCTATAACAACGTTCAAGAGGCATCTGGATAGATACATGAATTGGCAGGGAATAGAGAGATATGCACCACATACAGGCAAGAAAATATTAGATTAGAAAGCCATCTATGTTGGCACAGACTTGGTGGGCCAAAGGGCCTGTTCCTGCGCTGTACTGTTCTTTGTTCTTCTTTGGTTTTGGCAACTTAACTGTGGGTCCACTGGTTTCCCCAGCTGTCTGGAATTTGTCACTGAAAGCAAAGTGGGAATGCAAAGTGAGGGGGCTGAAGATGTGACGAGGAGATAAGCCAAGAAGCACTAAAATCCCCATGGTTGCTTCCTGACTTTCCTGTGTGAAAGGCTTTGTTCCCGGTACTTGTGCTGGGTGGTTGGGCTGAATTTTGATTTGATTTATTATTATTGTCATGTATTAGTATACAGCGAAAAGTATTGTTTCTTGCGCGCTATACAGACAAAGCATACCGTTCATAGAGAAGAAAAGGAGAGGGTGCAGAATGTAGTGTTACAGTCATAGCTAGGGTGTAGAGAAAGATTAGCTTTATACAAGGTAGGCCGATTCAAAAGTCTGATGGCAGCAGGGAAGAAGCTGTTCTTGAGTCGGTTGGTACGTGACCTCAGAGTTTTGTATCTTTTTCCCGGTGGAAGAAGGTGGAAGAGAGAATGTCCAGGGTGCATAGGGTTCTTAATTATGCTGACTGCTTTTCTGAGGCAGCGGGAAGTGTAGACAAAGTTAATGGACGGGAGACTGGTTTGTGTGATGGACTGGGCTACGTTCATGAACCCTTTGTAGTTTTGGCACTTGTTTAAAAGTCCCACTATCAGTGTCGAAAGTGGAAAGCGATCTCTCTTTGGTGGTGGTAGGACCCGGCAATCAAGCGCGGTGAGGTGGCTCATTGCCATGAGCTGCCAACCCCATCAGAAGGACCAACAGCTTAGAAGATTCAGCAGTGCCACTGTTCATGCTGGCCATTGCTGAGGAAGCAGCTTCGCAGAGATAAGGCAGGCTCTGTTGGATATTTTTTGTTTTCCCTCTTCCTTGGCATGATTCCTATGCTGCAATATTATATATTGTAACTGGGTGATGGACGGCAGTGTATATTATTTCCATTGAGGGTTTCAATGATGAAGCATTCTCTCTTGTTCAGGCAATAAGCGACATCCTTATCAGTCCACAGTTCAAAGTGGTCTGAGCAATTGTGGTCACTATAAGATTGCTCCTAAACATTTTCAAGAAGAATTTGACCTGAAGATCTTAGACATGGGCTGGAGATGACATTCTCGCCACATACCCCACTGAGTTAGCTGATGAAGAATAATTGGCCCTGGACAAGGTTCCATCTGAGAGTTGGTAGGCCTCTGTGAGGGACAATGGGCGAGGGAGTTCATGAAGCACCATTGCTGCTGGGAGGCCCCTCCACGGGCCTATCAAAAAGGAGACACCCAGAACCTGCCAGGATGCTGCCAGGTTTTACCCAGAGACCTCTCCACTTGGGGGTGTGCCCACCGGATGTTGGCAAAATACCTGTGCATGTGCACAATTAAACATAATTGGCCATTTAATTGGCGCAACTGGGGCAGCTGAGCTGCCGACTTTCCCATCGCTGGCAATATGGCAAGGTGATGGAAACACATCTGGCTCCCCATCTCCAATGGGGCTATGAGCAGGTGAGTGAGTGGATGAGAGTGAGTGGGTGAGTGGGTGTCAGGGAGTGGGTGACAGTGAGTGAGTGAGTGGGTGAGTGAGTGGATGAGAATGTCTGGGTGAGTGAGTGAGTGAGTGAGTGAGTGAGTGAGTGAGTGAGTGAGTGAGTGAGTGAGTGAGTGAGTGAGTGAGTGAGAGTGAATGAGTGGATGAGTGAGTGGATGAGAGTGCCTAGGTGAGCGAGTGAGTGGCTGAGTGAATGCATGAGTGAGTGATTGACTGGGTGAGTGAGTGAGTGAGTGAGTAAATGCTCACTTAAGGCCCTCATCCTGCCACTGCCACTGCTGATATTCACCCTCTAATTGGTTGGCAGCTCACGGGTGGTGTGGGTGTTGGACGATTGCTTATCTTCAGAGTCCTTGATCCCGAGGAAGGCTCGCCTTCTATCCTGTGGGCACTTCATACCAGGAGCCTTCCCTTCCCCAACAGTGGCAATGTGGGACTTCCAGCGGTTCTCCATCCTGTGGGCGAGACCCCGCTGTAAAGATGAAATCCTGCCCCATGTGAAAATTCAAATCTCCCATTATAGCGACATTGGTTGAGATTGGCACTGAAAGGACAGAGTGCCGTAACCGGAGTCAGAAACAGCATTCAGCCGGCTGGCCTCAATGACGGGTTTTCACGCCATATCGTGTGCTCCGGACATAATAATTGTTCATCCACGGGGATCATGCCATATTGGTGGCCGGGCAGGCAAATCTGATTTGTTCAAGCCACTGTGACCTCAGAACTCCTCATCTCCGAGCGCTGTATGTGAAGGATGCCCTGCACAGCATTGAACTCTCTCAGCTTAGTAAAGATTCACATGTGTGGAAGCATGAAGCACCCAAATGTAGTGACACCTCACTGGAGTGTATGCTGGACACACTGGGGCCCACCATGATGTCCCCTACTCTGACCATAGGGGCTCCAGCAAGATCACCAATCCAGCTCCGGCGGCGATCACAGCAGTGTTCAATGCCAATGCCTTGCAAAAGAGGGCAGCCACCCAGTGCAGGAAGAGGATGAATGATGTTGTAGAAACCCTACAGTGCAGAAGGAGGCCATTCAGCCCAACGAGTCTGCACCGACTCTCTGACAGAGTTTCTTATCCAGGCCGTCTCCCCCACTCTATCCATGTAACCCCACATATTTACCTGCTAATCCACCTAACCTACACATCTTTGGACTGTGGGAGAAAACTAGAGCACACGGAGGAAACTCACGCAGACACGGGGAGAATGTACAAACTCCACACAGACAGTCACCCAAGGCCGGAATTGAGCCTTGGCCCCTGGAGCTGTGAGACAGCAGTGCTAACCACTGTGCCACTGGGGCGCCCCTGCACTCTGCCAGCGTAAGTCAACAATCTCAGTACTCTCAACTCACACACTCAAACCCATCACAGAGAATCTCACTCACTGTCACCTCAAGGGACATCATCATTTACTCACTCTCACACGTTCACATTTTCACCTGGCCTCATCTCTTCTGGAGCTTGTGTCTTTATCCTGTAGATGATGCCACTCGCCATCCACACATGCCACACACTTTTATCAGCTGCGCTGGCATGCGTCTTGCTCACAGTCTCTCCACCTGTCTTCATGCAAGACAAGTTGGCTCACAATAAGAAAAAAGGGTACCATACCAGCAGAGGAGTCGCTGAGATCAAGGTGCTCTCTGACTTTGAGAATAGACCATTCAACTGGCTGGAGGAGACATGGACTGTGCTGAGCTGACAGTGTGGATCCTACATTAAAGCAAAGTAAAATTTATTTATTAGTCACAAGTAAGGCTTACATTAACACTGGAATGAAGTTACTGTGAAATTCCCCTAGTCGCCACACTCCGGCGCCTGTTCAGGTCAATGCACCTAACCAGTATGTGTTTCAGACTGTGGGAGGAAACCGGAGCACCTGGAGGAAACCCACGCAGACACGGGGAGAATGTGCAAACTCCACACAGACAGTGACCCAAGCCGGGAATTGAACCCGGGTCCCTGGCGCTGTCAGAAAATGTGAGTGAGTTCTTCTGTTTCACAATCCCCTGCTATGCACAACTTATCTCTCCTTTCTTTCGCAAGTACCTCTGGAAAGTCCCTCGATTCCAACCCTGAGGAAATCTCGGATGAGGATTCTGAAGACAGCTACATTGAAGACCCATCAGAGTGTTGACCCTTCAGCAGCTTAGGAACATCAGGAAGGGATGTCAGTGTGACCCTCAGATTGCAATGCACAATGGAGGAGTCTGTCTGCCTTCAGTCCGAGGTGAACATACCAGCATGCCAAACCCCTTGGGTGGAGTGTCAGTTTCAGTGTGGAAACTGGTGCAAATCCTGCCAGTCCCGTGTTGCAGTCTGGACTGCAATTTTTAGGCACTTGGAAAAAAAATTCCCCACATGAAAAGCGCCGCACCAGTGGAGCGAAGCGCCTGATCCACCCGCCCCGTGAGTCATCTGTGCAGATCTATCAAGGGATGCTGCATGTAAACAACTCCACAGAACTTGCTCATAGTCAAGCCAGGAGGATGGCAGTGAAGAAGCCTGTTCCCCACTTCACAGAGAGGGCCCTTACTCGCCTGCTTAATGCCATAGAGGAGAGAAGGGGGACAATCTACCCTCAGACTGGCAGAAGCGCCTCCAGCAAAATCTCAAATCCCGCCTGCGACAGGGTGGCAGCACTGCTCAGTGCCAGCACCCTCCACAAGAGGACGGGCGTGCAATGCGAAAAGAAGATGAACAGCCTATTCCGTTCTGCCAGAGTAAATGCTCCCTGTTTCCTCTCCACACTCCACCTTGCCGTCACTCCTTGGAGCAGGAGCGGGCCTGTACTGAGAGAGAGGTGGGTCTGTGAGAAAAAAGTGAGCCACTGCACCTTCATCCAGATGACCAAACTCAAGTGAGTTCTGTGTATCCCAGGCTATTACTCTGACCATGTACTAATACCATGTTCCTTTCCTTGCATCATCTCATCAACCTGGCACATCCACCAGCAGGGTCCCAGCACCCACCCTCAACACCACCTCAGGGGAAATCTTAGAGGACAACATGAATGAAGTGTCACAGCTATCACTCATACCATCCACCATCGCAGAGACATACACACTTGCATTTATATAGCAGCTTTCACAATCACTTGATGTCTCAAAGTGCTTTACAGTGAATGAAGTACTTTTGATTTCTGGATACTAATGACATCAAGGTAGATGGAGATGATACGGGAAAGTGGCATTGAGGTAGATGACCAGCCATGATTTAATTGAACAGCGGAGCAGGCTCAATGGACTGAATGGCCTACTCCTATTCCTATGCTGCTGGTGAGATACCCCTTCCCTACACCATTACTCACACTCAATGATTGGTCACTTGTGTGGTGCAGAAGGGTGTCCGGTGCCTGTGAATCATATTACAGCTTGAATCTGTACCCCCAGGATAAGAGGATGAAAGAAACCTCACCTATTTTGGCCAGAATCCAAATCCCACCGGTTATGCTAATAGAACTAACTTAAATCAGTTTGTTTCCTTTAACTGTTCATGTGTACTGATAGGTAATAAGTTACTGCAAAGCGATTCCAATATTTTGTCATTGTTTTTATTTACAAAGAGAACAAGGGCTTGAGTATTTATTTTACAAAAAGTGATGACATAAAGTGGAACGGCTCTGAAAACATTGGGAGCACTTTACCTTTCTCTGAATTGGTATCTTCCAAATGCTTGGCATGGTTCCAGAAATGGTCGGCAAGGCAGGGCAGGGCAGGGCAGGGCTTGATATTTTGCAAGAGTTGAGGTTGGTTCTGAATGATGGAGCAGAGCATGTCTGATTACTGAGGGCTTGGCTCCTGTTCACGTCTGAATCACGTTGGGAGACTTCGGATCGTTATTTGCTTGCAGAGTATTCTGAGATGTGTCAGAGTTAGTCAGACAGGGAGGCAATATAAGTTCACTGGGTGAACTTTTCAGAGTGTACCTTTCTTCTTCTGCAATAAACATCGGCAGTTAACTCGCCGCACAGATTGAAGCTCTTAGTTGAAGATGAATGCATGTTTCTCACTGGCACTGACTGGCTTTATTTTTGTTTCATCCTGTGTGTCCGGCACCTACGTTTGGAATGGTAGCAGATATGTAGGTAGGTCTCTATGCTTATTTTTCAATGGTTGAAGCACTACAGCTAAAGTATTCAAGGTATTACTGAGTTGTGAATGATCAGTTTACAAGATAAAGTACAGTAGAACGTGATTGTAATCTATTTTGCACTGAACTGGTTTTATAATATATTCAACCTATGCACTAACTCATTACAAGTTCGGACTGATAGGTAGATCATAAATTGTGCAGGCTTTATTTACTGCTGGGCTATATTAAGGGAGCGTCGTGCTGCAGTGTTGGGAGCTACCTGGATTCTCATTTTATTTCCTGGGGAGCTGGCAGAGTTTTAATACAAAGGGAAGTCTGTGATGAAATTAATTTGTTAATATAAAACAGAAGCAGGCATGTTGTTTTTCCAATTATTAATAAAATTGAGTTGAGTTGAAACACAAGTCTCAATCTGACCAATGGGAGTAGGGTGACCATGTGGTTAAAATAACAGTCGCTTACTCCTAAGGGTGACCCCTAAGCGCTCCCACCTGGTGCCATTTGAGGCCCACACCTTTTGGGGCACCCACTCATCATAGGCAGATTTTGGTCACCTCATTGTATATAAATTAGGGTCCTATAATTCCATCAGGAACCCAATGCTATCTTAACCTAAAATGGACAATCCTACCCAGTGCTGGACTTGTCAGTGAATGGTATCTCAGAGACACTGATACTGTATTTAAAGCAACATTCACCTCTAGCTAATTGGATCACAGCACGGTGGCACAGTGGTTAGCACTGCTGCCTCACAGCATCAGGGACCCAGGTTCAATTCCAGCCTTGGGTCACTGTCTGTGCGGAGTCTGCATGTTCTCCCTGAGTCCGCGTGGGTTTCCTTCAGTTTCCTTCCACAATCCACAGATGTGCGGGTCAGGTGGATTGGCTATGCTAAATAGTCCCTGAGCGTCAGGGGGATTAGCAAAGTAAATAAGTGGGGATAGGGTCTGGGTGGGATTGTTGTTGGTGCAGGCTCGATGGGCCGAACGGCCTCCTTCTACACTGTAGGATTCTATAATATTTATCTATTTGGATTGCCTGATATGTTGGGTTGCTTTTTGCTTGCTTATATTGCCATTTCAGCCTCAATTATCTCTACCTGCTTATCATGGTGCAAATTTCATTTGGAGAAAGAGACAGCAGTAGGAGCAGTAGCAGCAGCAAAGTAGAGGGTGGGGGGGGGGGGGGGGCGGGGGAACTGCTGGTAGGATACTCTACTCAACATACAGAATGTACAGGTCAACAGTCACTTTCTGAATGAGCTCATGACACCTTTTTACAAACACTGAAACACAGATAGAAACAAAGCCAGGTGACCTCCAGGAATATTACTGAGTCACCAGGAAGATAAGGAGAGGTTCGTGTATCTAGACAATTCTGGGGGCACCCAGCAATCTGCCTCAGAGTCTCCAGCCTCATGATGCTGTGCTGCATCCTGCATAACCTCAGCACACAGAGAGGCCTGCAGTTGTAGGAGCAGCAACACCGATAAGTATCAGACAGGGAAGGCAGGAGGAAGTAGGGGAGGGGATGGCCTAGTGGTATTATCGCTCAACTATTAATCCAGAAACTCAGCTAATGTTCTGGGGATCCGGCAGATGGTGGAATTTGAATTCAATTTTAAAAATCTGGAATTAAGAATCTACTGATGACCATTGTCGATTGTCGGGAAAAACCCATCTGGTTCACTAAAGTCCTTTAGAGAAGGTAATCTGCCATCCTTACCTGGTTTGGCCTCCATGTGACTCCAGAGCCACAGCTATGTGGTTGACTCTCAACTGCCCTCTGAAATGGCCGTGCAAGCCGCTCAGTTCAAGGGCAACTATGGATGGGCAACAAATGCTGGCCCAGCCAGCGACGCCCATCTCCTATGAATGAATAAAAAGAAGTAAAAGTATGAATGCCACCTCACTGCCTTGCAGCAAGAGTTATGAATGATCAGCTCATTGTTCAGTGATTCTGGTGACCTGCTCATTTCTCTGTCCTGATAGCTTAGATGGAATTCCTCTGATTACATCCTTCACCACTCTCTGCATCTTGGAAAACAAACATTCAGGCCTTTCGGACAACTCATATGCCAATACCATACTGACAATAATGTAAAAGTGTTTAAGTTAATAGCAAATAATAATTGGCTTTTATTTATTTCTCAGGTAAGTGATGAAAATCTATAGTTCCTTTTTTTATAGAAGCTCCAGAACTCTATTCCTCCAATGAGGTGTCTCCTCCTAGCTTCAACAAACCCAGTGTGAAACTGCTGTTCCTCGTATTTGAACCTTGAACTGTTCTTGGCTGGTGACGTAAGGTTGCTCTAGCTTGAGTGCCCGGTGGCACACTGGTGTTTCTTGGCTGATGCTGAGGTAGTCTGGCCCAGCTGACTTATCCGCACCCTAGCAAGTATTAATCCAGGTGGTAGAAATCGTACAGATGTTTCAACATCCTCAGACATCCCATCAGGCCACCACTGCTCTTGTGTGGCTACAGGAGGGCAGATAACAGAAAGAAAGTGACTTCTTGAAAGCCTCTAACATTATGGTTCTTCAACCTGTCCAAAATGGCCTTAAAGATGAGAAATCAGAAAAGTCTAGCCCTTTCATTCTCCAAATTTTGGAGGTTACAAAAAGACTCTGCTTCCTTAGGATCTGCCTACTTGATAAAATGGGGAATCAACTGTGAAAAGCATCTTTCCAATTGAGATGATGCAGCTGATGAACATGTTGGGTCTCTGAAGCACTGATGCATTATAGAGCTTTGGCTGCTAAGCTGCTGGCACAGAGCTTAGGAACATTGCACTGCTTTCACAAGATTGAAGGCCCACACCAGACCAATGCTTATTCATATGGTTCAAAAAAGGAATAAAATAGAAAAAGAATGGATAATTACAAATAAGTTGATCCGGGTACTTGTCAAGATGAGTTAGTTTATCTTCAAGAGTATTATGACTGGTTAAAGATGCACAAAGTTGATAGAAACTCTGATTGCAGCTTCAAAGGGAAGCTAGACCGGGGAGTTCTAATCTGTGATGCTTGGTGTCAGACATTCACATGGAATAGGTTTAGATCAAAACAAGTGTCTCGAAACCACCTGTTTTTTTAAATGTTTGACCTGTGACTATCAGATGTGTGTTGCTCAAATTATAGAATGCTGCAGAATGGTTGGCCTCTTATCTCGGTTATCAGTCGTACAATGTGCCTTGGTTACATTGTCGGTATTGTGGGGAGGGCCACAGATACGATCAATGATGTAATCTTACTAGGCATGAATCTTGTCAATCTGGCTTTAGTCCAAGCTGCAGAACAAACTCCTACCTGACTTTTTGTTAAAATGGACATATTGCTGGTTCCAGTTGGCAAACTTTTGTGGGACTGCTGTAATTGGTCTTAGTGCCCTGAGCTAATAAGTCAAGATTCCTGTCCCTGTTTCCTATCTACCATGGTATGAGGTGTAGAGAGGAACAAATGCAGACTTGATGCCATGACCTCTCATAAATAATCTCCTGATGCTCATTTTCTGGGCCAGTGAGGTAGGGTACTCAACGTAAACCATACATCTGCATAAAGAGATGGAAGGGAGTCAGAGAAAGTGATTCTGAGAACTAATCATTAAAATATAACATTCCAATTTCATTCCATTCTTCCTTACTGATTAACTGATCACTGCCTGATCACTAATCTTTACCCCCTTGCTGGAAGTGTTCATGTGCTGGGTGTACCTACACCTCAGGGACTGCAGTGGTTCAAGAAGGCAGCTCAGCACCACCTTCTGAAGGGCAACCAGGGATGGGCAATAAATGCTGGCCTAGCCAGTGATGCCCAAATTTGTAAATTAATAAACAAAAGTCCATGATCAGTAGCTTAGCAATACTCCATGTCAAAGCTATGGTGCCCATTTGCCCATATCCCAGCTGGAAGTCCATGAATGCTGAAGGGGGCAACAGAAAAAGTGGCAATAACATTTTATTCTTCCCTTTCTCCAATTCACATGACATTGTGTGGGTGTTGTTTAAATTTTGGTAGTGGATGATTAAGAAAATTCTAATGTGTATGAACAGCAGTTGCAGTGAGATGTGAATCTGGGACTTGGATTCAACACTGTTTATCAGTTCTACATTGCTCCTAACTACTTCAGTCGACATTTCCTGCTGGATTTTTTCTATGAAATTTAGAAAATTACTGAGATTTGAATTGAAAGCAATTTGAACAACAGAATTTTTAATAACATAGGCTCCAGAACTACTTCGACATCAAAGTTTTAAACAAGAGGTGATATGTAAGTTAACTTGTACAGGACCTTACTGTGAAACAGCACTTCAAGAAGGTGGTTAACAGAAAATAGGGATGGATAATAAACACTGGCCTTGTCAGAGATACCCATATTCTGTAAATGAATAAGTAAAAGAAAAGAGAATTCTTGTCCTTTAGGTAAACCAAGGATAGTATCAGGATATCAATTTGAACCTTTTCACAGGGTTCTGAGATTTGTAGTTGTTCATAACAATTGTCTTTTTATGTGAAATTCGCGGTGGACTTGAATTTGCTGTTGTTATTTTCAATTGGCCTAAATTGGATCATTTTTAGGTAGAAAAACTTCTTGCCGAAAAATAGACTTGACAGAAGGGTAACAACGAATCAGCAGTTTGTCCACACTGGAAAAGTTTGGTGCATCGCAAAACTTTATTTTTAAATAAACAATCAAGGGAGTCTAACAGGCCAAGAGACAACATGTTCATCTATGGCTGACAGAAGTATGAGAAAATGTAAGATTAGGAGGAAAAAGTTAAATGTATAATGGAAACCACAATATTAGAAAGAGCAAGTGCATGACAGAAAATAGTGAATAATCAAAAGTGCGCAAATGAACTTTTGCTTTCAACGAAAGGGGAAATTTTTATTCGCTTCATTTGAAATAAAATGGGCTGAAGGAGAGTTAAAATCGAGTATCTGTTTTTCTCACCTGATGCCAACGTGTGGGGCACGATTCATCCAAATCAGCACTAAGAGCCCATGCCAATGGGAAAATTGGAGTGTTTCCCATAGGTGCTGACAGCACCTGTCAGGTGGGATTCACCCAGATGATAGATGCAAATTTATGCATCGTGGAATCACGCCAGCCAACCCTGCAATACCACAGCAGTGGGTGAGGAGAGCATCTAACTGGTGGATCTTCCACTTTCAGCATCTTTGTGTCGGTCTATTTGATCTCTTCAAGAGGTCCATTTTCATTCTTCAGTGGTGGGTCAGTGATATCGGGTGCCTTCTCAATATGACATCCGGATATGACAACGGGACGTGTACAATCAAGCCTGCTCTGCTGTGGGAGATGGCATGAAATCCCTGAATAATTAATTATGCCAGGGAAGGAAGATATGGTCTGGTTTCTCATTGGCCTCCACCCTCCACCCCACCCTTGACACAGAACTTAGCCCCAGATGGAAGGCTTCCACCTTTATGTCAATAGTTGAGGTCCCTGCCTGACACAGATGAACACCTTATGAACATATACTTAATCAGAGACCAATGACCCAGTTAGGACACTGAGGTAATATTAATAGCCGACAGGCTGGAATGACCACCGTAACTCTAGTCCCTTTTCTCACTTGTGGGACTGCTCATTCCCACCTTCCATTTTACCTGAATATTGTTGGCTGGCCTCAGGGCTTCTTGATCTTTACCTGTTTCCCCCACATCCATTTTGAGCGGGCAACTAGTTTGTGGGATGGTGAAACTGGCCAAGTTGCCCGTGGAGACTTCAGGTCTGCGGGTTATGCTGCTAAGCCCTCCATCCCAACTTCTGCTTTCCACTTGGGAGTTAAAATCCACACTAAAGTTAATTTTTAAAATAAATTCTTTCATCGCCAACAACTATTGGTCTCCCAATACAAAGATGTGTCCCCTGCAAAGATGATGACTTGCACAAAAATTCCCAGCAAATAATTAAGGTTAATGGGAGTGTAACTAGTTGAGCCCCATTGTATTGCACTCTGAACAATTGCAAATTTAGGCATAAGAATAATGATGCCTTGGTTTCTGAATCAAAGCCACACCCAATGACTGTTGCATACAGGGTAATTTCTTTGTGGGAGAAAGCGGCCCTCTATAGTGTTAGTTGTTTAAGCTGATCTCAATAATTTATGGTTATAAAACAGTTTTTCCCACATCCACAATCTGCACTATAAGTTCTTTTAGGATTTTCTTGTAAGTGAATGCTCATTTAAGAAGGGGCTCTTGTAATGGTTGATCTGAGTAATTCATCTGCCCACTTTGGACCAAGAAGGTCCCAAGTTCAATTCCTGATCAGTGCTGAATGATATGACTTCAACCATTCAGAAGTGGAGACCCAGTAATTAGACAGGGAGTGATGGTGTGGTACATACTTGCTTTCTTTGGTAAACACCATTGCCCATTTTGATGTGCTGAATATAAATGTGGTTTTCAATAGGTATGGGGTATTATTTAGCAATCCACACAGCAGTAAGCTCATTTATACCACAATTCTTTTTGTGGTACACTCTCCCAGTTCTTATTTTCTCTTTCCTTTTTTCGTGTGATGATAGTGTTAATGGCATAGACGTTATGTATCTGGGCTGCAGTTCCAGACATGTTTCAGAAAACGTATTTGCTGATTTGGAACTGCGTAAGCAACATTTCGCTTCACTTACCCCAACATTGGTCACAAACCACTATTCCACCCAGTCTAGAATTTGAAAGCTGAATCAGTGTTGAAGCACCTGGATTGTGTTTTGTGAATAATATGTCCAGCGCAGCAAAATGCTTAGAGGAAACAGACTTGAATTAAACATTCAGTGCTATATTGAAGACAGTTTAGAATCCCATATTTATCTTATAACCATTACATTTTTCAAATGTCTTCATAGTTTCTTCCTTCCAATTTCCTTCAATGGCCGATGTGTGGAGTGGAAGGAGCAAGCCCCTCTCCCACCGCCCTGTTCCAAAAATCTGCTTAATATTTGGCCCCCAGATAGGGGACGTATCAGATATTAAACTGATAGAACAGATTTTTTTTTGTACTTTTCCAATTCAATCAAATCAAATCCAACTCAGAGTCTCAGCAAGTTGAGACATTTCCGATCCAGGCTGGTAAGACAGGGCAAGCGACCATTTACCCTGTCCTGGGCCTGATCTACATGAGCCAAGCTGATTGGAGGAGCAAAGCAATTCCTCCTCCAAGACTTGAGCTCATTTGCATCTTAGCCAAAAGGCCAAGATGCCGCTTTTAAAAATTGCTTCATATGAAACATATGAAGCTTCAGTGTAACCTAATGACCTCAACCAAGTGCAGCATCCAATCCATACTACACCTGATCTTAGCCAAAAGGCCGAGAAGCGATAGCCTGTAAACTTCCACTCGGCCCCCCTCACTCCCTTAGACACCACCTTTCACTTGCGTCTGGCTGGCCATGTCAAAACAGTCGCCCTGACTAAGTGCTGCAGTTCCAGTGAAAGTCAACAGGGGGCATGCTGTGTGTGCCCCACCCTAGTCACCCTGACACCAGCTGGCCACCAGGCAGGTGCTGCCACATGTTCTGCTTTTGACATTCTTGTTCCCCCAAGAGGGATGGGCTGCACTGTTCCTGGAGGCACTGCAAGACCAGGCCGATGCGTGGAGTGGAAGGAGCAAGCCCCTCTCCCACCGCCCTGTTCCAAAAATCCGCTTAATATTTGCGGATGCTGTATAAAATACATACTACTGAGGATTGGAATACAAGAATAAGGAAACCTTGCTACCCATTGTGCAGGGCTTTGGTGGGATCACACCTGGAGTACCTTGTGCTATTTTGGTTTCCACATTTAAGGAAGGATATATTTGCATTGAGAGGTACAGTGAAGGTTCACTAAATTGGTCCCTGAGATGAGAGGGTTGTCTTGCAACTGGACTGAATATATTAAGCTGATACTCCCTGGGGTTAAAATGAATGAGAGGTTATCTAATTAAAACATACAAGATTCTGAACAGGCTTGACAGGGCAAACACTGAGGGGGTGTTTCCCTTGGCTAGGAAACCTAGAACATAGAAACACAGTATCAGGATATGCGGATGATCATTTAGGACTGAGATATGAAGAAATGTCTTCATTCAGAGAGTTGTGAATCTTTGGAAATTGGCACTCCCGAAGGTTGTGGAATGTTCCATCACTGAGTATATTCAAGACTGAGATAGATTTTTGACCTCTCAGGGAATCAAGGGATGTGGAGAGTAGGCAATAATGTGGAGTTAAGGCATACAAGATCAACCATGACCATATTGTATGGAGGAGCAGGCAAGAGAGGTCACATGGTCTACACCTGTTCTGATTTCTTACTTTTTTCATTGAGAAAAATGAGACAAGGACAGAAAATGGCTTCACCATGTGTTGCTTTGCTGGATTGGTGGGTAAATGCATCACACGGTATTGTACTGAACCATTCAGGACAGGTCTCAGTGTTTGGCACCTTTTTTTAAACTGATTTTGCTACAACGTATGTTGAATGATTTAATGTCTGTTTTTATCAGCAAGTATTTTTATAATTTATCTTGTTATGCCATTTTCAAAGGGGAATAAAACTTAGGAAAAATATCTTTTTTACTTTTTTTCACATACAGCATAGAATCATAGAGTCCCTACAGTGCAGACAGAGGCCATTCAGCCCATCGAGGTTGCACGGGCTCTCTGACAGAACATCTTATCCAGGCAGACCCCCCCTCCCCTGCCCTATCCCTGTAACTCCACATATTTATTCCACTAACCTCCCTATCTTTGGACGCTAAAGGACAATTTAGCATGGCTAATCCACCTAACCTGCACATCTTTGGACTTGGGAGGAAACCGGAGCACCCGGAAGAAACCCACGCAGACACAGGGAGAATGTGCAAACTCCACACAGTCACCCAAGGCTGGAATCAAACCCAGGACCCTGGCGCTGTGAGGCAGCAGTGCTAACCACTGTGCCACCATGCTTGGTGCAATCTCCTCTAGAAACACTTGTGACCGGATGAAAATAACACATTTTTTTGGATGACTGTTCTGATCTTAAATAGAAACATTAATTCACAAAGCCTGTGATCCCCTGTGATATACTGTGAAATATATGCACAGCATTTTGCAATCTTTAAGCTTATCTTCAAGCATAAACATATTTATAATGACGCCTATTTTTAGCCTATCAGCACAATCAGAGTCAAACATATACAGACAGACAATGTGCTTACTCTGTGGTTTACAGTGACTATGTCTGGGATGAACAGTTAATGAGCCATGACTGTGATGATTGGGTGCTTTGCATTGTCCCTCTGAGTAGCCTTTGAAACTGGCTAGGGGAATGATCCAACAATCACGGCAGAAGCCCTCACATGCAGGAACAAGCCTTGAGGCCTCCTGAATAAAGAGAAGAGGGGGCCTTTGTGTGAGATCACAAAGCCTAGCTGTAACTTGCCTTTCTGAGTACTGAGTGCGAGTGTTGAATCTGATTCCAGCTTTTCATTCATTTGTAAGAACCAGGTGTCAGGCTTTCAGACAATCCCTTCCTGCACAGCTAGATGATAGCAACTGTAAAAATACAATAAAATGACATTACTAACATATTCCTGTCTCTGTGACCAATACTGAAATCTTGTTAGCTTACTTACTTGGTCCATTTGTATCTTTTAAGACAGGATTTACACAACAATGGATTGGCAAACATTTGAATGACTCTTGAAGGTATATGACATGTAGCAGTTACTCTGACAGCAATTGCGCCTCTGGGACGGATAGTTAGGAGTTCAGGCCTCATTGACATTAATTTGAGGTTGTAAACTATTTTGGACGCCAGAAAACATTTTGATGAAGATTAGATGATAAACCGAGAATCCATTGCCTATCCAGTTGGATCTCAAAACCCTCACGATGTTAATTGTTAAGAGGACGTTTGCTGTTTTCTCCTTGCACCAATTTCCCATAGAAATGGGATTTTACTGTCCTTATCGATTGGGCATCTGTCATCTCCCAAAAAAAGAGATAATTCTCTAACAATTCTGCCTGTTGTTGAGCAGTGTTACCCTGCAAAATAGATTTTGGAGATATTACAAATTTGCAGACACTGAGTGGAATTCTCTCAAAAAAATTCTAAGTGTTGAATTTGCGTGAAAACTGGGGTAATTCATGTTGTTATTTTCAGTGGGAATTCAGAAAAGAATCTCCCACAGTCTGTGCACTGCAGAGGTCACCAGCATGAATATCATTGAAAACTAGAATATCATTAAAAACTATTCCCGCTGGAGAGGGCGGCAACATAACGTTGAGCGGGCAAATGCGCATGCGCCGATCTGTCAGTGCTGAGATTAGCGCTTGCGCAGTGGCCCCACAGTGATGGCCTCTCGATTGCTGGCCAGCTCGATCACTGGCGAGCCCCACGATCCCTGCAATACTGGCCCTCCACCCCCACACCCCCCACCCTTCCCCCCCTTGGGCATGATCGCTGGCCTCCTGATCATTCCTAGACCAGCGTAGACACCCCCACCCCCCTCCCCCCAGGCTGCCATGATCTCCAGCCCCCCCACCGATTTTTTCCCTCCCCGCAGGCTGACCGTCCTCCCGCCTGACCTCCCCCCAGTCCGCCCCAATTGCTGACCTTCCTGCTTCCCCCACCAATTCTGACTGCAGAGTGGCTGTGGGATCCCCACCCCCACCAATCCCATCCCCATATGCTCCGTCTCCTTGGCACTGCCCCATGCCCGATGGGCAGTGCCAAGGTGCCCCCAGGCATTGGCACTTTGCTCCTTGGGTAGTGCAGGAGGCAAAGGCTGGCACTGCCAGTGTGTGCCAATGCCTGGGGGGGGGTACACCCCCTGCCACCCGACCCTCTTGAGGGCCTTGATTGCCACCCCTTCACTCCAGCGGAGTCGGGCCGCTAGCTCCCCGAAAATGGGGCGCTACTGTGAAATATTCTGGAGGGGTGGGAGACACTAGCAGGCCCGGACACTTCTGTCCTGGGCCTGTTAATCGTATTTAAATTGTATTACAATGAGCATGTAAATGGTCTTTGCGCCTCCCTACTGATTTCTGGCGCGGAGCAGACGCCGCTGGACATTCGGAGCTGGGAGACGTAAGCGGGGTGCGAACGCTTGCGGGAACCCCGTGAATGGGCTGACGTGAGAATCACCTGGCCCAATGCGCTACAAATTTAGCGCAGCAGGATGGGAGAATCTCAGCCGCTGTGTCTGATGCTGATCAGATAGAAAACCAGCCACTTGTCTGGCTTTGTTGAAAAGGTCCTGACTTCTGATCCATGATGTGGAAAACCTTCGTCAGTACTAGAATCTGCACAGAGGGCAGTCAAAAGAATCAGCACAGCACATACTCCCTTTTTATGGCACTCGCTGTCATCGGGTAAGTTGAAATGTTCTGTGGGATTGTTAGTGAATGGTTGATGGGTGAATCTTGGTGAGCGGATGGGTAGGGTGAGGGTTGATAGGTGGGTGATGGAAATGGGTAGGAGGGATGAGGTAAGTGGGTAGAATGGCAGACAGGAAGGGTGGCAAGTAGGTGAGATAGTAGGGTGGCTGGTAAGGTGGCAGATGGGTATGGGGAAGGTGGGTGTGTGGCCTGTGGGTGAGATGATAGAATGGCAGGTGCTTAGGGTGTAGGATGGCAGGTGGATAAGATGGTAGGGTACAAGGTAGGGAGGGTGGCAGGTGTGCAAAGTGGCAGGTGAGTGTGGTGGTAGGAGAAAAATAATCAAATTTGTTAGACAATTACAGAATGGGGCTAGAGAGCTAAAATTCTTCAATATTCAATCACTCAGCGGCTTGCCTTGGAGTAAGACTTTTACTGAACCAGTTATTGAACCTTCCTTTCCTTCTTTAAGGCCATTCCATTGTCAAAACTCACCTAGAAGCACAGAATCATAGAATCCCTACACCCTACAGTGCAGAAAGAGGCCATTGGGCCCATCGAGCCTGACCGACAACAATACCATCCAGGTCCTATCCCCGTAACCCCATGTATTTACCCTGCTGATCTCCCTGACACTAAGAGGCAATTAAGCATGGCCAATCCACCTAACCTGCATATCTTTGGAGTGTGGGAGGAATGCGGAGCACTCGGAGGAAACCCACGCAGATTCAAGGAGAATGTGCAAACTCCACATAGACAGTCACCTGAGTCTGGATTTGAACCTGGGTCCTTGGTGCTGTGAGGCATCAGTGTTAACCACTGTGCCACCATGTCGCCTTTCGCCTCTGTAAAGATGCTCTTTCACTAGTTTACGGAAAACACAATTTGTTTATTTACAGGTTAAAACTATACAGAGGCTTGCAGCCTCGTGACTGTATTCAGCTCCCAAGATGACTCTGAGTACAGAAACCCACGCTTCAGGATGACCCCTCTACCCTGCTCCTTCCTCTGCAGATTGATCTTTAAAGGGACAATCACCACAATCTCCTTGATCAAACTTTTGATTACCCAACCTAATATCAACTTTATCTCAATTTCTATTTTTGTCTATTTATATAGTTGTGAAATGTTTTATTAAAAGGACAAAGTATTCAGTTGAAATGACCCATGTTACTAACTATTATAAAGGGAGATACTTGCATGCCTAATGGTGTTTCTCAGATCTTCCTTGGTCTGGTCAAAGACAACCAGAGACTGGGATTCATTCTGTGAACACCATCGTGGCAATGGGCGGTATGTTCAGATAATGATGATTTTTCAGAGGGAACCTTACAGAGTTATGTAAGATCCTTTCCAATACACCATTGCAGTAGGGGCAAGATTACACTACTTCACGGTTCTGAAAGTGCAAAGCCAGTAAGGACAGTTGTCAGAAAATATTCCCTTAAAGAAATGAAAGGTTAAGAAAGACTTACATTTATAAAGGGCCATTCACGGTTGTACCGAAGCACTTTTCAGCCAATGAGCAAATGACGTATTTTGGAATTTATTTTAGTCACATTTTTTAAACCTCAGGAGCATTTGCACAGAGGTGATTATTATTTGTTTTGACAGGAAGAAAAGCTGAGGCCTGATTGTATAACAGGAAGATGGTATGGCATCAGTGTTTGAGAAGGACTCAGGAGCCTTTACCATGTCACTTTGTGATGAAATTGAAGAAAGTAACCAGGAATGGTCATGATTTTGAGGCGGTGCAGGGGTGTGGGGTGCGGGAAGGGTAATTGCTGCCTTGTAGCTGGAATTATTGGTTATTTGCAGAACAAAATAAATGTAGAGGAATTCAAAAATCAGGATTAATTTTGGTCAGGACTCTTGGGTTAAACCTGAGGCCAATCCAAAAAAATTGTGCCAATTGAGAAGTAACATGCTACAGACATGGTAAATAAATAAGTAAATCTATTATACTGAGGACTGCTAAAATGCATCTAAATGTGGTAGTTGATCAATTATTGCAGAAAGAAAAATGTTAGCAATATCATTCTTTAGTCATTATCCTGCTAATCCCAGGTGAGACATTAGTTACATAAGGCAGGCAGTTTATCCAACATTTAGGCAGTGAGAATCTATGGATATGAAAAGTAAAGAGCATTGCTAATGAGAGTTCTAAGAGTGATGAGTGTTATCTGTGACTGTATGTGTGTGTACTTAATGAACTGCTTTATCATGAATTTGTACAGTGCGCTATAGGGTACTTGTCTCATGCCTCATTGAGGTGATCAATAAACATTGCATGGTTGAACTTCAATAAAAGCTTGGATCACAAACTACAAAGCGCATTACTTCCAAGTCAGTTGAGATACCAAAGCCAGATTCCAGCTAAAGACATGAGGACATTTAGTCACTGTGTTTCAAAGTATGACTTAACAATACTGTATTACACTGACAATATTAAAGAATAAGGCGCCTGAGTAATGTTATAACGTTAGAGCTCAAATAAGACTCAAAACAAAACCACTGTCACTTTCAGATAACCAAGCACAACTGTGATTAACACTTCATTAACACATCTACAACCCTGCAACCCTTAACTTGCAAACAGTGCAACCAGCAGTGGGGAAAAGGATTGAAAATTATTTTCTTATGACTTTTTTTATTAATAGGACAAGTGATTTATCCTTCAGAAACTAATGTATCCGCTGCCTTCTTATCCTATGATACTGTGCCAAAAAATCGTCACACTACCACACAAGCAAAGTTTGTGATGTTGCATCATTCAAATCACCTACACAGTTATGAGAAATTGTTAACTGTTCATTAGTTGGATTAAATGACTCAATGTAATTGTCAAAATATTGGACAGCTACTACTTACTTCATTCTAGTTTAAATTGTAAAATAGTTGCTGAAGTGTAACTCCATGTTTTCTCTGTGAACTAAATATTAGTGAATTCAGGATGGAAAGGAAAGGCTCTGTGTTGTAGTTCACCTTGATTTAAATACAGTGAGGATACAAGCAGGGGAAGAGTTTAGCCTCATGGCACTATGTACTGCAACTCATGCAGCTGTTTTATAATATGTCTAAGTGGAAGTTGCCAAATCATTGGTAATTATTGGCAAATTCCCGACACAAAGTGCAATTTGAATTACAGCCAAGTCTTGCAGATGTTATGGCCAGAGTCACTTAGCATGTAATAGGACTGTTGTCACGTATGCTTCTGTGGAGTGGTTGAAACCGTTGTACAACATTTATTGCTGTGGGATCATCATGTACTGGGCTGAAGCTTTTAATCTGCAGTGGCAAGGTCTGATTTTCATCAGATATTTGGCAAACATGCTTGTTGAGACATACTGGCTCCCTATCAGTTTATTGCATTTGGCCAGACTGGAAGGTATCAGGTTTCATCGCTGACAGTCTCTGCTCAGCTGGCAAAGCACGGGTGTTAGGTGTAGTCCGATAGGCCCCAGTGCCCTTGAGCTAGGGAGGGGGAAATCAATTCGCATTTCTCTTGCTGATCACTACATGTAGTGATCCATGTTGGTAAGGATCTAAATCTAAAGAAGACATGAAAGTTAGGTGGACTGCCATGTGAATGTGGAATATGTTGCTATTTAAAATAGCACACCATTCAAACTAAAGGGAAAGACCTTAAGATTAAGGAAGACTTAGGTCATGGAATCAAATACATTCTATGCCTTGATATTGATAATAAAATATACAGTGGTTCTGAAGAACAATAAATACTCCAAACCAATAGGTAATGGCAAGGTGGGGATTTGGCTATGTTTCAGGACACATGGCTGGCATTCATGCCTGAGTTCACACATGAAGGATTGGTACTTGTGTGAGGTGCCCGAGGGTGAGCGCTGCCAGTAGATCTGTATCCGTGCATGAGGCAGTGCCTTCAGGAGAGGCAAGTAGAAAGTGGGAAGTGACAAATAAAAGGGACATGATAAATCTTCTTTTCAAGAAAGACAAGCACTGTAAATCCACTCCATGGGCTGCATAGTTACAGTCACGGCAAATACCAACTTCTCCTTGAATATTTATCAGTTGCTGTATGCAACCTACTGCAAACCATTGATGCATTTATGAAACAGCAAGTATGATGACAAGTACTGCTCTTTGCTGAATGATGTTGAAATGATGTGAAAGATGTCACACAGCTTGGAAAAAAGGAAGCAGCTGATCCTCTTGCATATCTATAAAGATGTGGATGTGATTCCATGGCACTGTGAAGGGATGATGTGGAGATGCCGGCGTTGGACTGGGGTGAACACAGTAAGAAGTCTCACAACACCAGGTTAAAGTCCAACAGGTTTATTTGGTAGCAAATACCATAAGCTTTCGGAGCGTTGCTCCTTCGTCAGATGGAGTGGAAATGTGCTCTCAAACAGTGCACAGAGACACAAAATCAAGTTACAGAATACTGATTAGAATGCGAATCCCTACAACCAGCCAGGTCTTAAAGGTACAGACAATGTGGGTGGAGGGAGCATTAAGCACAGGTTAAAGAGATGTGTATTGTCTCCAGACAGGACAGCCTGCAAGTCCAGGAGGCAAGCTGTGGGGGTTACTGATAATGTGACATAATGTTGGATTTATGTCACATTATCAGTAACCCCCACAGCTTGCCTCCTGGACTTGCAGGCTGTCCTGTCTGGAGACAATATACATCTCTTTAACCTGTGCTTAATGCACCCTCCACCCACATTGTCTGTATCTTTAAGACCTGACTGGCTGTAGGGATTCGCATTCTAATCAGTATCCTATAACTTGATTTTGTGTCTCTGTGCACTGTTTGAGAGCACATTTCCACTCCATCTGACAAAGGAGCAGCGCTCCGAAAGCTTATGGTGTTTGCTACCAAATAAACCTGTTGGACTTTAACCTGGTGTTGTGAGACTTCTTACTGTGAAGGGAGACAGTGCAAGGTTTCTGATCTGGAAGAGAAACAGTGCCATCTTGTGTACTTTCTTGTACACTGGACTCTGCAATCTTCCAGAGTATTGCTGATGTAAACTGTATTTTTAATAACTTGCGCTAAGAACCCTTAACATAAAAGGTTGGGTCTGCTCATCTCATTAGATTTCATAATGGAAGTCAGCCATTTCATAAACAAAAATAGCCAAAGCTGCACTAAAGACCCTGCACAGCTTGTCTACTTGTGGCTGGCTTTAAAGTGGGAAATGTGTGTTTGATAACCATTGAAAATGAGTTGAACTACAGATCATAAGATAAATGCTAGTATTCAGAATAGGAACTTGATTGATTGGAACCCTAATAGAAACAAATATAAGAAAGAAATATTTGCATTTACATTTCACCTTATCATCTGATCAGATTGTCTTAAAACACTGTACAATGAATGACTGTTTGATTGCAGTGACTAGGTAAACTATATAGAAATGGTTTTTTAAAAACTTGCGTTATTTGCCTGTTTTATTAAAATATGTTTGATAAAGGAGTATGTAAGATGTGCTCTAATAAAAGAGAAATGGTAGTTTCTAAAATTAAGTGCTGTTTGATACAGTATTTCTATTTTAAATTATAATAAATCAGCTCTTATAAATAGTTGAGAGCTTGTCAGTGAGTTCCATGGTAATGAGTAGTGGTATGTGAAAGTCTGGTTGAGATGGTGCCAAGCCATTCCATTTGGGTGAGATAGCTTTCAGAGATGTTAGAAAATAGCCCTTACGAGTTACTGTGGTTACCCTCTTCCCTACTGATATAATGCTTTTCATTTCATTACTTTATGAATCTTGTGCTGTAATTTGTTACAATTTCAACTTTCTTAAATGTGATATTTAATTCCACGGGTAGTGTAATATTTTGTACCAAATCATTTGACAGCAAAATGGGGTTACAGGTCAAAGGTAAAGTATTCTATTACAGCCTTTCCTTTGTGCAGTTACATGAGCAGAACAGAATTATTATCCATGATTAGTGTGAACATCAAAGAAAATAACTGATCTTAGCCCATGCAGAAAGAGTTGTTTTTATCAGTCAGGTGAACTTTGACCTCTGTTGCTAATGTATTGCTGCATCTGCTGATGAGTACTGTCATGATGAGTGAGCACATTATAACTATAATAACTCCAGGAGTCAGCTGCAAAGGAACAGTGCTTTATTGCACAAAATAAAATAAAGCAAAACCACAAGCCTGTGGTGAACATTAACAGGTCTCAACTAGGACGATATCATAATGGACCCACTCAGAGGCCTGCTTTATAGAAGGCTTGGTATATGAGCTCTACCTGGTAAGTAATTACCAATCACCAGGGAGCTCGTATTCTACAAGTCCTACAATAATTCCCCATGCAATTCCTGGGGGTTATCACAGTAACAATATGAATAAAAAATACACTGGTTTCGGTTAGTAGTGATGGCTTTGTCATTAGCAGACACTATTATTCATGTTATTTATTGTCTCGCCACAGAATGCAACTGTAATCGCAGGGCTTACCAATGCGAGTGGGACCCTAGACTATACCAACAGACTGGAAGTGGTACACGCTGTTTGAACTGTGTCGGTAACACTGAAGGACTACATTGTGAGAAATGTAAGGAAAATCACTACCTTCCCAGGCCAGGAGGACACTGTCAACCTTGCAGATGCAACTCACTGGGTAAGTGCATGGAATTAGAAATTATGCCTTTCTATAATGTTAAGCTGAAAGTTAAGGCTATATTGGATTAGGGTTAAGGTTAATCAGATTAAGAATTACATCTTAATCCATTTTTACTTTACCTGAAAGAATGTGAGTGAGCTCTTGGGACCATTTTCTACATTCAATATTTGTTATCAATCTCCACATATGATTTGGTGATTTTTGCTGCTTGTTTGGGAGTATGAATTAACAAGATTAATGGGTGGCACGGTAGCACAGTGGTTAGCACTGCTGCTTCACAGCTCCAGGGACCTGGGTTCGATTCCCGGCTTGGGTCACTGTCTGTGTGGAGTTTGCACATTCTCCTCGTGTCTGCGTGGGTTTCCTCCAGGTGCTCCAGTTTCCTCCCACAGTCCAAAGATGTGCGGGTTAGGTTGATTGGCCATGCTAAAAATTGCCCTTAGTGTCCTGAGATGTGTAGGTTAGAGGGATTAGTGGGTAAATATGGGGGTAGGGCCTGGGTGGGATTGTGGTCAGTGCAGACTCGATGGGCCGAATGGCCTCTTTCTGTACTGTAGGGTTTCTATGATTTTTCTATGAAGAAGCATAGAATCCCTAAAGTGCAAAGGGAGACCATTCGGCCCATTGAGCCTGCACTGATAACAATCCCACCCAGGACCTACCCCGTAACTCCACATATTTACTCTGCTAATCTCCCTGACACTAAGGGGCAATTTATCATGGCCAATCAACCTAACATTTTTTTAAACTTTATTTATTAGTGTCACAAGTAGGCTTACATTAACACTGCAACGAAGTTACTGTGAAAATCCCCTAGTTGCCACACTCCGGCATCTGTTCAGGTACACTGAGGGAGAATTTAACATGGCCACTCCACCTAACCAGCACATCTTTCAAACTGTGGGAGGAAATCGGAGCACCTGGAGGAAACCCATGCAGACACGGAAAGAACGTGCAGACTCTGCACAGATAGTGACCCAAGCTGGGAATCAAACCTGGATCTCTGGCACTGTGAGGCAGCAGTGTTAACCACTGTGCCACTGTAACCTGCACATCTTTGCAGTGTGGGAGGAAACCGGAGCACCCGGAGGAAACACACGCAGAATGTGCAAACTCCACACAAACAGTCACCCTAGGCTGGGATTGAACCTGGGTCCCTGGTGCTGTGAGACAGCAGTGCTAACCACTGTGCCACCATACTGCCCTACCAACCAGTGCCCTGCATTTATTTTGCTGTAAGAGTTTTAACAACACCAGGTTAAAGTCCAACAAGTTTATTTGGTAGCAAATGCCATATTTTGCTGTAACATGAGGCCTTACTGTGATGGCAGTTATTCAGACCCACTTTGACATGGGTCTGTTTTCATTTCTTTGTACTGTAATCATACATAATTCCAAGATTAGCTGATAGAAGGGGAATCTTGCATTTGTGGTTGATAACGTTCCCTTGATTTAAAACAAAAAAGACAAGACAAACATAATTAGGAGAAAAATGTTGTTCGTGTACTGCAGCTTCAAAGCAGTACTATGCAGACTTTGTAGATTCCCTGGGGGTAGGTAGCACCTACCAGTCAGATCATGTAGGTTTCCTCAGTGATGTCAATGAAGAAAGCCATGCAGGCCCCATAAGTGATATCCCACAACAATGTCTGCCACCGAGTTCGTGAGTCGTAGAAACATTATGGCGCAAAGGAGGCTGTTCATGCAGGCTCTCCGTAGAGCAATCCCATTCCCCTGCTCAATCCCCATAGCTTTACACACTTATGTCCCTCAATTTCCTTTTGAAATCGTCTCTGCTTCCACCATCCTCACAGACAGTGGGTTCAGTTTATTATCATTCACTGTTAAAAATACTTCTTCCTCAAGTCCCCACTTCCCACATTATATCTTGCCCAAAACCTTAAACCTGTGTCTTCTAGTCCTTATACAATCAGCTAATGGGAACAGCTTTGTCTACGTTGTTTAAACAGTCATAATTTCATGCATCTCTATCACAGAGTTCATAGAATCCCTACAGTGCAGAAGGAGGCCATTCGGCCCATCGAGTCTGCACCGACAACAATCCCACCCAAGCCCTATCCCTGCAACTCCCGTATTTACCCTACTTGTCCCCCTGACACTAAGGGGAAATTTAGCATGGCCAATCCACCTAACCCGCACATCTTTGTGGGAGGAAACTGGAGCACCCAGAAGAAGTCCATGCAGACACGGGGAGAATGTACAAACTCCACACAGACAGTGACCCGAGGCCAGAATCAAACCCAGGTCCCTAGCGCTGTGAGGCCACAGTGCTAACCACTGTACCACTTTGCAGCCCTAACCAGATCTTCCCCAATCTCTTAAATCCAAGAAGAACAACCCCATCTTCTCCAATCTAACCTTGTAGCTAAAATCCCACATCCCTGGAAACATTCTAGCAAACCCTCTCAAAGGGCACTTGCTCTTCTAAAGGGCTACTGACCTTCCTCCAAAGATGCCCCAGGACCATATCCAAAAGGATAACTTACCTCTCTGGACGGGTACTCTACCTCTCCAAAAAAACTGGCAAGAATATACTTTCTCCTACCAGGCTTAATGTGCATAAATTGTATTTTTCATTCCCTCCCTGTGAAAATCAGACCAGACTGAAGGCAGCTGCACTTTAACATGTGCAACTGCCTCTGTGAACCACAGATGTTCCTCAACCCACTCCGGTTCCCCCCTCACTGCTAATGTGGCAGAGGTTGGGTTCAGGAGCAGGACTTCTGAATTCTAGCCTCCAGCGCCAGATGGAGAGCCTTGCCGGCAGCGTGAAAATTCAGATCTAATTGTGGCCTAACCAGAACTTTTTAAGGCTGTATTTATGAAACCAAAGATCCATATGCTTTGCTAATTACTCGCGTAATATATCTAGCCATTTTCAAACATCTCTGCATATGAGCACTTGTTCCTCTGTACCTACATCCCTGCACATGCTTTAGAATTGTGTCATTAGATCTATATTGCCTCTCATTGTCTCTTCTGACAAAATGCATCAACTCACACTTCTCTGTGTGGAATTCTATCGGCCACTTATCTTCCCATTCTGCTAACCTATTTATGTCCTGTTGCAGTCAAATGGTTTCATCTTCAATGATTACAAAAACAGCCCAGAGGGTGATTTTCCCCAAAAAAACAATGCCCAATGCGCAGGAAAACGAGTGATTTTCCCGTCCGATCTTTGGGCGAACTTAGTCAGTTGAATTTCTGGCACTCTGTGCTTCACAGAATGAGCCAGGGGATTCACGCTGGTAGTGGGGTGGGCGGGGCCTAATCCTGTCTGAGAGGCTGGCATCAGCGCTCTGAGTGGGCCACTGTGCATGCGCCAATCTCCCAGCACTGGCTGCCCATCGCTGGCCTCCCGATCACCAGCCTCCCGATGGCTTCCCTGATCCCTCTGACCACCGGCCCTGACCCTCCCCTGATTGCCACCCAGTGCCACCCTGGCAATGCTAGCACTGCCAGGGTGCCAGGCTAGCATTGCCAGGGTGGCACTGACAACAGGGCACCCCCCCTATCCCTAACCTGCTGGGGGGGGCCTCAATAGCCTCTGCCCCCACTAGCGAGGCCATCACACCTGGTCCATATTGCTGGGGACCAGCTTTAATCCCTGCTGGTGGGAACCTCCCCCGGTGGGGGTAGGAACTTTAGTGCGCCCGGACAATTGAGTCCCAGGCTCGCTAGAGAGATGCTAATCACTATTAGCATATTGTAATCAACCTCATGCCGTTTCCTGGCCCACAGCGCAGCGGGCTGGGAAAATAGTAACGTTTATTTATTAGTCATAAGTAAGGCTTATTTTCCCTGCAAATGAAGCTACTGTGAAATTCCCCTCGTCACCACAGTCCGGGTCAATGCACCTAACCAGCACAATTTTCAGAATGTGGGAGCAAACTAGAGCACCCGGAGGAAACCCATGCAGGCAGAATGTGCAAACTCCTCACAGACAGTGACCCGAGCTGGGAATCGAACCCGGGTCCCTGGTGCTGTGAAGCAGCAGTGCTAACCACTGTGCGACTATGCCCCCCGTGTCTTCCAACCAGCAGTCTGAAAAACAACCATTTACCATAACGTGGCGATTTCTGTCCTGAGACCAGTTTTTTCTTAATCCACACTGATACTGACCGTTTATTGCATGAGCCTCATTTTTGTTAACTAGCCTTTCACCAGGCCCTTTGTCGAATGCTTTCTTAAAATCCCATATAAGCAATATCCATTGCATTCTCTTCACCAACTTCCTCTGTTATTTCATGAAAATATTCAATAAGATTAGTCAAGGATGATCTGCCTTTTAAAAATCCTTGCTGCCTACAATTAGTTAATTCAAACCTCTCCAAGTGTTGCTCCACCCCCCAACCCAATTATTGTTGCTAAAACCTTGTCTATCACTGATGTTAAGTCTGTAGGTACCAGGAATGTCCATACACCCTCTCTTGAATAAGGGTATCACATATGCCTCTCTCTATACCTGTGGCACTACCCCTATATCTAGGGAAGTTTGGAAAATTATGGCAACACAACTACTATCTCCACCTTACTTCCTTTAGCAGCCTGAAATGCAAGCTATGCAGACCAGGCAATTTATCTAAGTATAGTACATCTGCCTATTAATTTTCATCCCATGTTGCAACTACCATCTCTGCTTCTACCAGTGTTCTGTCATCTCCCTTTTAGTAAACACTGATACAAATGCTTATTAAGCCTGTACCTCTAAGCATACATCACATCTTTATTTCTAATTGGACCCACTCCACCTCTTACTACGTGCTTATTATTTACATGCCAATAGAAGATTTTTGGGTTCCCTCAGAGAATCAGTGTAGTCTATGAAATGTGGCTTTATAGTAGTGAAACATTAGCATATATTTCCCCCAGCCCAGTTGTTTTACCAGTCTGTGTATTTTTCTAAGCACGTAATAATGTATATTGAGGCAATTAGACACTTTAATCTGTGTATGTACAAAGCAGCGATTATGGGAGATAGCTATTTATTCTCAGCACTTTTAGACAGAAAACAAATTGAAGTTGCAGCATCACTAAGACAGGAACAATATTTATCTTATAACAACGCTGTGCAAGGGCTCTGTTTGGATTCTTTGCATTTTATAACAAATTATAATAAATACGACCAGTTTGATCTATCAAATCTGTACATGGAAAAACATGTTTACTTAAGTTTATTTATTTATATATTATAAAATGACTTATATTAACACTGCAATGAAGTTACTGTAAAATTCCCCTAGTCGCCACACTCCGGCACCTGTTTGGGTCGATGCACCTAACCAGCACGTCTTTCAGATTGTGGGAGGAAACCGGAGCACCCAGGGGAAACCCATGGGGACACAGAGAGAATGTGCAAACTCCGCACAGACAGTGACCCAAGCCAGGAATCGAACCAGGGTCCTTGGTGCTGTGAGGCAGCAGTGCTAACCACTGTGCCACCGTGCCAGCCTATTGGTAATGTAAAAATAGTTAACTAATGGGATCAGCTATAATCAGTTATTATAACAGCTATTGGGTAAATGCACTTTCATTTGATCTGCTCAGTACTCTTGACTGATTCCGAGCCTTGTGTGATTACACAGGTTGCACAGCCCGAACACTGTCCCTTCAGAACCCTTTAATAAGAATGGAAATGGCAACAACCAGAAATAGAGATAGTGAAGCTCCTGTTAATAGAAGTTTATTATTACCTTGTGACCAATGAACATATGTAGGCAAAACTAATAACAATAATTGGCTAGCTACTGTTATATTATTAATGTTATATCTGCATAGGTACCCACTCATTTTATGAAAGATAAAATTATTCTGTTTGAATGACATTATGATTTAACGGGGAGGCGATGGCCTAGTGGTATTATCACTAGACTATCAATCTAGAGCCTCAGCTAATGTTCTGGGGACCTGGGTTTGAATCCTGCCACAGCCAATGGTGGAATTTAAATTCAATTAAAAAATCTGGAATTAAATCTGCTGATGACCATGAAATGATTGTTGGAAAGACCCATCTGGTTGTCCTTTATGGAAGGAAATCTGCCTTTTTTTACCTGATCTGGCCTACATGTGACTCCAGGGCCACAGCAATGTGGTTGACTCTCAACTGTCCTCCAAGGGCAAATAGGGATGGTCAATAAATGCTGGCCAGCCAGCGACACTCATGTCCCACTAATGAATTTTTAAAAATTATATCTCATCTTTAGTGATATAAAACTGGTGACATCAAAGACTCCATGGAATGTATTATCTTTTATATGATTTAACCAAGACAGCATCGGGAGTACCCAGGAAGCAGGTTGTTGCTCTGCTTACCCTCAAGGTTAAGAGAAAGTTTGAAGAAAAATGAAGAAGGAAGAACAGCTTTGACTTTTGTCCATTGTTCATGTAGTAAACAGATTGCAATAGAGCACATGGGATGGTTCTCATGTTAAGCAATAATTAGGGGAGTGCATTATTCAAAATTCTCTTTATCACATTGTTGAACCATTTGAAAACACTGGAACAATGAGCTGCTTCTTGAACTGTGACATTGATATGCAAAGTACTTGTAGCCAGCCAGTTTGTTCAGAATTACCCTGGGCTCTATAATATCTACCTGAACCTCAGTTTTATATATTTTATAGACTGAGGGCAGCAACTCTAATAATGCAACACCCAGTTCTTTAGGATTATACTGAAGATCAACCTGTATTATGATCCTGAAATCCTGGGTGGATTTTGCATTCACAAACTTCGAATCAGCAGTAAGTGTTAAGAAAAGCTGACATGAACTACATTTCGTGCCCGCAACAAAATCTTGTTTTAATGTTTCCTCAGGTTCCACAGGAAGTGGTTGTGATGAATATGGTCGTTGTAGGTGTAAACCAGAAGGTGTGATTGGAGACAAATGTGACAAATGTCAGCCTGGTTTTTACTCATTATCCAGCACTGGTTGCAAGTAAGTGAGCTGATAACTTCTCCTGACTGAAATTCCCCGTCCCACAGTGTGACATACAAAAGCTGTACATTTAATGGATAATAGAAACAGAAAATTCTGGGAGGTTGATATTGTTATTGGGAACATGTTAGGGTATTTAGAAATACATAATCTAATCAAGCAGAGTCAGCATAGTTTCATGATGGGGAAATCATGCCTGACAAATTTATTAGAATTCTTTGAGGTGGTGTCGAGCAGGATGGATAAGGGAGAACCACTGGATGTAATATACTTGGATTTCCAGAAAGCATTAATAAGATACCACACAAAAGGCTTCTTAATAAGTTAAGAGCCCATGGTGTTGGCAATAGCATATTAGCATGGTTAGAGGATTAGCTAACTGATAGAAGACAGAGAGTTGGGACAAGAGGGACGTTTTCAGGATGGCAACCTGTAACTAGTGGAATGCTACAGGGATCAGTGCTGGGACCATAATTATTTACATTACATATTAATGACTTGGACGAGGGAAGTGAATGTACAATTGCCAAGTTTGCGGATGACTCAAAAACAGATGGGGAAGGCAAGTGGTGGGGTTTGACACAAAGAACCTACAGAGGGATATACACAGGTTAGATTACTGGACAAACACTTGGCAGATGGAATATAATGTCAGAAAATGTGAAGCTATGCACTTTGGTAAGGAGAATAAATGGGCAGAATATTATTTAAATGGAGAAAGATGGCAGAAAACTGCAGCACAGAGGAATTTGGGGTCCTCGTGCATGAAACATTTAAAGCTATCATAGAAGCTCAGCAGGTAATCAGGAAGACAAATGAAATATTGGCCTTTATTTCAAAGGAAATTGAGTATAAGGAAGGGGCCACGGTGGCACAGTAGTTAGCACTGCTGCCTCACAGCACCAGGGACCTGGGTTCGATTCTGGCCTTGGCTGACTGTCTGTGTGGAGTTTTCACGTTCTCCCTATGTCTGTGTTTGTTTCCTCCGGGTGCTCCGGTTTCCTCCCACAGTCCAACAATGTGCAGGTTAGGTGGATTGGCCATGTTAAACTGACCCTTTAATGTCCAAAGATGTGTAGGTTAGGTGAATTAGCCATGGTAAATGTGCACGGTTATGGGGCTAGCGCAGGAAGGTGTGCCTGGGTAAGATGCTCCTTCAGAGCGTTGGTGCAGGCTCGATGGGCCGAATGGACTTCCTCTGCACTGTAGGGATTCTATGGTTCTATAAACTTAGGAAAGTCTTGCTAAAACTATACAGTGCTAGTTAGACAACACTTGGAATACTATGAACAATTTTCGTCCCTTTAGCTAAGGAAAGATATACCAGCATTGAAGACAATCCAGAGAAGGTTCACTAGGTTGATTCCAAGTAGGGAGGCATTTTTTGATGAGGAGAGGTTAAGTAGGTTAGACCTGTACTCATTGGAGTTTAGAAGATTGAGTGGCGACCTTATTGAGACATATAGGATTCTCAGGGGGCTTGACAGGGTAGGTGCTGAGAGGTTGTTTCCCCTTGTGGGAGCGTTAAGCACTAGAGGGGATACTCCCAGAGTAAAGGGTCACCCATTTAAGACAGAGATGAGAGGAATTTATTCCCTTAGGTGACAGTGAAACTGTTGAATTCTTTACCACAGAGGGCTGTAGAGGCTGGGTTGTTAAGTATGCTCAAGGTGGAGATAGACAGATTTTTAATCAGTAAGGGAATCATGGGTTATGGGGATAAGGCGGGAAAGTGAAGTTGAGAACTATAATGCCAGATCAGTCATGATCTCACTGAATGGCAGAGCAAACCCGATGGGCTGAATGGTCTATTTCTGCTCCTACATCCTGTGGTATAGGCTAGTGCTCTGTGTGTAGATCCTCTGTCAATTCTGCAATTGACAAGTAAACTGTCATTTTCCCTGTAGAGATACTGATAGATTTACTGTTTATTTGCAATATGGTCCGTTTTATTTACGATATGCAACTTTTGGAATTTTCTTATAATTTCACCTCTGCACTTTCAACAGAATGTTACATTGCAGAAACAAGCCACTTAGCTCAGTAAGGCCGTGTCAGTGTTTTGGTGACACATAAGCCTCCCATGCTGTAATCCCAATGCATTGACATAAACCCACATCACTTCATATGTCACAAAGTTGGCCTTTTGTCGGGATGGTAGCATAATGCTAACGTTACTTGGCTAGTAATGCAGAGGCCCAGATGAATGCTCCAGAGACATGAATACAAATCCCAGCATGCCAGCTGGTGCAATTTAAACTCAATTAATAAATTAATCTGGAATAAAACATTAGACACATTGATAACAAGCATGAAACCACTAGATTGTTGTTTAAAAACCCATCTGGTTCATGAATGCCTTTCAGAGGAGAACGTCTGCTGTCCTTTATCTGGTCTGGCTCACATGTGACTTCTGACAGTAATGTGGTTGATTCTGAAATGGCCTAGCAAGCCACTCAGAGGGCAATTAAGGATGGGCAATAAATGCTGGCCTTGCCAGTATGAATAAGAAGAAAAGAAACACCAGCCGCACCTCTTCATTATAATAAATTCTCTGCATGCAGAGCAGCTATGGAACCACATGAAGTGCGAGTTAGCGCCTTTAGGATCAGATGGGAGAAAATTATAAGGAAAAGTATTTGTTACTTGCAACAAATGAATCACTGTTTGGTATACAGTTTATCTTTAATTGTTAAACTGTATTCGGTATTGACAGGCGCTGTACGTGTAATATGGCCGGCGTTACGGAAATCTGTGATGTTGAAACAGGAACATGTACCTGTAAATATAATGTGGAAGGCTCCAACTGTAACCGGTAAGTGCTCTACATTTTGTTTAAAAAAATCTAGTTCAATTTTAATGCTTTTTACACTACATTTATAATGAATATTAACAAACAAATTATTCTATATTCCTGAATTTGATTTAATAGCGTTTAGAGTATTCTATACTGGTTAATTTGCTACTTTTTCAGCCATTCTCTGCAGTTCCATTCTATTAGTTTGTGAGCTTGCACCTAGAGATGCATTTTTCTAAACTGCAACTTCTTTAAGGATCTTTAAAGTTGGTTATTATTGTCTGTTTAAAAAACAGCTGGATAGAGGGTGTTTTTTCAGGTTTAAATTTAAATGGGGACCATTCATGGAAAATAATTTGATTATAAAAACTTGCAACAAATCTGCAAAATATATATTACATGTGACTGAACAGGCCAATTGTTGACACGTGGTTCTTTGGAACATGGGGCAAGGATGTCCCACAAGGTAGTAGGATCCGGAGTGCAGGATTTGCTTCCATTTCTTTTCTTCCCTGCTCTGCCTCACCATTAAGATGCTGTGACTGAAAGTGTGAAGCAGTTTGGTGGACAGGTTATTTTGAATGATTGGTAGCAAGTTCCTCTCAATCATTGTCAATGCTGCCACACTTCAGAATGTCTTTGAAGTATTTACTTTGTCTTTCCCTGGAACACTCACTATGGTACAGGAGTGTGGAGATGACTACAGCTCTGTACACTAGGACTTTTGCCGACTTGCAGAGGTCTTTGTTGGTAAATAGCCACTGGTTTGTAGAAGGTGGAGTTGATGTCATGTATCCGGTGTTGAATCTCCTTGTTCGTGGTGGCCTTTTGAGAGAGGTGGCTGCCTAGGTATAGGAAGTGATTAACATATTCCAGAATCCTGAAGATAGTCACAATTGTCACATTCCTGAAGGTGGTGGTGCGTAGGGAGCAGAAGTGGGTGGGGGAGGGAGGGTTGTGGTTGAAGAGGAGCGTAAGTTCTTTTTCCTCCAGAATCCATAGGATGAGTGCATGGGATCTTGGGGTAGGACTTTTGTGCAACCCGCCATGTTTTTTGTTGTGGTGGGAGGCGGCCCACTATAGACCAGTGGCAGGATCTTCTGGTCCTGCCGCCATTCTCAAGGTGGTTTCCCATTGAAAGCACCCTTTGCCGCTGTGAAACTTGCGGTGGAGGTGTGCCGGCGGTGGGACCAGAAGATCCCGCTGGCATGAACGGCCAGGAAGTTCTGACCTTGATGTGAGCAAAAGTCCAATAGCTTTGAACACATCTGCGGACTTTGCTGTTTTCCATCTATTTGATTTCTTATTGCAACTCTCCCATTGATAGTAATCCATCAGTGGATTCTACCACACCGCAGTGGGGGGTAGACTGGCGATTATCAGCTGCCACTGTGGATTCACGGTTGAGGAGTTGTTAGAAATGTTCTTTCTAGTGTTGACGGATGGCATTGTCATCTTTAAAATGAGAAACACAATCTTGTGAGTGAAGGAGATTTTGTTCATTTGACATTAATCTATAGATGGTCCTGGTAGCTTCAAAAAGGCTCCATATGTCATGATTGTCAGCATATTGTTTGCTTTCTCTGCCACCACATGTTCTTTATCTCCTGGGTTTGCCTTTGTGTTTCAACCTTGAGCCTTGTTGCCTTCTTGATTTGTAGCTTTGGCTTATTCTGCCAGGTAATGAGGCTGCTCATTCTTATCTCCAGGAGGCCACTTATTTCAGCATTGTTTTCATCAAACGATGCTCAAACCAATGCTTTCAGCACAAAAGTCTAGTACAGATTACTTAATTTAATCCCACTGTTCTAGATGTTAGATGTTGGAACATTTTCCCGATCGGTTGTGAGCTGCATTTGATATCTGTCTCTCAGTGCTGAGACATTTCTCTTTTCTATCTTGGATTTTTGGGCTTTGGAATGTTTTAGTGCTAGGTGGATGTTCATTCATGATTTAAAAATCTTTGATCCATTTTACAGGCATCAGTCTCCCACATGGATCAAGTGATGCAGACATCACTTGGATCTTTGACCAGAACAATATATAACAAAGGAAGTGCTAATGCTTTGATCGAGGGTACCTCCGTGTGGTTTAGTATTTGTCCTACTGCTGGAAGAGGATGTTTGTTATAATGAGGCCACGCTGAGCACGCTTTAGAAGGAGGATGCTATTTGCATTGGCAGTGTAATGTAGCAATGCCTGGAGCACCAGAAGAAAGGCACCATTGCTAATTTAAATAGTCAGATCACAGGGCAGAGGAGTTGAATGAATCATCCTGTGTAATGGTTCAGGATGTAAATGCACGGCACTCAATTCTCTGTATGTGTTGTGTTAACAGTTGGTATGTGTTGGAAGCATTAAGAAGCACATATTTTATTGGCTATCAGTCACAGAGGTAAGAATTCAGCCTGGGTTCCCACTCTTAATTGGTATCCGTTGACTTGTTCGAGAAAATGCAGTTAGTGATGGGAGTAAGTTCTGACTGTGACATGCTGCACATTTTTTTTTGTTTGTCAACAATCACTTTCTTAGTTCACATTTGCAGCTGTTGCTCTCCATCATGAGTTAAAGGACTTGTATCTGAGCATTGTATCTGTACCCTCGGGGGAGAATAACTGGTGGGGAGAAAAGGAAGAAGAATCATATATTCTAAATGTTTTATTCTCTCCCACAGTTGCAAGTCGGGTTATTACAACCTTCATCCAGACAACCCCATGGGTTGCTCAGCATGTTTCTGCTCCGGACATTCATCAGTCTGCAAGGTGGAAGATGGTTACAGGAAGGATAGCATCACCACCACCTTTGATTCAGGTACTACAGCAACTCAGCTTTAGATATTGCACTGCCAACAGTTTAACACAATGGAATTATCAATAAACTATATAGTTTCAAAATTGCCGTCAGTGATGTTATCGCATGAATGCTTAACACACTCCTATCAAACCCCTCTTCATGAAATTAAGATAGTGAACAAATAATTTGTGTGTGAGCTCACTCAATGTTTGAACAAAAATGTTCTAGATAATGATTTCCATGGTAATATCTTTCTCTGGCTTAAAGATAGTGTAGTTTAACTTACTAATTGCAGCTAAATTGGGATATTTCTGCAACATTAGACTACTAATTGCCATGGATTATATGAAGGCATGTGTGGTTTATTGGTCTGTTCTTGTAAGCAGATACTGAAGGATGGAAAGCACAGTACCGCAGGGGTGGAGACGTCCCTCTCATGAGATCATCATCACGAGACCTTATCGTTCACGCTACCGATGACTACCCAATGTTCTTTGTTGCTTCTGGTGAGTTGAGAGTAATGATGGTCATTTCATGTATTAGCCCCACAATTTTGTTATTGCTGGTTCATTTTATGTATGTCGAAATGCTGATACATTCTTTGATAACCTGCCCATATGAAATAAGATACAGTAACTTAACGTTTGGATGTCCATCTCACACGTGACATATTCTGACCCATTTTCCAATCTCTTCAAGAATTGACAATTTGCTGTTTTACACAGTTACATGTGGCTTGCAAGTCTTTGCCTCTAACACTCATTACTTCATAATATAGACATGGACTATAGGGTTGGGTTGTCAACTGTTCTGGAGCTTACTATTTACAAGTATATTGTTGATATTGATCTATCCTAATGTTGTGCCTTAGACTCTCACCTTAAAAAAAACATTAATTTTATGTGACATTTTATGTTGTTAATGGAAATAATTTGATTTTCAAGTTTGGTCATTTTAAAAAAATTTTTCAACAAGTCTTGAAAGATTGTTAGAATCTGCAATCCCCATATTTTTAAATCTTCATACACTGGTCCCCTAACTGACATTGGCAAAGCTCTGCAACCCTGAGGAGGTACTAGTCTGTGATTTTATTGTAGGCATATTTACTTTGTTACTGCTACATTAACAATGATACTCACCAGCTATTCCATCTGTGTTCCTTGTTAACATCACTTGGGTGGAGAAAGTACACAAGAACTATAACATATAATTTTAAAAAACTAATTATGCGAGTTAAATTCTGAAACCAGTGATCAAGTCAAGAGTACAATTGTCCATTGGCTTTCTCTACTCCATTATAAATGATCCACAACTCGATTCCTTTACAAGGATTAAGGAAGACAATGATTAAAGTGAATTTATCATTAATATTTGGCAATTAACAAGACAGAACCCATACTCTGGCCTGTTTCAGGATAAGGAACTGTGCTGTGCAGAATGATTGGCTGAGAATGAAGTCCATTACTCATGTCACCTGTTTCTTTCATCTTTAGCCAAGTTCCTGGGAAATCAAGTGTTGAGTTATGGACAGAATCTCTCCTTCACATTCTTTGTGGAAAGAAATGGTGCCTACCCATCAGTAGAAGATCTGATACTGGAAGGAGATAGTCAGACACTGACTGCTCAAGTGAATGCACAAAATAACCCAATCCCTTCTACGACAAAGCAGACATACAACTACAGGTAGATATTGCAGATGTTCTGAATCCAAGAGATCTTCGTTTCAGCTAACCCAGGAGTGGAATTCTTTCTGTCTTAATCATGGATTGGGTTCATTCCATCTCCTGGGCACATTATGCATTACAATTAATGCTCTTGTTGGCAAATGAAGCACTGGCCTGAGCTGCGCTGAATGGGAATATTTCAGCATCAAATTCAAAGAGTATTGTCTATCTATCAAAAGGCTGTAAATTTTGCATTGATTACACTGATAAAGTGATATAGTCAACTTTATGGTAAGAAAATGATTGAATAAATGGAGTTAATTGTTTAATTGGCTATTTGAGACCCAACTCCATGATGCATTACCGGATAACTTCTTCACAAGAACATAAACTATGCCATTTCACTGGTCTAAAGGACTATAATATCCTGTTGTTGTATTTCGTTTTTGTTAATTAGCCAATGGTGGAGGTTCAAATGAAAAGATTAGTAACCTTGTTTTGCTTTGTAGGCTCCATGAGGGTTTGGAGTATGGATGGAAGCCATTTCTGACCTCCTTTGACTTCCAGCAGGTGCTCAGCAACCTCAAAGCCATCAAAATCCGTGGTACATACAACAGGCAAAGTAAGTCTTCGGAAAGTTGACTTTATGCAGGTTTTTTAAAAGATAAATGAAATAGAGGAAGGATAGTGTTAAAAATTAAGTCGAGAGGCAGAAGTAAGATAAAGTGAGAAAAGATTTATCTCTTGTCTGTTCTTTGAGATGAAGATGACCATGTTCATCATCTGGGGTAATTGGTAGAGTTGTGTTGGGTACGCAGATAACTTCTAAGACACATTTGCACACAGAAGGTGCTGTAAATAGGAGAGGATATCACAGACGACTGAGTTTTGGGTCCGTTGCTGGCTCGGGATTTCCTCTCCTTATGTTTTCCCTCTGCCACGGACTTACACTTGCTTTTGAAGGAGGATGCATCTCATTTCGTCAGGTGCAGCAGTCCTCGACAAACTTTTCCCAGGACTCGAAGTAGATGTCAAAACTCCTGGTGAAACCTTCATAATGTCCTTGAAGCGCTTCCTTTGACAGCCAATAGATCACACTCCAGATTCAATAGGCAGAATTTTATGGCCCTTCTCACTGGCAGGATCTTCCAGTCCTGCCGATGGTGACCCGGCCTCTACCCCGTGGCAGGTTCCCTGGTGGCGAAGTGTGCAGGCCACACAAAACACCGTAGATATTGATGGGACCAGATGATCCTGTGGCCTCCACTGCTGGAAAACATGCCACTGTGCGACTGGAAAATCTCAGCCAATCTCTCTGTGGGAGATTCATTTTGGTAAACAGGGATCAAGCATTCTGGTTACTTGACCAGCCCATCTCAGTTGTGATATGTTGTGGGTGATTGGCATGCCAGCTCGGGTGAGCCCCTCAGTGTCTGGTATTTTGTCCTGGAATTCAATTTGCAGAGATTCCCTGAAGCAGCTCAAGTGAAAGTGGTTGAGCTTCTTGACAGGGCACTGTCATACTTGGACAGTATGCTGTCTAAGTCTCTCATGCATAGAGTAGAGTGGGCAGGACTATTGCTCCATAGACTTTCAGTTTGGCAGGCAGACACCCTGGCTGATGTTCAAAGGCTGCAGAAGGCCACACTTGTTTTGGCAACTCATGCATGTGTCTCATCATCAATATAGACAGCTCAAGAGAGTGTGATGCCGAGATGAGTGAACTACTCCACTAGGAATAGCTCCTGGTCATAGACTGAAACCTTGGGCATGCATAGAACATAGAACATAGAACAGTACAGCACAGAACAGGCCCTTCGGCCCACGATGTTGTGCCGAGCTTTATCTGAAACCAAGATCAAGCTATCCCATTCCCTATCATCCTGGTGTGCTCCATGTGCCTATCCAATAACCGCTTAAATGTTCCTAAAGTGTCTGACTCCACTATCACTGCAGGCAGTCCATTCCACACCCCAACCACTCTCTGCGTAAAGAACCTACCTCTGATATCCTTCCTGTATCTCCCACCACGAACCCTATAGTTATGCCCCCTTGTAATAGCTCCATCCACCCAAGGAAATAGTCTTTGAACGTTCACTCTATCTATCCCCTTCATCATTTTATAAACCTCTAATAAGTCTCCCCTCAGCCTCCTCCGCTCCAGAGAGCCCAGAAATCCATTAGAGCATTGAAATACCTGAGCTCCAGGCAAAACATTGATGGACACCTCTGGCTCTCTGATTCATGCTGTCAATTATGTAACTTTTACTTACACAAGATAAAGATGTTTCAAATGCTTGCAGTTTCTGCTATTGATACTTCAAAGGGTCAGGGTGGTTGACGTTTTTATTTGCTTGTAGAAAAAAGGAGTTTATTTTTAAGAAAGTGGAAAGTTATCAACAAATGACTTTATAAAAAGCTTTTTTAAACATCCTATGGTCATTCTAAGGTTCATTTCTTCCATACAGTGTATTGAATGGTCATAGAAGTACCATAGCTCGCCATGGGTTGTATGGGAGGGGGGTCATAGGAATGGATGGGGAAAGTGGGAGGTATACCTTGTCATGGGGGTGAGGGGCCATAGAATGGGTGGGGATGGTGGCATAGATTGCATGGATGGGGCTTGGGGAATGTTTGGGGGTTGAAGGGTAAGGATGGGAGAGCCTTACTTCTTCATTAGAACTGGGATGAAGACCCAGGTCTGTAAAGCATACTTGTCGTGGCTCCTGGCAGCCCTAGTGGCTGACTCCAAGTCTTTCCCAGTCGGTTGGTCCAATTGCAGTCTGCATCACATCTGTACACAGGAAGTAACTTAGATTCTTTCTATTACAGGCGCTGGACACATCGATAACGTGATTCTCCACACAGCCCGACCTGGTGCTGGAAGCCCTGCTCAGTGGGTCGAGAAGTGCACGTGTCCAACAGGTTATGAGGGCCGGTTCTGTGAGAAATGTGCAAGAGGCTACACAAGGCAAAATCGCAACCTTGGAAGTTTCAGCAAGTGTGTGCCATGCACCTGTCGAGGTTCCAGTGATAACTGTGACCCTGAAACTGGTGAGCTTGTTGGTAGATTGGCTTCGATTACAGATCATGATTTACCACTCTGTTTCATTAAGCTTTGTGGCACGCTTGGTAAAAATGGATGGCAGTATAAATGTTACTGGAGAACTTTGCATGGAATACTGTATCTCATCAGATCACAGTAACTACTTTTGAGCCAAAGTAACAGTTACAAGTGAAGATATTCACTTTCTTTATTATCTTTCTATTTTGGTGATTTTTATAAGCATTATTGCACAGAATCAATCATCCATCATTTGTTGCAAAGCTACATGTTTTTAAAGGATTTATTTGTGAGGTGAGCTCACTAGATCCCACAATGGGAACAATGTGATGATAATTTATATCTTCACACACATCTTGCATTTTGGGACCATGTCTTCCTCAAGATGAACATGACATTTTCCAGCTCAGCTGGTGAGCTGAAACAGTGCAGGAAGATAAAGTCAAACTGTCTTGAAATAACAGGGCTTCACCATGTATCTTGATGTAATACGCAATGCTGAATTAGGTATTTACAAAGAGGTAAAGATTACCTAAACACATTTTGTAAACATATTGCCCACCTCTCACCAAGGATATCCCTTTTAAAAATCAGCTTTGGTGAAATTTGATATCCTTGTTCTTCAGTAAATTTTTTCCTGTTGATCTATTTGATCAGTGAACAGCAATAAAAAGCTGAGAAATACTGAGGCAAATTTTATCCTTCCGCCCGCCTTGGGAATTGGAGCAGGCGAGGGGCGGACCATGGAGAGGTCTGTTGATCTCAGGTGGGATTTTCCGGTTTCGGGGTGAGCGAGTCTGGAGAACCCTGCCCACTAACTCTCAAGAGCAGCTGAGTCCAACATTGGGAAGATGGCATCAGAGCACTAATGATAGCCAAATTGTTGCTGTGCTTTTGGATTCCGCCAAGTGCCACATTTTAGATTAAAAATGCATCACTGAAACATCCTTGATTTAATCTGCTGATCATAAATTCTGGTCTCTCATACCCTTGCATTCATCAACTTCTATGGACAGTTTTGATGGTGTTGCGATCAGGTTTCACAGTTAATAATTTAATAAAAGTTAGAAAACCTTGCAGAAATTGCCAGAAAGAAAAACATCGTATTGCATTTAATCATGAATCTTGCCAGCTTCTCCCTCATGACTTTGACCAAAGGTGGATTTGACTGATGGATCAAATTAACGATTTCTTATGGTATTGCATAATATTTATGCCCGAGGCAACTTAGTGTTTATTTGAGAATTAAGAACTAAATCAATTACTAGCTGTATTTTCCATGTTTCATACGTGAGGCAATTATCAATCAGGTAACTCACGCAATAAAGGACATCTTCAGAGCATTGGTCTACAACCCAGAACATGTTAGGCCACTCTCCTCAACTGTAAGTCAAATCTGGAACACTATCAGGAAAAGGATAGAAAGGATCCGAACAATAATGACCAGGATGGTTCCAGGGATTAAGAGACTAAGTGTGGATGGTAAAATTTAATGCCCACACCTTCCCCATCCCTCCTCCAACTAAGCAAAGAGATGAATTTAGAGGTGGGGCGTGCACCTTGTTTGAAGACATGCAGTGCTTAATTGAGGGACTCAGCAGCAGGAAAATACTCCATTGAGATCCACTGTCCTACCTTTCCTTCAATCCCTCCTCCCCTCTTTACTAGTGACATGGTTCCCTCACCATGTCCACTATTCTGCCCTGAGTTATATTTCTCCAGCAATCCAATAATGACCCCTGATGTAAATTATTACCAGCAACAACCACCACTCCTAGTGATACTGCTGGTAATGGAGAGATGTTGGCCTTTGATTGGCTGACAACTTTCAGAGTCAAGATTCCCACCCTACTGGGGAAAGACCTAGAACTAAATGTCCCCATGGAGCCGGGACATCCAGTAGCAGGGTTTCCGCTGCCAATTAGGGATTTAATTCAGTCTGTGCTCCTAGAGATTGGGTCAGCGGGAATGCCAGCAATTTTGTAGCAGATGTCAGTCCCTGTGTTACCAAGAAAGCTCAAATGTCTGAACGTAGAACCATAGAATTCCAACAGTGCAGAAGGAGGCCATTCAGCCCACCAAGTCTGCATCAACTCTCTGAAAGATCATCTGACCCAGGCCCACCCTCCTCCCCCCCCCCCCATCCTACCCTTAGTAATCCCACAAATTTACCATGGCTAGTCCACCTAACCTATCTGTGTTGGGACACTAAGGGGCAATTTAGCATGGCTAACCCACCTAACCTACACACCTTTGGATTGTGGGAGGAAACCGAAGCACCCGGAGGTAAATGGAGGCTGGAGATAAAGGAAAGTTAAGGGAGATATGATACACTGTTCAAAGTATAGTTATAGATGAGGTAAATATAAGCAAATATTTAAAGTGGGAATGGATATAGGACAAAAGAGAACAGGTATAAAATACACAAGTTTTATGCAAAGTTAGGGTTCAATAAAAAAACTCCCCATAAGATAGTGGAACAAAATCCCAGAGATGATAGTTGACTCAGTGTTAATCAACACCTTCAAATATCAATATATGTTGGGTAGGAATTCAGTAGCTATTTGTCCAGTCATTATTTTCACTATTAATAAAGTGCTTTTTCATGTTGCCTGCTAGGTTCCTGTTTCTCCAATGATCATCCCAGAAACTGCCCACATGGTTATTACGTTGATTCTTCTGAACCAAGTGGTTGTAGGATTTGCCCCTGTCCAAGTGGTACAGGTTGTACTGTGACACCAGGAACAACAGAGATAGTGTGTGTGGGCTGTCCGGCAAAAACAATGGGTAAGTTTTAGGTACAATCTATCAATTTTAAGCATAAAACACCAGCAGAAAGAAACAACACTGTAAGATACTTTTGCACCAATACCCTGTTCAGCACTTCTAAGGTTAGATCTAATATTGTTTATTCACCTTATACAGCACAGATTCCTAACGTGTGAATGCTTATGAAAAATGTATCCATATAATCTAAAACCCTCTTCATTATCCATACTCCAATTATCTGTCTTCCTGAAAGTTCATCCGAATATAATTGAAATGAAACCCCATTACACAGCAAGTAAAGATCTTTCTTATTTGTACTTCATTTGTAAATTAACATACACGATGCTTCATTTATAACCTGATGTGGAGATGCCGGCGTTGGACTGGGGTAAACACAGTAAGAAGTTTAACAACACCAGGTTAAAGTCCAACAGGTTTATTTGGTAGCAAATGCCACACAAGCTTTCGGAGCTCTAAGCCCCTTCTTCAGGTGAGTGGGAATTCTGTTCACAAACAGAGCTTATAAAGACACAGACTCAATTTACATGAATAATGGTTGGAATGTGAATACTTACAACTAATCAAGTCTTTAAGAAAGGTGTTTCTTAAAGACTTGATTAGTTGTAAGTATTCGCATTCCAACCATTATTCATGTAAATTGAGTCTGTGTCTTTATAAGCTCTGTTTGTGAACAGAATTCCCACTCACCTGAAGAAGGGGCTTAGAGCTCCGAAAGCTTGTGTGGCTTTTGCTACCAAATAAACCTGTTGGACTTTAACCTGGTGTTGTTAAACTTCTTACTCATTTATAACCTGACATGTGTCTGTTTTTCCTATAGCTACTGGTTGCTATAAACCAGATGTTACAAATGTTGTTTTAATGCCTCATGATTTTGATCTTTTCAGTCTGAGTGTCAGCTCACGCCCGCATTCCTACATGGTGAACCATAGCATCTTACTGCCTCTAGCTGGATAGACTAATTTGTCGATGAGTTTCAGGGATATCACAGAAACCTTTCTCCTCTCAAAGTCCATCTCCATGTCATCATGAATCACATAGTCTTTGTATCCAGGTCGGAATACTGATTAGCTATCCTAGAGACCCCATTCTCTTCTATCTTGGAAGTGAATACACAGTTTAAAGCACAACTGTTTACAATTCAGCATACTCAAAACTTTTCTGAGACTTTGGAGACTCACAGTGTATCCATTGTTAGAGCACAGGCTATTGCCACCAAGTGTAAATACTTTGTACTTCCACATCAAACAATCTGCCCCCCCCCCTCCCTCCCTTTAATCTCTAACAAACAAATCACCCAGGTTTGCTGGCAGGTAGACTGAAGAACAGTTCATATGACCCCTTTTATTTTACTTTAAATTAAAGATACTTTCCCAACATATAACAATTTTATAAACCTCGTAATTGTAATAATAGACTACAGTGTACCTTTGAACTGCCATTACTGGCAATCAGTTTGTGCAGAGCTCAGCTTCACAAACAGCAAATGAGGAGAAAGATCAAGTGATTATATACTTCCATTTGAAAAGGATTCACGGACTTTGCATCAATTATAGTTTATAACACAGATCACCACTGAAGCTCACTGCTATTTCATGCTATTAAATTTCACCATTCTGTAGAATTCCACCAAATTATTTTATCCACTATCATTAGAGAGAATTTCAATAGATCAAACGCCTATCCAGTCATTATCACTGTGTAGAAATCAAACAGACCAAATCCTTTCCATTCATTTCACCATACAGAGTTCACATATACTGAGCCATTACCATTTACTGCCATTATAAAGTGTTCTGGTACCAAACTTTTTTCCATTCGCACCTTATTATACAGATTGCTGAAGGATTAACCGGTCCTATTTTGACAATTTAACATGACAGGGTTTATCAATGTGAGAAAAACATAGATGGACTTTTGTTTGTTGATAGTTGATTTGATGAAGTTTGCTTTTTGTTTAGTTAATACATATTTTGAAATTCAAACACATGAAATTTCCATTCCTTAATGTTACTGTACAAATTCCCTAGGTAAACGGTGTGAGATGTGTGAGGAAGGATACTATGGTAACCCACAGGCAGGCAGGCACTGCCAACCTTGTTCATGCAACAACAATGTTGATTCTAATTTGGTTAGAATCTGTGATCAGTGGACTGGAGAATGCCGGGAATGTCTGTACAATACTGCAGGACGCCTCTGTGAGAGATGTAAAGATCGCTTTTATGGAAATGCACTTGCCTCCAATCCTACCGAAAAGTGCAAACGTAAGAATTGTCTTTGAACTGTATGTATGCTAGCTTATATTCCATGACATAAAGACGAGATTTTCTGGCCGCGCGCGCCCAAAGATTGGATATTCCTGCCCGAGGTCAGCAGACCTTTACATGGTCCGCCAAATTTTCTGTCCCGCCTGCCAAAATTCCCACGGTGTGCGGGACGGGAAGTTTGCTATTTCATCAAAGCAATTTTGCACAAAGCAAACCCAGTTCAACATTAAAGCAAGTTACAATCTGTCCTTTTTCTTTTATTCATTCACGGGATGTGGACATCGCTAGCTGGGACAGCATTTATTGTCTATTCCTGATTGCCCTTCAACTGAGTAGCTAGTTTATTTCAGAACATTTAAAAGTCAACCACATTGCATTCGAGAAGGTACTGCACAAAAGGCTACTTAATAAGTTAAGAGCCCATGATGTTGGGATAGTATATTAGCATGGATAGAGGATTGACTAACTGATAGGAGACTAACAGCTGGGATAAGAGGGACATTTTCAGGATGGCAATCTGTAACTAATGGAGTGCCACAGGGATCAGTACTGGGGCCGGAATTATTCATAATATATCTAAATGACTTGGACAAGGGAAGTGAATGTACTATTGCTAATTCTGTGGAAAGCACAAAAATAGGTGGGAAGGCAAGTCTATAGAGTAATATAGACAGGTTAAGTGAAATGGGCAAAAACTTGGCAGATGGAATATAATGGAGGAAAATGTGAAGGCATGCCCTTTAGTATGAAGAATAAAGGATCTGAATATTATTTAAATGGAGAAAGACTTCAGAAAGGGGTGGCACGGTGGCACAGTGGTTAGCACTGCTGCCTCACAGTGCCAGGGACCCGGGTTCAATTCCGGCCTTGGGTCATTGTCTGTTGGAGTTTGCATATTCTCCTCATGTCTGCGTGGATTTCCCTCGGGTGCTCCGGTTTCCTCCCACAGTCTAAAGATGTGCAGGTTAGGTTGATTGGCCATGCTAAATTGACCCCTGTGTCAGGGGGATTAGCAGGGTAAATATGTCGGGTTATGGGAATAGGGCCTGGGTGGGATTGTATTCGATGCAGACTCGATGGGCCAAATGGCCTCCTTCTGCACTGTAGGGATTCTATGATTCTAATCTATGATTTTTTCCATCCACCTTCCTTCCCTCAACCTGTGGCTGGAGTATTAATTTACTGCAGTTTGAGATCTGAAGGTTAGCTCAGCACCACTGACACTTGGTCCCCTTATCTAAGGAAAGATATCCTGATAGTGGAAACAGTCCAAAGAAGGTTCACTAGATTGATCCTGGGTATGGAGGAATTTTCTTATGAGGAGAGGTTAAATAGGTCGGGCCTGTACTCATTGGAGTTTAGAAGAATGAGGGGTGACCTTATTGAGATATATAGGATTCTCAGATGGCTTGACAGGGTAGATGCTGAGAGATTGTCTCCCCTTGTGGGAGAGTCTAGGACCAGAAGCCATAATCTCAGCGTAGAGGTCACCAATTTAAGACAGTGATGAGGAGGAATTTCTTCTTTCTGAGGGCAGTGCATCTGTGAAATTGTTTACCGCAGGAGCTGTAGAGGCTGGGTTGTTAAGTCTGTCAAGGCTGAGTTCGACAGATTTTTAATCAGTAAGGGAATCAAAGATTATGGGGATAAGGCAAGGTTGAGGATTATCATATCAGATCAGACATGATCCCATTGAATGGCAAAGTAGTGTTGATGGGCCGAATGGCCTACTTCTGCTTCTATGTCTTACGCTCTGTGCAGTCACATGTAGTCATGATGTGGAGATGCCGGCATTGGACTGGGGTAAACACAGTAAGAAGTCTCACAACACCAGGTTAAAGTCCAACAGGTTTATTTGGTAGCAAACGCCATTAGCTTTCGGAGCGCTGCTCCTTCGTCAGGTGAGTGGTCACATCTAGTCACATGTAGACCAGACTGGGTAAGGGTGGCAGATTTCTTTCCCTAAAAGAAATTAGTGAATGAGGTGCTACAGGATGAGTGTAGACAGGATGGGCCAAATGTCCTCTCCTGCACTGCAACAATTCCGTGAAGATCAGGGCAAGGAAAGAGTGTTGACCTCACCACTAAATTTGCCTCCAACATTTCCTAATGTTCTCCCACCTGATTTCAGATAGCATTGTGCAGGAAGCCCCACTTCTCCTTGAACCCTGTACACAAATGGATTTGATGCCTAAACTGGGATTGTTTGAATGGAATACTATGGATGGGATTATCCGGTGTCCCTGCAACATGTTTCTCAGTGGCAGGAGGCGGCTCACCATTGGCTGGTGACAGGATCTTTTGGTCCCGCCGCTGTCAATGGGATTTCCCATTGAATCCTGCCACTGCCACTGGAAAATCCGTGGTGGGGATGCGCCTTCAGCGGGACTGGAAGATCTTGCCAGTAGGAAGGACTGGAAAATCCCACCCACATGTTTCAATATTTAAATGATAGTCATGAAATTTTTTTAAAATATGACTTATCGTACATTTTCATATTATGGTTGTTACTCTTACAGCATGCAACTGTGACCCAAGTGGTTCTTGGTCCTTACAGTGCAGGAATGATGGAACATGTGATTGCAAGTCAGGAGTCTTTGGAGATAAGTGTAACCAGTGTGCAGGAGACACCTATTACAATAGCACCACAGGATGCCAGGAGTGCCCAAACTGTTATCAAGCAGTAAAAAACAAGGTACGCATCTGACCCCCCATTTGCACAAGAGTTGAAGAAGGCACTAATACAGCACTTGGCTAAGAGAATGTTAAGTCAGCTTTTGTTTTAAAGAATTTCCGCATTTCCATTTATTCAATGATATGCGGAAAATTATATCTATTTTTACACCATTCTTGCAGCTAATCTTATTAGCATACACGGGACAGAAACATCTGTCACAAACAAAGGAAAATCAGTGAGTGAATTTGAGTCTATTACTAGCATTAAACTGTCCATGAAGCTCCTCTTCTAGTATAAAGGCATCAGTCTATCATTTATACACATTACGCACAGCATGTTCAAGAAAAGATAATGGCGGAAGTTTTCAATTTTTAATGTAATGTGATTGAAAAAACAATTCAACGAGACAGGCAATGCAGAGTAGGCCTCACTGAGGAGAAATAAGTGGCAGAAGATTTACACAGAGGTTTTCTTAATAAGCATGAAAGATTGAGGAATCTGCGGTATAGTCTAAGACTGGCATAAATCAAGCATACAAATTTCCTCTATCTTAAATCAGCATTACACTGTACCTCTACTCGCACTGGAAAATACTAGATATTTGGGGCTGCAGAGTGGAAGTATTATTGTGTGATATTAATAATAGACGCGTTAATGAGTTTGTGTCCACAAAAGCATTAGCTTCTTTATCTTAAATGGGTTAAGCCTTTGTTAAAGTACCAAATGGAAGAATTACTTATCAATGAGAGATTATCAATACAATTTCACTCTCAAAAAACCTTGTGAATAAGTGATGAAGGATGGCAGATTACTATAGTTGTAGGAACACTACTTATGGGACCATGTAGTCGTGTGTTAACAACTTTCTCTACATTGCCACCAAAGGTGGTGAGAAGATGGCACTTAGCCTATCCCACTATAGACATCTACATAATTGCATAGCTATGAGTTAAATACATTTCCAGTAAGTGACAGTATATTATCTGTTCACAAATGTGACATTGTCGTTATCATATTAATATGGCAGTCATCTTCATTTTGCAAATATGTTTTGTGAAGCATTACTACTCATTACTGATGCTCAGTTTGTAAATTTCACTGACCAAATGGACAGTATATACATTTGGAAACTGGTTGAAAGCAGAACCCTATCCATCTGCATGCCTCAGTGTTTGAATTGACTCAAATTTCAACGATGGTGATCTGGACAGTGTTAGCACAGGTGGCCAGTGCCTGTGAAAATATATTCAACTCTAAACCACTGGGTGCAGGACAGCATGATTGAAAAGTGGAAGTGGATAAGGCAAACAGATCTTGTAAAACAAAACAGAGACATTAACATCTGAAATCTCTTGCTGAACTATAAGTTTGGGAATTGTTCTCCTTGGAGTCACAGAGGAAACAATTCACAAAGAAACATAGGAAGCTATCACCCCCACCCCCCACACTAACTTAATCACTCATATGTTATCAGGATAGCATGAGAAATAAATCACAGCCCATGGATTTGCATAACTGATCTCCCGTATCCTTCTCACTTCACTTTAACATTTCACTGAATGCATTTTAAGCCCTGAGGCTTTGAGTACTTACCTTAAAATGACACTTAGCTGTATTCTCCATCATTCTTCATTCTCAGATAGAACAATGCAGTGAAGTTAATTTGTAGTTAAACTTTTCAAACAAAAACCTCACTATTTCTAACACTTCCTACACATGTTTACAATTTCCTCGTAACTCGGGGGCTGCAAAAATTGGAGATTCTCCCTCCCTGTCTCTCTCCCTCCCTGTCTCTCTCTCTCCCTCCCTGTCTCTCTCCCTCCCTCCCTGTCTCTCTCCAATTTTTGCAGCCCCCTAGTTACGAGGAAATTGTAAACATGTGTAGCATCCTTTAGAAGTGAAGACGATTGTACTTTAAATCAATATTGCTTGACCATGAATCAGGTTATCGAATGTCAATGACTTACCCGCTGGAGCCCTAATGCAATCACTTCAGCCACTGCCGGTGTGAGATTCCCAATCTCCTTAAAGTTTTCCTTGCTTTATTCTGTTATGAACCATATTTTATAGCTCCTTTCCGAGGTTTAAAAGGACTGTGAAAGCTTTGAGCTCTGTTTGCTCGAAGTGAAATTTTGGATAGTATGGAGTGTTTACTGACTGAGTTGTTGGAATTTGTGTTTGGTTTCTTGCTGCGTGTTTTTCATGTCATGTTGTGTGTCTATCGTTCAGGTATTGAAACACAAGAGTGTGATTAGAGATCTGGAAATTTTAATCACAAACTTGAAGCCAAATGGGAATCCATCGCATGACAAGGACTTTGAGGAAAGATTGAGAAGAGCATCAATGTCCCTCAACAAAATGATGACTCAAGCTAAAGAAGTTGAAAGTAATTTTTTATTTTGGCTTGGTAACAAAACATTTTAAAGACTTGTATAAAGCAAAAACATAAAGTGTGGAATTCTCTGAAAAAAATTCTAAGTGCCAAATTTGTGTAAAAACTGGAGTAAATCCCCCTGGTTCTTTCAGCAGGATTTTCAAAATGAATCTCCCACACTCTAAGCATTGCAGAGTGCACTAGCATGAATCTCATTAAAAATCAAGGGGCACGGCCTATTCCCGCTCGAGAGGCTGGCAGCAGCGCGCTGAACAAACCATTGCGCATGCGCTGATCTGCCAGAGTGGAGATCAGCACATGCGCAGTAGTCCCGCACTGCCAGTCTCCCAATCACTGGCCAGCTCAATCGCTGGCCAGCCCTGTTCTCCTCATTACTACCACATAGAATGCCCAAGCCCCCGATCACAGGCTTTCTGGACATCTCTGGGCCAGCCCCAACCCCACCGCATTCCCACTGGCCCGCCTTGATCTCCCCCTCACCCACCCCTGGCAGTCCCGATCGCCTTGACCGCCCCCCCTCCCCCCCGCAGCACCAACTGCCCCCCCGTCCCCTCCCTGCAGCCCCGAACTCCCGGGGTCGGGCCACCAGCCCCCCATTAGTGGGGGGCTGTTGTAAATCCCGCTGGAGTGAAACACTCCTGTCGGGGGTCGGAGTGGCTAGCGGAGACTTCAGTCCCAGGCCCATTAATGGGATTTAAATTAGCATTTAAATATGTTAATCAGCTATGTGCTGATACCTGGCGCAGAGCTGATGATGTCGAAAAATCTGATACACGGTAAGAAGTCTCACAACACCAGGTTAAAGTCCAGCAGGTTTATTTGGTAGCAAATACCATAAGCTTTCGGAGCACTGCTTCCACATCATGGAAATCTGATGGCCAGAGACGCGCGATAGCCATGGAGCCCAGCGGGAAGCCCACTATGCATCTTCTGCTTATGTCTCCCAGCCCGCTGTGCTGCTAGAGTAACGCAGTGGGCCGGGAGAATCGCCCCCAAAATTATCTTTGCCCCCTTCATTTTCTTTTCACCTCCTTGCGTCTCCCCCTCCTCAATCCCAATCTTATGGACCTCTTTTTGACTGAGAAGACACCTGCTCCAGGCCACTGTTAGACCATCTCTTAGTAGCTATGTGTGAAAAATGCAGGATTACCAGGAAGATCCCAGGTTCAATCTGTTTCAAGTTAGTTGCTCTCAGCTAGCAAGGGTATTAATATTACCTCAGTCCTGTGAATTTTCAGGGGATTAACCATCAGCCAGTGTGACTGTACATCTTGGGGTAGTCTCACTTGGTGTCAGTGTTAGATTGTTGAGGCTGATAAACTCTCATTTGTTCAGATTGGCTGTAAAAATAATTCTGGAAGATCCTGGGTCCTTTCGGATTCATTCACAATTTTATCCAGTCTTTTCCTGAAGGTGATGCTTGTTGGAATGTAGTTCTCCAGATTCTTCTTTTGTCTAAGATGGGATGGAGAGGACATTTTCTGTTCTTTCTTCTTATTGAACCTTTTTAAAAATTTGCTTCTTCCAGGAGATAACATTGCTGTGTGATTGGGGTGGGGGTGTGTGAGATAACATTGCTGTGTGATTGGGGTGGGGGTGTGTGAGATAACATTGCTGTGTGATTGGGGAGTGGTGGGGTGGGTGGGGCGGAGGAAGGGTAGGAAGTATACAATCACAAAACTTCAGGCTAGTCTTTTCCTGTTTGTAAATTTCATAGGCTTGTATGATATTAACTGCTCTCCAGCAATTCATCCAAGTAGGGCATTCTTCAAATATAATCCCTGGCAGGTTCACCAAGCCATCTGGCCAGGAGAAGTAGTCATGATGTGGAGAAGTAGCACAGTTAAGTCCAATGCTGATAATCATTTCACATTTATGATTGGACACCTTCCAGTAAGAATGGAAACTGGGATCGGGCACACTGGCTGATGGTTACCCCCCTGAAAATTTACAGATACTGAAGTAATACTAATACCCTTGCTAGCTGAGAGCAACTAACTTGAAACAGATTGAACCTGGGTTCTTCCTGGTCTAATGTCAAAAAAAGACAGATTAGATTGGACAGTTGCCAAACAGAAGTGACAAGTGTGGGGATCTTCAAGAGTCACAACTTGAAGAATGTACAGTATTCGTACCGAAGGGCCTGTTCTGTGCTGTACTGTTCTATTTGCCCTCAATAGTAAAAATCTGATTCTTTCTACAGTCAAAGATGAAAACAATCTTGACCAATTGAAGAACCTTAACAAGAAGTTGGGAACTGAGACATATCAGCTGGACACCGTTGGGAAAACTGTTGATGAGACTAGAAAGTTAACACTAACATACAGCGATCGCATCCAAGATACAGAGAGGTTGTTAAACAATGTCAGGACAAAGGTCCAGGAAAGTAGAACAAAATTGGGCCAAATGGTAAGTCCTCATGAGCCAAAAAGAGATTTTCTTATCAGTTGTTGGTAAAAACTCAGTCAATAGCTCTGACGGATACAAAATAGAAAGAGCTACAGTGAAGACAAAAACATTTGTCAGTATAGTGAATCGACCCAAGGCAGTCCTGGCATTTTAAACCTTTAAAACTTCACAAACTCTATACAAATGATAAGGGTTGAGAGATGTACAAGTTATGACATAACCAATTGGTATGACACTGTCCCATGTTATAACACAATGTCTTATTTTGTTGTGATATGGTCCCTTGTAATGAGAACTAGAACAAGAACTACATATGAAAGTTACACAATGTATTTAAACTGTGTGGGTGTTAATACAAATCTTGGAGGCATTATCAATTTATATCACAATATTCCAGACTGGCTCTCACCATGGGTGGCACAGTGGCACAGTGGTTAGCGCTGCTACCTCACAGCGCCAAGGACCCAGGTTCAATTCCTGGCTTCGGTTGCTGTCTGTGTGGAGTATGGGTTTCCTCCGGGTGCTCCAGTTTCCTCCCACAGTCCAAAAGACGTGTTGGTTAGGTGCATTGGCCTTGCTAAATTCTCCCTCAGTGTACCTGAACAGGCGCCGGAGGGTGGCGACTAGGGGAATTTCACAGTAACTTCATTGCAATGTTAATATAAGCCTACTTGTGACTAATAAATAAACTTTACGAAAACAATGTTGAAGCTTCACAGTAGCTCATGAAAAGTTGCCCTGCTCATTGTGAGACTGAATGATATACACCAGGATAGTAACCAAATTCAATCCCTGTCCTCTGTTGAGGTTGTTGATCTAAGCTGGTGTTGCCATAATTAACTTCAGTAGATTAGTTTCAGAGGGTAATGGGATTTCACTCTCATAAGGCAACTCTTAGAGGAAAATATGTTTACGTAGGATGAATATTTGGGCAAAATAATAGCGGATCACCAATATCCAGGGCAAGAGGAATACAGCATTTTCAGGAGGTCAGTTTTATTTTGTTAACTTTTAATGTTTGGATAGCTGAGATTTTGTTGCCAAGTGTAATAAGTGGACCATTTATTCTTACAGCCATCACTGCCAACGGGTCCTGTTGGAGGCAGCAACCTGGCAGGTCTCGCAGACGAAGCTCGGAGATTGGCCGATAAGTAAGAGTGGTCTTTTAATTTACATTTTGATTTCCAACATATTTCCCATTCTCAATTTCATCTCAAAACTTCACCACAAAATATTAAGAGCTTTTCTTTTTGTTTTCCTTCATTCAGGCATGTGAGAGATGCCGATGACATCGCACAGTTCAGCAAAACTGCTAACCAGTCATCATTTGAAGCACTGGAATTGATTACTCAAGTTATCAAAGATGATCAGAAAACCACAAAGTCCATCAATCTCCTAAATCAGCAGTAAGTGGGAGCAAGTTTCAATGGGTAATATCTGAGAACACTAATTTGAATGCTTGCATTACACATTGCTGTTTTTATATCTCATGTAAGCATTCTCCATGGTTTGAATGGAATGACAGTATGAAGTCTATTGATTGGAGACAATGGGCTGGAATTTTATCCTCGAGGTGGGTAGTGGAGTTGGGCAAATTCCCGACTCGGCCTACCTTGGGAGAAAGTGGCTGCAAGGATGGACATTTCTGTGTGTGCGGGTGTGGTTGGGGGGTAGGGATAGCATGTGTGTGTATGGGCTGCAATCAGGCCAGCTGACCAGGGAAGAGTTCAGAAGATGCTGGGTGTATGGCAGGTTGTTTAAAAGACCCAGTTATAATAACAACAGAAAATCTCTCCAGCCCTCGCTCCTCACACTATCTTACTCCCCACACACTCCTCGTCCATGCCACCTTGTGCCTCGCACCCATCCTCATGGCGTCCCATGCCTCTATGCCAAGGTATGCCCCTCAAACAAGCTCTATTACCTTCCATGTCAAGCTTTGGCCCTTCCTTGTCCATTCACCCACTGTATACTTTATAAAAGCAATGAGTGCTATAGTGGGATGTGTCAACTAAAACTTTAAATAAACAGTCATTCATGGATAACTTTCCACCTTCTTAAAAAATCTCCCCTTTACTACAGGCCAATAAAAGTGTTAGTCATCCAGACCCTTTAAAGTATCAGTATCAGAAATTGAGACCACTTCATCTTATGCAAGTGAACATTGTGAAATTGACAACATATACAGTGCAGCCCTGTTTTAACGCGATGGTTGGAGTCTGTAAAATGTTATCACGAATACTATCATGGTCGCGCTAAATCGGGGTCGCGCTAAATCACTAAACCAGAAATAGCAAAAAAAAGAGTCCGTCGCGTGATCGCGTCATATCCGATTTCGCGCTAAAGTGGGACGCGTAAAATCAGGGTTCCACTGTATTAGAGAGCCAGAGCTTTCAATCAAGCAATGTGTCCCTGGGGCTCAGGTGTTTCAAAGCATAATGGATTTCGGGACTTTAAGCCAAGAATACATAATGAGGCTGTGACTGACTCCATGAAAATTACAGAAGACCAGGATGCCTATTCCCATAATGGAGCCATCCATGTCGGAAGGGCAGGCTCACAACCCAAACCAGCCGCATCCTTGAAAGACATCCTGGGAATTGGGTTAGGAATTTCAGAATTGGGATCAGCCCCCATTTTTAAAGGGGTCCTGAACCATCCTGACTCTGTGAAAATTCAGTCTAAAAATTCTCCAAATTGATGTTCAACTGAACCCATTAATATTCAAAATTGATTTTGCAATTGCAAGAAAAATCCACTTCTGATTTGGTAATGGTTGCAGTCAGAATTCATAGAACCAAGACAGACAGCATCTTGTAGAACTCTGAACTATAATGAGTTGAGTGATGTTGATCACCAATGAGCATGCACTGATGGTTCTGTAATATAACCCATGCTCTCTTCCAAATCAACTAGGGGCCATATAGAAAATGTACTAATTATGAAGCTTTGTTAAGGGAAGAGTAGCTACAATTGTTTCTTTATCAGCAAAAGAACTGTAAACAGTACAATGAAAGTTCTATTATCTGACAGTGGCAGGAACCCCAATCGGAGTTGAAAAATTTGTACAAAGTCAAGCGAGTCACAGTAATGCCTTGAGTCTGGGAATAAAGAGAAGTGTAGTCAGAATGACCAATTGATCCATGTTTTAAGGGATTGTCCCTTATCTTGACTGTTCCATGGCCCTTAAGGGACACCTGTTGCCCCATCTTTCCAGGGCAGCCAGTGGGAGACTGATCATGGGAGTCTCGGGGTAAATTTGAATAATTCAAGCAAGACTGCAAGTGAGTGAGCCAGCCAACAGAGAGAGAGAGAGATGATGATGTTATGACTCAATGAGACTAGTTGTTCGTTTTAGGTGACTTTAACCCTTGCTGTTATGCTCTCGAGGCCTCCCTGCCCCCACTCTCAAGCTTACCAACCCTTCCTCCATTCAGTGCCCCTCTCTCACAGTCACCCCTCCATTAACCTTCCCTTATTTTATTTCACAAGAGTTGGTCAGCCTGAGCATAATGCAAATAACAAAGGGAATATTTGTTGTTGGATCACCACAAAAAGTTAGAATTTAAAGAACAAGGTAAATTAGTGGGCTGTTTAATGAGGCAATGTCTTGGGTAAAGAATTGCTCTGTGAAAATTCTGGTATAGAATTGAAATCCAGATAATGGATGCTGGACTGTATGTGTCATTTTATTTGCGTGACTCTAAGAGATTTCATTTTGTTAGGTCTAAGCAAATCAGTGATATAGCAGAGGACCTAGATGAACAAGCAAACAGAATAACCACAAAAGCAGAGAAAGCTAGTGAGAAGGCTGAGCGGATTTTTGATGAGCTGAACAACTTGCCAGTGATTGATATAACCGTCCTTGAGGTAAGTAATATCTGAGAGTCTGTGTGTTGGATGTGGGAGCAGTTAGTTCCATTAGTTCATGGAGCTGCATCAACCTGTGGAATCTTGAAATGATTATAACCAGGGAGAAGGTACTCAGTAAACTGAAGGGTTTAAAAGTAGATAAGTCCCCAGGACTTGATGGCCTACACCATAGGGTGTCAAAGGAGGTGACAGCAGAGATAGTGGATGCATTAGTTATGATATTTCAAAATTCCCTGGATTCCGGAAAGGTACCGGTGAACTGGAAACATGCAAATGTGGCGCCCTTATTCAAGAAAGGAAAGAGGCAAAAAGTGGGAAACTATAGACCATTGACTCTGTGGTGGGAAAGTTGCTGGAGTCAATCATTAAGGAAGAGGTGACTGAACATCCGGGAAAGCAAAGCTCAATTTACCAGTGTCAGCATGGTTTTGTGAAGGACAAGTCTTGTTTGACAAACCTGCTAGAGTTCTTTGAGTATGTAACCAGCAAGGTAGATAACGGGGATCCTGTGGATGTGGTCTATGCGGACTTCCAGAAGGCATTTAATAAGGTGCCACACAAGAGACTGATCCAGAAGGTTAGATCCCCAGGGGTTGGGGGTAGAATAGTGGCTGGATTGATGATTGGCTGACTGATAGAAAGCAGAGGGTTGGGATAAATAGGTCCTTCTCCAGTTGGCGATCTATAATTAGTGGGGTCCCGCAGAGTTCAGTTCTCGGACCACAACTACTTACAATCTATATCAATGATCTACAAGCAGGGACAGAGTATAATATAGCGAAGTTTGCTGACGACACGAAAATAGGTGGGAAAACAAGCTGTGATGAGGAGATAAAATGTTTAAAAATGGATATTGACAGGAAAGGGGAATGGGCCAGAATCTGGCAGATGGAGTTTAATGTGGATAAATGCGAGGTTATCCATTTTGGCTGGAAAAATAAAAGGGCAAATTACTATTTAAATGGGAAACAGATTCAAAAGGCATCTGTGCAGAGGTAAGTGGGTGTCCTTGTGCATGAGTCTCAGAAAGTGGGTATGCAGGTATAGATCCGTAATAAGGAAGGCAAATGGAATCTTGGCATTTATTGCAAAGGGTCCAGAATATAAAAGTAGTGAAGAGTTGCTACAATTGTATAAGGCATTGGTGAGACCACACTTGGAGTATTATGTTCAGTTTTGGTCACCTTCTTTGAGGAAGGATGTGGTGGCACTGGAGACGGTTCAGAAGAGGTTCACTAGATTGATCCCAGGTTTAAAGGGACTGTCTGTCATTTGAGGAATGGTTGAGTAGCTTGGGCTTGTACTCGTGTTGGTACAGGAGAATGAGAGGGGATTTGATTGAGCTATATAAAATAATCAATGGGATTGATAAAGTAAATGTTAACCAAATGTTTCCCCTTCTAGAACAGTCTAGGGCAAGTGGTCATAATTGTAGAGTAAGAGGGGGGAAGTTCTTGACAGAGTTAAGGAGAAGCTACTTCTCACAGAGGGTTGTGAATCTATGGAACTCACTGCCTCAGAGATTCTGCAGTGGATGCAGAATCAATCAATGGATTCAAGAAAGGGATAGATAAATATATGATCAAAAGTGGGATAAAGGATTATGGGGAAAAGGCAGGGAAGTGGAATTAGGATGAGATGGAGCCATGATCATTCCGAATGGCAGAGCGGGCTCAAAGGGCTGAATTGCCTACTCTCCCTCCTAATTCCTATGTTCCTTCCGTCTCCATGTATCCTGGCACCAAACAACTTTGGAAACTGTGCAGAAGTCACAGGAAGGCAAACTAAAGAAAGCACCCACAATTTCTCTTTTTATTATAATTTCATATCCATTCATTGACAATGATTGTGAACTTATTTTTCAAAAAAGAATCAGCTTTTAACTATTGGTAACTGTATGATGAATCCAGTTAGATGATAGTTGTCAGGCAAGGATAGTATCAGACCCAGCTAACTCACCTTAATACTGTCTAGTTTTAGACAGGTGAGACAGTCACTGCATAACAGAAAACTAAATGTGTTTGCAGGAGTTCATTCCTTCCTGAAAGGTGTTAGGTTTTTTAAAAAAAAATCATTTAAAAATGAGTTCATTGAATTGATCTATTTGGAGTTGTGATCCTATTTAATCTTTTATTTTGCCCCTTTTCAGCACAAGGGAACTGTAAGGATGAGCGCTGAGTCATTTTTCAAAGTAGCAGTGTAATTTGAAAGTTAATTGTAAAGATATGGGCCATTCTCCCAGCCTGCTGCGCTGTTTTAGCAGTGCAGGTGACCAGGAGAATCAAGTGGAAGCCGTTTAGTGGGCTTCCCTGCTGGGCACCACGGCCTCCGCGAGCCTCCGAATGCTGGATTTCCGGTGCTGTCAGCTGTGCGCCAGAAATCGGCACAGAGCTAAAAGAAAATCACTCAACTGGCAATTTTAATATATTTTACATCTAATTAGTGGGCCTGGGACTGAAATATCCGGGCCCGCGAGCCTCTCCCCTCGCCGGGTGTCTCACTCCAGTGGGGTTTACAATAGTTCCCCACTTGCAGGGAGCTGGCAGCCTAACCCTGCTGGAGGGAAGGAGGGGCCATCAAGACCATCTCCAAGGAGCAAAGTGCCAATGCCCAGGGGGCACTTTGGCACTGCACACTGGGCATTGGCAGTGGTAAGGGGGTGGGGCCTAATGGGGTGGAGCCTAATGGAACCATTAGGCCCCACCCCATTAGGCTTCTGGGGGGATTCAGTAGGGGTGGGAGTTCTGCTGCCACTCTGCACTCGGCCGTGACAGAGGGAGGGAGGCCAGCGATCAGGGCTGCTGGTGGGGGCAGGTTTGGGAGATCGGGGCTGCCGGGGTGGAGGGATGAAATCGAGGCAGGCCAGGGAGGGGGTGGTTGAGGCTGGCCCAGACACGTCCGGAGGGCCAGCGATCGGGTCATGGGTGGGGGGGGGTGGGGGGGAGGGGGGGTCGGTGAGGCAGCAATGCAAGGGTTACGGGGCTGGCCAGCGATTGAGCTGAACCAGCAAAAGGGAGGCCGGCAGTGCGGGACTACTGCACATGCACCAATCTCGGTGCTGACAGATTGACGCACGCACAGTGGTCCGCTCGCGCTATGCTGCTGGCCTCTCCAGTGGGAATAGGCCCTACCCCCTTTACATGAATCATGCTAGGGCACTCTGTGATGCACAGAGTGTGGGAGATTCAGTTTGAAACTCCCACGGAAAAGACCAGCAGGATTTATTCTAGATTTTATGCAAATTCAACACTTAGAATATTTCTGGGAGAATCGCCCCCACGGTCACCCTTTCATGGAAATTCTTTTATCCTCACTACCTTGTCTTGCATTGTGGGAAAGCCCAAGTTTAGCTGTGAAATTGGGGATAAGTAGAGGACAGATAGAGATGAAGTCTGTATAATATGTATTAAATGTTCTGGATGTTTGTTGCACAAAGTCAAAATGCAAAGTGTATCCTTGTTTTTGCCCCTCAGAATGAGGCAGATCAACTCCAGCTCCAAAAGAGTACAATCGGATTTGAGCTGAATGAAAAGCTGGAATTATACGAAAGATTGAAGAATGATGTTAGAGATTTCCAGAGGAACATAAGAAAGATTTTGGAAAATGGAGAAATAGATCAAAGGGTAAGACCTTCACCTTACCTGTGATAGGTAAAGAGATTTCTGGAAGATTGACATGCCATTTTGTTGCTCAATGTGTCACTTAAAAAAAAATAAAGATTGTGCTTTGTTGCATGTGATTCAATAGTGGCATAACCCATGCCTTGCCATATAGCTGGCAAACCCACTAGGGATAAAGACACTATACCTATGTGTCTATAAACAAAAACCTTCATATTCATGAGGTAAAGTTGCAGAGTTAGCATTCTATTTGATGATGTGGAGATGCCGGGATTGGACTGGGGTGGGCACAGTAAGAAGTCTCACAACATCAGGTTAAAGTTTAACAGGTTTATTTGGAATCATGAGCATTTGGAGTGCTGCTCACCTGATGAAGTAGCAGCTCATGATTCCAAATAAGCCTGTTGGACTTTAACCTGGTGTTGTGAGACTTCTTGCTCTATTTGATAACCTGAGTCCCTTCGCAAACCCAAGTCATCAACAATTTTTGGTACCAGCTGTAGTTTTACTCAAGTGTATCTGAACAAGAATAAATTGTTTTGCAATGGTGATACTGTCCCAATTCTGCATTAGCCTGTAGATTACAGAATTGAAAGATGGGATACTAGAGGGTCCATATCATGAATGTGTGCTCATGAACAAGGCTTTGCTCTTGGGAACAGATAAGTGGAGAGTGGATTCACTGGCCAGGAGGTAGGAGGTGTTAATGATGGACCTCAGGCCATACTGATCTCAAAGCCCAAATCCCTAAATGCACTTCTGCCAGGGGATGTTTTGTGCCAGTGATGCAAGTTCATGTAGTCGGTCCTCAGGTGTGCAGAGAATTTTCTGGATTTCTTGTAGCATTTTGACAAGCTTCATCTCTTTGCAGACTGCTGACATGTTACATGCCAGAGCAAACGCTGCCAAGTACCTGGCTGAAGATGCTGTTAGAAAGGGGTCATACACATTGGAACAAGTTGATCGTATCTTAACTAATCTAAGAGGTATGTAATTAACCATTGTGCTGTTAGGATATAATAACAAGCATTGCAATTGTATAAAAACAGTTTCATCCACATGAGGAGATCTGAGCAGCTTATTTCATTTAACCATTTGTTCATGAGACTTTCCCTTGTATTTCTCTTGTAAAACTATTTTCTGGTTGTCCCAAAATATCATTAGCAAATCTGCATTATATTGGGCATGGCTGGCGTCACAGAGATCAGGGCACTGATGTTTCATTCTCCAATGCTAATGTCTTTCACCTTGCTAAGCACGAAGAAGTAATTTAACAACAGGAGCCAAAATAAGCAGAGGAAACATTGAATATTTAATCCCAACAGACATCATCGTTCATGACATTGCTGTGTCATTTGAATAAAATACCAAATTAGTTCTAAGAAATGTGATGATCTGAACTATCCTAACCTCTGTCTACACTTTGCTTCAATATTGCAGATTTTAACACAAGAGTGATCAGCAATAAAACGGCTGCTGAAAATGCTTTGAAAAAAATCCCTGGCATCATCAGGACCATTGATGGTGCGAACAGAAAGACTAATCAGGCTGAGGATGAATTGGGAAATGCAGAAACGACTGCCAGTGATGCCAAAAGGAAAGCCAGGGAAGCAGATGTTATTGCCAATGATGTTCTGAAGGTACTATTATTTACAATTAATTTTCAACCCTATTAAACAGTGTGAAACCAAATGTTAATGAGCAATTAATTTGCTTTGCAACTCTTTAGACCATTGCTGGATGGCTCCTTATTGATTCATTTTGCTGTTGTAGCCTTGCATTGAAAAATCCTAACTTAAAAGGGACAATGAATATTCCACTCATGCAATCATTGCCACTGCTGCTGCTGTAATGTTTCAGGTTCAGCACTGTGAAGGAAAGAAATAAAAACTGGATCAATGTCCTGTATAAGGAGAAAAAAATCTACATGCGTCTCTTTGTTGCCACTTGTACATTTTTTAAAAACTATTTTCTTTGAACAAGGACTACAGTCATGAGGAGATGTTGAAAAGGTTAGGACTGTTCTCCATGGAACAGAGAAGAGGTGACTGAATTGAGGCTTTCAAGATAAGAGGTTTTGATAGAGTAGATGGAGGTCAACTATTTTCTATGGGGAGTGGGTCAGTTACTTTACTTCATGGATTCAAAATTACCGGCAAAAGATTTCCAGGGAGGTCTGAAGCCATTTTTGTCACTCAGAATTGTAAGGATCTGAACACTGTGCCTGACCCTCTTGTTTTTGCTCCTTTTGATAGACACCATTCACAACTCATACACTACTGACAGAAGACAGTTTACCCAGATGGAAAGTTTGTTTGTGTAGATATAGGGTGAGGGGGCAGCATCAGAAGCAGTAGTAATGTCATTCACGGTCGATTTGACTGCCAACACTTGTCATCTCGGCTTGTGCAATTATATCCCGACATAAATCGTCTTCTTCAGGAAAGAGAATTTTTTTTAAGGAAATAAAGAAAACTCTTTGAAAGATCTCACTTGCACCCTAAAGTTATTTGGCAAAACTCCAGGATATCAAACCAACCGACAATCTGCGTTATTCAACCCCGACTAGTTGTAATTCATAGATGACATTTCCAAGATTAGAGCAGTGCAAGAACCATTCTCTAAAATATTTGACTATTTATGTCGAGCACTTATCTTTAAAATCTTTCCTTACTATATATTTCTTCAGCTGTTTTTTAGAAAAATGAGTGAACAACATGTGACTGTGCATGTTAAACCAATGTGACCAAGGCAAAATGCATAAATTTTAATTTCTCCTGCGCTAATATAATTTATCAACAGCAAAATCTTCCCGAATGTAGTATCGTGCTTTATATTGTCACTTCTTGCAGCTTGAATAATGTTCTGTCCAACACCATCTCTAACTTTTATGTTGACAATAACCTTCAACATGACCTTTTGTTATTGTTTCAATCCTATAACAGAGGGCTGTCAAATCTTTAGACGATGCAGATGCTACATTAACTGAGACCAGGTCGCTGGATGCTGAGGTGCAAGATATGATAGAGCAGCTGAACAGGCTGCAGACTGATGTAATAAATAAAGAGAGATCTGTGGGTGGAGATACAGCAGCGGCAGAGATGGTGAGATCTTTGTGGTTTTATTTACTCTAATTTACTGTAAGGTTTTATTCTTGTGCCTATTAGCCCTCTAAAAATCCACTTGTTGTGATTTGACCAATTGCTGGGTTATGACACTTGGAGGGGCTGTGACTTGTTTCTGCCTGAGAGATAAATATATAAACCTGAGAAAGGGACAGTGCGATACTCCATAAGCCTTTGTATTCCAGTATTGGACAATTAGAAGGGGATTATTGGGTGGCTTTATGAAGTACGGTATTTTTGAAAGCAAGAAATGTACATTGGCCTACTAAAGGGATCAAATGTCATAGAAGAATATTGAGTGATTCTGGAATAATATTTTATCAGAGCGAAGTGTATCATAATCAGAAATGAGGAAATACTGTACAAAGAAATAATTCTGTTGTTAGTGTGTTACATGCCTGTTAGAGGTCCTCTAATATATTTGAGTCCATCCTCTGGAGCTGAACTCTGGTTTCTCATGCCCATGCAGAACCCCCTGCTGAGCTAACCCTTTTATTCATCTGGGCTCACAGCCAAGCATGCATAATGAGATCCATCCACCCTCGTCCCAATCGAGGCTTGGCCTCTTAAGGGCTGCTTCCCATCTGGCCACAATTTTAAGGTCGGCGGGAGGAGGTCAGATACAGGGAAAGGAGAAGGAACACGGCCTGCTCAGACCACGGCAAGAAGGTGTGTGCCTCTCTCATGAGCCTTCTTTCCTGATTGTGGTTCCCACCGGCCCCTCCACTTCCACAAAAGTCTCTGCATCCCCTGGTGTCCCCCCTCCTTAACTTTTGCAATCTGGCTCCATCCCCTCCACTCCTCCCTGCCTCAGGTCTCCTTTCCTGCCTTCACACACAGCGTCTGAATGTACTTCCATCCCAGGCTCCAGGCAGCGGATCAGTTCGCCGCAGATTTTTTTAGTGACAAGGTTGGAAATCTTACCATCTAAAGTATCCAGCCCACAGTCAGTACATCACAGAAAGAGACCATTTGGCCCAGGTTCTCCTTAGAGTAATCCAGCTCAATTCAAGAAGGCGATGGTGGCATTGTTGAAATGTTGCTGGGCTAGCAATCCAGAGGCTCATGCTAATGCTTTGGGGACATTGGTTCAAATCCCACCAAGGCTTTCTTAGTAAAAAATATATATGGAATTGAAAGATAGTCTCAATAAGGGTGACCATAAAACTACCATGGATTGTCATAAAAATCCACCTCATTCATTAATTTCTTTTCGGGAAAGAAATCCACCATCCTTACCCAGTCTGGCCTACAAGTGACTGCAGACCCACAGTAATGTGGTTGATTCTTAACTGCCCTCTGAAATGGCTGAGCAAGCCACTCAGTTTGAAAACAGTGAGGGATGGGCAACAAATTCTGGTCTTGCCAGCAACGTTCATCGCCCATGAAAGAAACCTACCCCATTCCTCTGCTGTAGCCCTGCAAGTTTATTTTCTACAAGTACCTACCAAATTCCTTTTGAAATCATTGATTGTCTTCACTTCCACCACCCTTGTAGGTAGGGAGTTCTTGGTCATTATCACTTGTTGTGTAAAAAAGCTCTTTACATCTCCAAAATCACCACCCAAAACCTTAAACCTGTGTTCTTTAAACCTTGTACCGACAGCTAATTGGAACAAATTCTCTTTGTCTACCTTATCTAAAGCTGCCACGATCTTGTACATTTCTATCAGATTTTCCTTTGATCTCCTTTGTTCCAAGGAGAAGACCCCCAGCTCTCCAACCTAACTTTGTGACTGAAATCCTTTATCCCTGTAACCATTCTGGTAAATCTACTCTGCATGCTCTCAAAGACCCTCTCGTCCTTGCTAAAGTGTGGTGACCAGAACTGGATGAAATACTGTCATTGTGGCTTAACTTAAGCTTCATGAATACTTTATATGACTTCTCTGCTTTTATACTCAATACCTCTTTTTATGAATCCCAAAATGCCATATGTTTTGCTAATTACTCTCTCACCTTCAAAAATCTATGCACATGAACCACAGTCTCTCTGTCCATCCACACTCTTTAGATCGATGTTGTTGAGTATGACTGGCCTCGTTATCCTTTCTGCCAAAATGCATCACCACAAACTTCTCTGTATTAAATTTCATCTGCCACTTGTCTGCCCAGTCAGCCTATCTGTCTATACCCTGTTGCTGTCTTCATAGTTTGCCACACCCCAAGTTTGGCAAATATTGAAATTTTATTCTGCATTTCAATTTCTAGTGGTCCCAGCACTGAATTCTTGGGAACCACCATGGTCTATGATTCTCCAGTATTAAAAACTATTATTCCTTAAGCCCATTTTTTCTCCAAGTTGACACTGACCTTCCTATTCCATGAACCTCAATATTATCAGCCAACTTTGATATCTTCTCAAATGCTTTCTTGAAATCCAAATAGACAACATTCACTGAATTCCCTTCACCAACCTTCCCTCCTACTTTATCAATAAATTCTATCAGTCAAACACAGTCTGCCTTTTACAATCCATGTTGGCTCTCATTAATTAAGTCAAATCTGTCCAGGTGCCTATGAAATATTTCCTTGATTTTTGTTTCCAAAACTTTCCCACATCTATGTTAACCTGAATGTCCTGTAGTTACTTGGAATGATCTAACATCCTCTGTTGAACAAAGGACAGGAAGGGGGCACATTTGCCACCTTCCAGTCCTCTGGTACATCACCCCTGTCTAGGGAATCTTGGAAGCTGTTCCACTATCTCTGTACCTTCTTCCCTAGCAACCAGGATGTAAGCTATTTGGAACAAGCAATTTATCCACTTTCGGCATTGCCAGCTTTTCCAATATCTCTTGCCAATCATTTTCACCCTATCCATTACCTCTATTATTTCTGCTTCTACAAATGTTTTGTCAGCATACTCTTCTTTAGTAAATACCAATACTCATTAAACATTCTAGCCTTGTCCTGTGCCATTAAGCATACATCACCATCCTTGTCTCTCCTAGGCACCACCCTTTAGTTCTCTCACCTTTTTTCTTCATTGGGCTGAAGGTAATGGTTTATACTAGACGACTGGAAGATCATTCAGTTGTTGATGACATTCCCTCTTAATGTTCATGTATGACCCTGAGCAGTAAATGTTGACAGGATTTCTAACATTGGATGGCTAAGCCTGATTCTATTCTTGCCTGAAGGACTGTTCTGGATATTCTTTTAGTCAGGATATATGGTTTGGTTAAGAGCAGGAACTAAGTTTATTTTTCTTTCCTCAAGTCTCATTGTTATTGAGAACAATGATACCACCCTCGTCACACCCAATACTAAAATTGAGAAATTTAGATCCAGTTTGGAGCTGTTTCACTCTGCAAGCTGTTATCACATGACATAGTGAACTTACCCATGCATTTACTGTTCCAGATTACAGACAGCATAAATGATGCTGACATGAATATAGCAAGTGCAAAGGATTCCATAAAAGACACAATGGATTTGATAACCAAGTTACTGCTTTCTATGGGTGAGTGTAACAGAGTTAAAAACTGAGCTTGACGGCTGTAAATATAATGAAATCTCATTCTGCATCAGATGTTTAGAAACAAAAAAGTTAATCATAAACCAAGAGAGAAAATGCTGGAAAATCTCAGGTTTGGCAGCATCTGTATCTCTTTTGGTTTTAGATTCCAGCATCTGCAGTAATTTGCTTTTATTAAGTTAATCATAAACTTTGTCAAAAAGGCATCACTGCTATAAATCCTAGACCAGTGCTGCAGTCTAACGAGAGTGTGGTGAACCATAGATGGTTCCCACTATGGGTACTTGTATATATGTTACTCTCGTTGCTGTTGGGGTTAGGATTTGGGTATTCCACCTGTTATTACTGTTTATGTGGTACACTCCGTTCGGCTCCGCCCAGGACTCCGCCTTCTTACAGGAGTATAAAGGTCACTGCTACTTCCTAGTAGTCTTTAGTCTGGGATAATATTGTTGAGTAGTGTGCTCCTATTTGTAGTGAATAAAAGCCTTTATTCCCGGGTATGTTCGAGCCTCCCGTGTGAATCAATCGCACATCAGAGAGTACAGTCTAGGAGCCCAAGGACCATATTTTCAACATTGCGATGGGTAGCTGGAGCTGGAAATTTTCCTGACTTGGCAGAGCCAGCTTGATAGCAAATACCCTCGGGGAGTGGATGTGGGATGGAGTCAAGCCCACCCCAGAAGAAGATTGGACATGGCCACAGGGGCCACTGCATGCTGAAGTGGGCCATTTAAAAGTTTTGCCTTAGTTATCTGGGACTTCACCCTGGTTGTTTGCCTATGTTTTAGCTCCTCTAGCCTGCAACCCCTCAAACCCCCATCCACTCCCCATGCTACCTCTATGCCAACTACTAATGTAGAAAATGGGATAAACTGAAATGGAGCTTTCCATATATACAGTACACAGCATGATTTACCAACTGACAGAAGAGAGCATGATTTACTGACTGACAGTAGATACAGCACTTGCCTCTCTAACCAATGGTATTCATTAACTCATAAAAACGCTGTGTACTATAGATGTAATACACTGCACAGTGATGAGTTTTTGTTCAGCCTAAGGGCAGGATTCTTTATCGGCTTACTCCCTGGCATTTGCTGCATACAAACCAGTGGGCAATCTGTTTCCAGGTCTTTGGCAATGCTATTCAATGCCAAAATATGACCTGGTTTGGTGTTGAGCCTCCCTTGATTTTCTCTGCATCCATGTGGGAAAGTGTTTGCCAGCTTCAGCTGTGATTAGGATTGGGAATTGAGGGACATTCAGTCACACTTGGCACCAAAGCACAGTATTCATTGTGTTGCTTCTGTGCTGCTCTGCAAATGGAAGTTTCTAATTCAACACAAGTTAAACAGACTTGGAATTGAAGTACACATCAGTTTAAGGATGAATTTTTAATGCTAATCTGTTGCAAAGGATCATATACAGTGCATATGAAGTGGGACTTCAAAGTTTCAGAATGTATGTTTCAACATCTGATTTCGAGAGACTGTACAAGACTTCCCCGTGAAAGCTCGATCTTACTATCTCCACCATTATACTTAAATATTTGTGGCTGTCCCTATCTCACATCTATCCTATCTCATATCTCACCATTCCATATCTATCCATTTATCTCACGCATTTTTTAATCATGAAAGCATTGTTTATATCTTCTCTCTTTTGCAGGTAACCCAGCCGAGTTCGACATTAATAACCTACAACGTGTAGAGGATTCCTTGCAGAGCTCCAAAGATCTCTTGACCAAAGAACTTGTATTGAATCAACGGAATTTGGAGGAAGTTGCCAGACAGCAAAGAGAAGCAATAGCAGCTTATGACCAAAATATTCAGGACATCCTTGGAGATATTCAAAACCTAAAAGACATCAAAGCCGCTTTACCTCATGGATGCTTCAACACTGCAGCCTATGAAAGGCCTTAATTCCTTTGCATCCTCCCATAGAAACTGTACCACTAATACTATTTCTACTTTTAAGAAAGAACCTCAATAAAAAATTACATTCCATGCAACATTTAGCTAGCATCAGAGAGATAGATAAAATGTGAACATAGCAACAGCCTTTGCAAAAATAATTACTTTTAAATCCAAATTTGATTGAATTGGATGCTACCAGGCCCTTTCCATTATTTATTCTTTGTTGCATAGATTGCATTGTCTACTCTAGTGCTAGCTTCACACTATCCCCACCTGTGCCTAACTGGGTTGCAATAAGAAGCAAAACGCTTAAATTGCTTTCAAAACTGAAGTCAGTTATTGAAATACTGGACCAGATAGTCATGAACTATTTTAAAAATTTATAAAATGCGGCAGCATTGCAAGTTTATCAATACTGGACCTGTTACAGGACTGCACAAAATTCTATTTAAAAATGTCAATTCACAGCTGTATTAATTGTTTCACTTCCATACCTTTGCATTTGTTCTGATACCGTCATTAATATTTGAAATCCGTTTCTTTCTACAGTGACATAAAGGCAACATATGCCACATGTAATGCAGGTCTTTTCGTGTCCTTTGCAGTATTTGTATATAATTGGCTGCTCTGATATATGCAGTTATTTTGTGTGAATTGTCAGGGTAACTGGTACTAAACAGCAATTTAACAAGGGCAAAATAAAATGAGAAAACTGCTGCCTGTTAGTGAATATGAGCTGAGGTATTGTCTAATTGGAGTGGAGGGCAGGGAAGAGAAACCAGCCAAGGTTCCATTCTTGATTGCTACTTATATAGATGTCAGAAAAGGTGGATTACAGTAATGACTTTCACTGTCTAAACTGACTCGGCATTTTGGCAAAGATCAAGTGTAGTATCAGATCAAGCGTCAGATTAAGCCCAAGCGGCACGGTGGCACAGTGGTTAGCACTGCTGCCTCACAGCACCAGGGTCAGGTTCAATTCTGGCCTTGGGTCACTGTCTGTGTAGAGTTTGCACATTATCCCTATGTCTGCGTGGGTTTCCTCCGGGTGCTCCAGTTTCCTCCCATAGTCCAAAAATGTGGATTAGGTTGATTGGTCATGCTAAATTGACCCGAGTGTCAGGCAGGTTAGCAGGGTAAATGCGTGCGGTTGCAGGAATAGAGCCTGGGTGGGATTGTGGTTGGTACAGACTTGATGGGTCGAACGGCCTCCTCCTGTACTGTAGGGATTCTATGAAGATGGATTGCTGTGCCTCATCTTGTCAGCTTGGATCTTGTTTGTCTCTCTTGAGGAAACCATGAATTTGGATTCAGTTGGATTTTGAATTTGGTTTTTGGAGCAAGCAAGGAATGGATTTGGATTTGCCCAGTCCATTCTGAGCATTGGCTTTGTAACTTCAAGGATGGAGTAAAGAACATTTTAAAAAACTGACGTGTGAAGAATAGCCACTTAAGTGAATTACTGGAAGTCTGCTGGTTCCCAGGGGTAACCATTGCCAAATGAAATTCAGTTCTGTCGGGGGAGAACATCTGAGTGGGATGGAGAAATTGTAAGAAAGGAAAAGGAGGTGAAAATGCTGCAACGTAGCTGCAGTGTTCGATTTACATGTTACTGTTTCAACTTAATATAGATTTACCGCTTGTCCAAAGAGTTTGCTTGGTTTTTATATTTGTGAAGTTGAGTAGAAAATAATCGCTCTTTAAAGTGATTTCGGCACTTTTTGGATATGTAACACCCAGCTGGTTAAATCCTCAAGCAACTCTCTGAGCTCAGGCAGATCAAAAAATGTCAGGATTCTTGTCTCTGGTAATACATGTTTCAAACTGGTGCTCTCGTTTGTGGAGTTCAATTCTGTTTGGGAATTTTGTTTCTATTTATCAGATCTTTAATATGTGCAAAATCAACCACAGATGCCTGTATTTTGCTTGTTTTCATCAGTTTCATGTGTTCATGAAAAATCAGTGCATGTTTTTGCCAGAGATTTTGAGGCTCAATGTTAGATAAAAATAGATCGAAAACTCTTATGTTAAAGTTTGGTCACCAATTTGATTAGGAACATAGGAATAACGAGATGCAATAAGATATCTAGTTTGCCTCTGTCTCATGATATAATGATAATGAAGTTGAAGAATAATCCTCGCAATCAATCTTTCACCTATGTACAACAAATCCTGGACTAGCATGAAGAAAGTTGTGGAGTTTTGAAAACCAAAAATCCAAAGCCATCTTTTCTCGAGAAGCACAGATAGAAAAAACTCTCGCAATAAATTTGAAGGAGAGTTCTGTTTTTTAGGTGTCCCAAGTTCTAAAAGATACAGCATGTACTGCCACCAAACAGTTGACATTACATTTTGTCTGTACCATATCTGCCAGATGGTCTTGACGATATCCTACCTGCTATCCTTAAGGAAGGATGGAACGACTGAAAATGTGACACTTAAAGTGTTCAGTAGCAAGGAAATAGCAGGAGGTTTTGTTGGCGGGATGGGGAAATAAATTGTATGATAGCAATATTGTGGATGCTTTCACGATGTCTTTATTATGTTGCAATCCAGTGATGAGGGCTGTGCCTCCCTTAGCAATATTGAATCATTTGGCATCCACCTGCCATTAGATCCTTCCTTGAGTGTCTTAGTTTGGAAAGGAAACACAATTACTATTAAACACACTAGAAGAAATTGCAGAGCTACAGGAAAGAGCAGGAACTAATTATAGATCTTTAAAGGACCAGCGTAGCCATATTGGATGGAATTACCTCCTTTGGTGCTGTATCATTCTGTTTTTAGGGGCTGGATTTTTTACTCAGAATTGGGGTGGGAGTGGGGAAGTTGGATTTAGGCCGGGAAACCTGGAAGAATGAGTATCCCTCAGGCTTTACTGAATTTATTTTCTCTGTTCCCGACTGACTGGGAAGCTGGTTAGCTGACAGGCAGGTAGACTTTCGGCAACAGGCTGTAGCCAGGAGTGTTGGGGAGGGAGTGAGAGATCAGAGGCCAGGATTTAGTGATGTTGGGGGGTGGGGGTGGGGGGGGGGGAGCGGAGAGCAGAGGCCAGGGTGGGGGGGTGGTTGAGCGATTGGAGGCCTGTAGGATTGGAGACTCGGTGTTGGATTGGAAGAATAGAAACCTGTGGGATCAGAGGTTGGGGCTAGGTGATTTGGGCAATTCAAGACCTTAGGGACAAGACCAGAGACTCCATGGGGAGATCAGAAGGGTTATGCAGAGTGTCCTATTGCTGGGGGTTGGAAATGCATGTATACTGAATGCAGCAGTTAAGTGGAGATGCACTTTCTTCCTTGATACAACAATTCTCACCTTCCTTTAGTTGTTAGTTTCCTGGCTAGACAGGAAAACCTGTCTAGCCAGAGTTAAATGTTAAATTATGGATCAATCTAAGGCTACCCAGCTTGCTATAAAATTTGTTGCACCTGCACCCTACAACCATCCATCATCCCACGTCCACTAAAACCAGGAGTGGGCCTGCTGGAGAGGTTTTGGAGTCAAACCTCCCACCTGATACAGAATGGCAGTTCTTTGGGGTTAAATTTGTCTTTCATAAATTATTCAAAAGGCTGAAATCACCACAAAATGCAATGTGTATTTGTGGCCATTTCCTGTGACCTGAGCCAGTGTCCAAAGGGTTGCGCCAAATGATTTTTAAAATTTAGTAGCTGACTTCATGAATGCAATATCTTTATTGTTGACCCTAATTTTTTTGTTCACTATGATTTGCTAATGTAAGAATGCATGAAACATGCATTCCTGTTTAGAAATACTCTTGGATACAATATTGCCTTTCATTGCATTAAGCTCGCACATTCCATTCATTTTGCACAATCTCCATCATCGGGAACCACCCTGAAATGTTGTGAAGAAGCATTTCTGTCCCTTGGTTGGTTTGCTGCTTTGAGGTTAATAGATACTAGAAAACTGACTGAACACGATATGATAAAATCAAAGTGATTTGACCTCATGGGCTGCACCCCAACGAAACTGTAACATTGAACGAAGTAAAACATGCATTGTTTTAGCAATTGGTCACACACTTGGGATGTCCCAAAGTGCTTCACCACCAAGGGATCATGCTCAAAGTGGGGGCACTGTTTCAATGTAGAGAGGAAAAAATGAGAAATTGCTGCATGAGTCTATTTTCATACACTCATTTGTTTGTTAGGCACCAATATCCATATTCTGTATCAAGTCAGGAAAGGCTGGAGTTTATTTTCCGCCAATGCTTTTCCTTTTGTAGACAGCTGGTTGAACATTTCAGTCACAGGTTATATTTGGGATAATGTGATCTATTGTGTTAAAATGCTGAGACATTTTCATACCTTTATTTATTTTGAAACACACAGTGAGTATGTTATGCAATCATGTTGTTACATGACAGTGGATTTGTGAAAAGCCTTGTTAGCTATAAACTGAGTCTGGAGAGCTGGACACTCTTCATCTGTTTCAACCATGTTAAAGGCGTATAGTTATTCAGAAAAAATATTTGAAGAATTGTTGTTTGTTTGCTAAAACATGGTAGAATCATATATATCACATCAAAGTGCATACATTAAGGTATGATAGGTATGTTATTGCACCAATTTTGTAATGCCAATCTAATGAAAATAGTTATTTTTCAGCCTATTATGTTAAAATAAACTGGCAGTAGAGTAGCATTTTCACTTTTATTTTGTAATGGATAAGTAGCAACATGTCACCTTTTATGTATAATCAAACAGTTATATTTGCACTGCTGAAATCTAACTTGTGTTTTCTGTGTGAAGACTTTATTCCTTATTTAAACGTTTCAGTATTAATATGTGCTTTGAAAACATTTTTTTACCTTGAAGTATGTAAAGCCATTCATTTGGAAACAACTAATTGTCCTGTCTACAATTTTACCTGTACATTTCATTACACTAGTCAAATAAAAAGTATTTAAAGACCCAGTTCTGGATTTTGATTTCAACTTTATTGTATTTCTAAAATGCTGCGCTGACTGTTTAGGGGTCAGATGTGAACTCAGGCTTAGCGTTGAGCCATAGATTTCAGGAAGGTCTTTAGGGTGATACGCTGAGTTGGCTGATTTCAGCCAGGATGTAGTGGTTAATGTTTAGGGATTGCCAGGGAAACGTCCAAGTGAAAGAGGAATCTCCCAGGCATTGCTGCTCACAGCTTGAAAGATAATTAGAACTTGCCCGCTACTGTGACCCCCTCCCTTGATGGAGAGGTTCCTCAATCTTCCCACCACAGCAATGGTTGTAAGTTCCATTTTCATGACACAGTGTCCGACTGCTGCAGAGAAAAGTAGAGATCTTACTTCAGATTACTGTCGGCGTGGTTTCTGCCTGTATACTTGCTTCACGGGTAGCCTCAAGGTCCTCACGACCTTGCTGCTCAACAACAACAACTACTGCAGAACCCTGAGCTAAATTACGGGGACTGAAACTTCATAATAAAAATGCAGTAGTGTTACAAACTGCAGGCAAGTGGCACATGCAAAAGGAGGCCATTAGGCCCATTGAACCTGCACCGACAACAATCCCACCAGGGCCCTGTCCCCCACATATTTATTTACCCTTCTAATCCCCCTGACACGAAGGGGGCAATTTAGCATGGCCAAACCACCTAACCCGCACATCTTTGGACATCATCAGATATCACATGACTGGAATGTCACGTGGCTGAACCTCCTCAAATATCTTCATCCAGAGTGGTGCAGTCTGGCCAGGGCAGCAGTGGGACATTATAACTGGCATGTCTGAGTTACTGAGAGAAAATAAGTCAGTTAGGTTTGCCCCCATCACCGTCAAATGATTCCTCTCAAGAGTGCATATAGGTGGATGTCAAGTCAGAAAAGAATCATGCTGCATCTATGGAGAGAGAAACGGTTAACGGTTAAACTAGTATGGCAGGGGGGTGGGGATCAAAATATTAGGTCTACAAGTGTAGAGGCTGGGGACGAGCTTGGGGCTGGGACAAGGCTGGCAAAGAAGAATAGCACTCTGGGGGAGGATGACCTCACTGGGCCTGGAGGTCTGGGGTGCTTATACTTCAATGCAAGGAGCGTAGCAGGTAAGACAGACGAACTTAGGGCCTTAATGCTCACGAGGAATTTGGATGTGGTTGCGGTGACAGAGACTTGGTTGAAAGAGGGACAGGACTGGCAGCTGAATATTCCGGGGTACAAGTGTTTTAGGCGAGACAGAGGAGGGGCCAAAAGAGGTGGGGGAGTAGCAGTATTAGTTGGAGAGCATATTACAGCGGTGCAGAGGGAGGACAATTCAGAGGGATCGTGTAACGAGTCACTCTGGGTGGAGCTTAGAAACAGGAAGGGCGCAGTCACTATGTTGGGGGTATACTGCAGGCCCCCCAACAGCCCAAGGGAAGTGGAAGAACGGATATGTCAGGAGATACTGGATAGGTGCAGGAAAAATAGGGTTGTTGTAGTGGGAGACTTCAATTTCCCTGGTATAGACTGGAAATCGCTGAGAGCTGGGACTTTGAATGGGGAGGAATTTGTAGAATGCGTACAGGAGGGTTCTTTGGAACAATATGTAGATAGCCTGACTAGAGAGGGGGCTATACTGGACCTAGTACTGGGGAATGAGCCCGGTCAGGTCTTCAAAGTTTCGGTAGGGGAACATGTGGCAAATAGTGACCACAATTCTGTTAGCTTTAGGATAGTGATGGAAAAGGATGAGTGGTGTCCCAAGGGTAAGGTGTTGGATTGGGGGAAGGCTAACTTTAGTGGGATTAGGCAGAAATTGGCAGCTCTTGATTGGGAGAGGCTGTTTGAGGGTAAATCCACATCTGGCATGTGGGAGTCTTTTAAGGAACAGTTGTTAGGGCTACAGGACAGGCATGTGCCTGTAAAAAAGAAGGATAGGAAGGGTAGGATTCGAGAACCGTGGATAACCAGGGAAATTGAGGGACTGGTCAAAAAGAAAAGAGAGGCGTATATTAGGTCCAGGCAGCTAAAAACGGAGGGAGCTCTGGAGGAGTACAAAGAAAGTAGGAAAGAACTCAAACGGGGAATTAGAAGGGCAAAAAGGGGTCATGAAATGTCCTTGGCAGACAGGATTAAGGAGAATCCCAAGGCATTTTATTCATACGTTAGGAACAAAAGGGTTGTCAGGGAAAAAATCGGACCTCTCAGGGACAAAAGTGGGGAATAATGCTTGGAGCCCAAAGAAGTAGGGGAGATCCTAAATGAATACTTTGCGTCGGTATTCACAAAGGAGAGGGATGTGTTGACTGGGAGTGTCTCGGAGGGGAGTGTTGAACCGTTGGAGAAAATCTCCATTACAAGGGAGGAAGTGTTAGGTTTGTTAGAGAATATAAAGACTGACAAATCCCCAGGGCCTGATGGAATCTATCCAAGGCTGCTCAGGGAGACGAGAGATGAAATCGCTGGGCCTCTGACACAAATCTTTGTCTCGTCACTGGACACAGGTGAGGTCCCAGAGGATTGGAGGATAGCTAATGTGGTCCCGTTATTTAAGAAGGATAGGAAGGATAACTCGGGTAATTATAGGCCGGTGAGCTTGACGTCCGTGGTCGGGAAGTTGTTGGAGAAGATTCTTAGAGATAGGATGTATGCGCATTTAGAAAGGAATAAACTCATTAACGATAGTCAGCATGGTTTTGTGAGAGGGAGGTCATGCCTCACTAACCTGGTGGAGTTTTTTGAAGAAGTGACTAGAATGTTTGACGAGGGAAGGGCCGTGGATGTCGTCCATATGGACTTTAGTAAAGCGTTTGACAAAGTCCCTCATGGTAGGCTGGTGATAAAGGGGGAGGTGGCTAGATGGGTAGAGAACTGGCTTGGTCACAGAAGACAGAGGGTGGTAGTGGAAGGGTCTTTTTCCGGCTGGAGGCCTGTGACTCGTGGTGTTCCGCAGGGCTCTGTATTGGGACCTCTGCTGTTTGTGATTTATATAAACGATCTGGAAGAAGGTGTAACTGGGGTGATCAGTAAGTTTGCGGACGACACAAAATTGGCAGGACTTGCAGATAGTGAGGAGCATCGTCAGAGGCTACAGAAGGATATAGATAGGCTGGAAATTTGGGCAAAGAAATGGCAGATGGAGTTCAATCCTGATAAATGCGAAGTGATGCATTTTGGTAGAAATAATGTAGGGAGGAGCTACACGATAAATGGCAGAACCATAAAGGGTGTAGATACGCAGAGGGACCTGGTAGTGCAAGTCCACAGATCCATGAAGGTGACGTCACAGGTGGAGAAGGTGGTGAAGAAGGCATATGGCATGCTTGCCTTTATAGGACGGGGCATAGAGTATAAAAGTTGGGGTCTGATGTTGCAGATGTATAGAATGTTGGTTCGGCCGCATTTGGAATACTGCGTCCAGTTCTGGTTGCCACACTGCCAGAAGGACGTGGAGGCTTTGGAGAGAGTACAGAGGAGGTTTACCAGGATGTTGCCTGGTACGGAGGGGCTTAGTTATGAGGAGAGATTGGGTAAACTGGGGTTGTTCTGCCTGGAAAGACGGAGGATGAGGGGAGACTTAATAGAGGTGTATAAAATTATGAAAGGCATACATAGGGTGAACGGTGGGAAGCTTTTCCCCAGGTCGGTTGTGACGTTCACAAGGGGTCATAGGTTTAAGGTGAAGGGGGGGAGGTTTAACACAGATATCAGAAGGACATATTTTACACAGAGGGTGGTGGGGGCCTGGAATGCGCTGCCAGGCAAGGTGGTGGAGGCGGACACACTTGGAACGTTTAAGACTTATCTAGATAGCCATATGAACGGAGTGGGAATGGAGGGATACAAAAGAATGGTCTAGTTTGGACCAGGGAGCGGCACGGGCTTGGAGGGCCGAAGGGCCTGTTCCTGTGCTGTATTGTTCTTTGTTCTTTGTTCTTTGTATGGGGTAAGTATGGAGGTGGGCGGATGTGAAAATTAGCGCCACTGGCCAGCCTGCCAGATTGCTGCCCCTAGTGCATTTTCTCACAGATTGAATTGAAGCAGAAGCACTAGCCGCCTGCAAGCAGTGGTGGCTAATTAAGCCAAACAGTGCTCTCCGGTTGGCAGGCAGCCCACCCGCAGCATCGGGAACAATCTCGGCCTTTTGGCTAAGATCAAATGTAGAAGTTTGATCTTACGCTAGATAGAAGTCAATGAGGTTTCACTGAGGCTTCACTTGAAGCAATTCTTAAAAACGCCTTAGGCCTTTTGGCTAAGATGAAGCTCAGGTCAAACTCATGTGGCCAAACGGGCCACCTAAAATGGCGATTTACAGTGCACTCTGGGATAATTAGGCAAGAACTAAAACAGCAGGCTGCAGCCTAAAAGACAGAGATAAACAGGCTGCAGCTCAGACGACTGAATACACAGGATATGGGCCAACTCCAGGACAAAGGGGACTTTCTAGTCAAACTGGGTTGTTTACCAGACTTAGGGGTGCCTTAACCCCTTATTTGGGAGGGGGTGGTGTGTGTCCTACGTGCCCCCAGCACCGACAGACATGGCTGCTGGGGACACACCCAGAGATTGGTGTGGCAGCACCCGATTGGACTTTGTTGATCAAGGTGATCAAATCCTGATCGATTGATTGGCAATGGCCAAAAGGGGCACGAAAACCAACGGGGTACAAAGGGTGCTGCGCAACCAAGAATCTCTCTCTCTCTCTGACCCCACGAACGAGCTAAAACAATGGTGACCATCGCCAGCAACGACCAGCACGAGGAGAGCCACCACACCCGAGAAGGAAGGAAGACCAGAGCCAGAGTGTCAGACCAGACCAAAGGACCGGACTATGCAGAGGACAACCGAGACCAGCGCCCAGATAAAGGCCAATATCTACCTGGGTACTTGCCAGTCACACAAAAGTTAAGTCAAGGTCTAGTATTGGACTTGAACTTTAGTATTTCTGTCAGATAACTTATTGTTGGTTGGATGGGTGATTTTTGATTGCGTGTTTAAATAAATATTGTTGTACTAACAAGAAGTCTACTTGCAATTCTTTGTCCACCATATAAGGGTTAAAACAGGTTGTGCCGCAGGCACAACAAATTGGCACCCCAGATGGGACATCAACAAGAAGTAACTTTGTTCCTCCGATATTGAATCCCACAGAACCTAATTCTCCTAGAGATTTAGCTTGAGCCCGAATTAAGACGGCAAATGCCCCACATGACGGCCAGGATTTCAAGTAAATCGAAAGGAGTGAAAGGTCTATATTGAACAATTATTTAAAACTCAGAGCCAACAGGTGTAAACTCCTTATTGGACAAATTACTGCTTTCGGGAATTGTTATTATGCATGCGTTGTTACTAACAGGGAGGATAGGGAAACTTCGTAATTTTACATTAGTATCCGGAGGGATTAGAACCGGAACATAGCTGAAAGCCGATCAACTCCCTATCCCTTATCGTCAAAATATAGAATGGCAGGAAACAGCACAGAGACAGAGAAGTGTCCCATATGGGAAACAAAAATCAGGGAATACATTGAGAAGAAAGGGCGGCCCCAAGGGGCAGAATTTTGCGCCAATACTGAGACGGGACCGGGATCCCGAGGGCAGAAGTATTAGGACGATCTGAGGAAAGTTCAGGGAAAGCGGGCAGGCAAATGTGAGGAAGCGACTGCCATGGTGAGCTGCTTAGGACAGCTGCAAGGAACAGAAAAGGAATTAAACACAGTTCGTAAGGAACTGGAGGAATCACACCTGGAATACTGTGTACACACCTGGAGTACTGTGTATAGCTTTGGTCTCCTTACTTGAGAAAGGATATACTGCACTGGAGGGGATACAGAGGAGATTCACTAGGTTGATTCCAGGAATTGAGAGGGTTCGCTTATGAGGACAGACTGAGTAGACTTGGGCTATACTCATTGGAATTCAGAAGAATGAGGAGATATCTTATAGAAACATATAAGATTATGAAGGGAATAGATAAGATAGAAGCAGGGAAGTTGTTTCCACTGGCGGGTGAAACTAGAACGAGGGGGCATAGCCTCAAAATAAGGGGAAGCAGATTTAGGACTGAGTTGAGGAGGAACTTCTTCACACAAAGGGTTGTGAATCTGTGGAATTCCCTGGCCAGTGAAGCAGTTGAGGCTATCTCATTAAATGGTTTTAAGGCAAGGATAGATACATTTTTGAACAGTAAAGGAATTAAGGGTGATAGTGAGCGGGCGGGTAAGTGGAGCTGAGTCCACAAAAAGATCAGCCATGATCTTATTGAATGGCGGAGCAGGCTCGAGGGGCCAGACGGCCTACTAGTGCTCCTAGTTCTTATGTTCCTATGAATTGAAGCAGGCACAGGAGGAAAAGGAGGAGGAGACTAAGAAACTAAAGGAACAGCAGCAGGAGAGAACAGAACAAATAAGAGCCGAAAAGGACAGAGAGGTGTATGAATTAAAAAGAACAAATCAGGCAAATTTATTACGTCTGCGCAATTTTCAGACCCAGTACGATAGAGCCTATCAAGGTGCCCAGCGCGCTGTCTTGGCCAAAGGTGAAGCCGAGCAGGCGGTAGCACAATTGGAAGCTAAGTGCACCGATCTGCAGGCAGCAATAAAAGTGCTACATCAAGCCAGTAAGGAACAGAGACAGGCAACCGCTGACCACTCCAAATGCCAGCGAGAAATTTCACGGCTGGAATCCCTATGATCAGTTCAAAACAGATTTATGTGAACCTTCGGGACAATAGAAGAAGAGGAGATAGTGCACTCCCACTGCCCCGAGATGTGGGTGCCCGCCGATCTTTCCTAGTAGGGTACTGTCGGAACCATATAGACGGCTTCGCCACCAGGGCAGCCCCACTGTCTGAATTGCTAAAGAAAAACGTGACCTGGAAGTGGGCTGTGCAGCACACAGCTGCAGTAACCGATTTACCGTGCGCCCTCGCCACAGCGCCAGCCTTACTAGTCCCTGACCCAGATCTACCATGTGCCTTAGAGGTTGCAGCCACTGATCACACACAGCAGTATTATTGCAAGAAAGACATGGTAGACCAGGCCCAGTAGCCTACGCCTCACGAGTATTAGACCCAGTCGAACAGGGCTTCTCCGGGTGCAAATGACACCTGCTCGTGGTATTTTGAGCCATGCAGCATTTCGCCTATATCACCGGACTGAACCCAATAACTGTTCTCACTGAACACACCCCAATCCAGCTTCTGCTGGACGACTGCCTTAAAGACGGCTTGTTAAGCCAGGTCAGCGCTGCCCGTTGGACACTACCACTGCAGGGTAGGGACATCGCTGTAAAGTGAAGCAAAGTGCCCACGTTCCTGGCAGATCATTTAAATTATGAGGGAGAAGTGCATAAGTGTCAGGTTATAGCCACAAAGGACCCCACAGGTCCGTTTATCCCAAAACAACAGGAGACACGGTCAGGGACAAAACAGACAGTCACCCAACAGACAGACTCAGCCATGAGAATTTATGTAGACGGTTCATCCACCAAAGAGGATGGGACCAGAATCACAGGATGTGGCATTTATGTGGAAAATCAACAGGGACAGCAACTAATAGAACTCGCTCTCAAACTACCCAGCCATTTGAGTGCTCAAGCTGCTGAACTAGCAGCAGTCGCATACGTAGTGATTCCCCCAGATTTATTTCCAACTCCTGCCAACATACACTCCGATAGCATATATATATGCAACAGCTTGACTGAGTTCCTACCATTATGGGAAGCCAGAGGTTTCGTCTCTGCGGACGGAAAGCCCCTACCGTCAGCCCCCTTATTAAAATACGTTCTGCAGGCCACCGAAGGGTGTAGATATGGAATTATTAAAGTTAGAAGCCACCGCAGGACCTCCCCATCTGGCAACTGTAAGGCCGATGCATTAGCCAAGGTCGGTGCTTGTACGGGACAGTTTTGGCAGCCACCTGTAGGAGAGCAAGTAAACACTGTGGCCATCTGCCAAAGTAATATAGCACACTGACAGTTCCCTAAAACAAATTTTAGAAGGAGTCTACCCAGCCCCATATGAGAAATGGAAGGACAAAATACAGATTCAGGATGGTTTAATATTAAAGGCAGGCACGTACGTAGTCCCTACCCAAGACAGAAATCAGCTCATCTACCAGTACCATGACGGAAATGAACATCAGGGCATAGAGACAACAACCGAGCGATTAAAAGAATTATGTTGGTGGCCCAAACTGCACAATGACGTCACCCATTATATCAACAATTGCTTAATTTGCGCCCAAAACAACCCCGATAGGTATGCCAGAAAAGCGGAGCTGAGACACACACGCCCAGTAGAAGGCCCCTGGACAAATCTCCAAATTTATTATATTGGCCCACTGCCACCATGTAGGAATGGATTTAAATACGTCCTGGTAATAATAGACACTTTCACCAAATGGGTCGAGGCATTCCCCACTAGATCCAACACAGCTAAGGCCACCACAAAGATATTAGCCCAGCAGGTGTTTACACGATGGGGTTTTCCCCACAGCATAGAGTCCAACCAAGGGACACATTTCACCGGGCGGGTGATACAGAACATTATGGCTATGTTTGGCATCAAGCAGAAATTCCACATCGCCTACCATCCACAATCCAGTGGAATCGTAGAGCTCATGAACTGAACGCTAAAAGGGATCATTAAGAAGACAGTGCAACACAACACAACATGGGATACAATACTTCCCCTTGCCCTCATGATGGTGCGCAACACTGTTTCCAGTTCTACTGGGTTCACCGCCCACACATTAATGACAGGCCGACCTATGAGGGGAGTTGAATATTTATTGGGGTTTGACTTCAGAGACTATACCTCCACTTGATGCGCAGACTGTTAGGACGGAAGATTGGAATGGACAAAAAACAGGAAAGATCCAAGAGAGAGAGTTAGTCAATGACATGGCCACAGCATACAGGGCAAGGGTAGCAACTATCAACGCCCTTGATTTAGCCGACCTGGACAATAAACTCAGGATTCTGACCCAACAGGTTAACCAGACACTAAGTTCCATCAATGAGGACAATCAGCAAGTTGCTGAAGAGGAACTGTCTGGAAACGCAGCCAGCAGCAACATGGTAGCTGTATTAGAAGGACACGCCAAGACAATCAATCAAATTATCAGGGAAAAATTAGAGGATGATGACCGACAACAGAATCAGACTTTATGTAGTGCATATGGACAGTGGATGATAGAACAGCTAAGGGAAAGCCTAGAGCAGGTTCGCAGTGGACAGGTTCCGTCTTGGATTAGTGATGAACAGATGGAACACTTATTTATGGGTAAGAAACACCCAAAGTTATCTGGCTGCCAGATGCGACAGTTGACCAAAGTCTGGCTCAATGACGACTGCAAAAGGACTCCAGGGAAAGCCCTGGGAATGATATTGGGGCTCCCCATAATCACTGACGACCGGGTCGGACTGAGGGTCTTTGAAGTGGAAAATATAGGGAATATCCATGAGGATATCCGGATAGGGTACGATAGCACTTTACCGTACGCAGTGGAGAAAGAAGAGAGGCTCATAGGCACTACTCTGGACAGATGTCAGCAAACTGATGAAATAATCGCATGCCCGTACCCACTTTACTTAAATGAGCATGCACTGTGTGGCTTCAGAACAAACACTAGCCTAAATTGCTCAGTAGAAACTCATAGCCTGGACGCAGACATAACTCGGGTGGCTTACAAGGGAGCAGGGGGATACTGTCTCACCACCTCCCTGAAACAATATCAGTATGGTGTGACACATTGCAACATTACTAACATTCTGCATCAAACCAGACATACCAGCCAGGGTGGGTCTCATTCAACTAATAGACATTCACAAGAGGGAGAGGGTAGATTTAAACACCACTGACGAGCTCTGACAGACTCTAGGGGAGTACCTTGAGAAATATGACACAAGCCTAAAACCCCTGCCGGAGGGGTTGAACCAGATTCGGGTAAAATTTGCTACAGCCCACAGAACCTCCACCAAGGTAATACAGCAGACGCAAGAGCTGAAAAGGGGAATTAAAGAAATTAAAGTCACCTCATGGTGGAATGATCTTTGGAACTAGGGCTCAAACATCCAAATCTACCCATTCGTCTGCATAATGCTACACCAGGCGGTATTACTGATTTTATTCACCCTGGCCTGGAATGTGCTGCCAAGTAGGATGGTGGAGGCAGACACGCTGACATCGTTTAAGACTTACCTGGGTAGTCACATGAGCAGTCTGGGAATGGAGGGATACAAACAAATGGTCTAGTTGGACCAAGGAGCGGCACAGGCTTGGAGGGCCGAAGGGCCTGTTTCCTGTGCTTTGTTCTTTGTTCTTTGTTTGGTGCATCTCGTCATCCTCACAGTCCAATTCAGCCGATGGAAAAAAGAGGATCATCCGGAGGCAGGACGTAGGGTTCGCCCTTGAACCACGGTCCCCTCTAGTTCAGTAGAGCAATGTTTACAGGAAACCTGCCATTTTGCAATTTGTGCTAATGAACAGTTAGAAATCCCACCATTGAAATGTGCCTCAGATTCGCGAATACTTCATTGTAACGTTTGTTTGAATGTTTTGGTTTGTAATTATCTTATTGTAATAATGGTGTTTAGAATATGTGGTTGTTTGTATTTGTAGAGTGTTGCTGTCTGTAGCTTCTGGAATGTAAATATGTTGTAGGGATTAGTGTACATACCAATGCTTGGGCCTTGCTTGACTGTTGAGTGACTGGGAATTCCCAACAGATATTGGTCCTGAGTTTGTGATCCATCACGCTTCACATTCAGGATTAACAGGAGGGACTGTGGCCAAATCGGCCACCTAAAATGGTGATTTATAAAGCACTCCCGGACAATTGGGCAAGAACTAAAACAGCAGGCTGCAGCCTAAAAGACAGAGATAAACAGGCTGCAGCTCAGACGACTGAATACACAGGATATGGGTCATCTCCAGGACAAAGGGGACTTTCTGGTCAAACTGGTTTGTTTACCAGACATAGGGGTGCCTTAACCCCTTCTTTGGGAGGGAGGTGTGTGTCCTACGTGTCCCTAGCACCTGCAGACATGGCCATTGGGGACACACCCAGAAATTGGTGTGGCAGCACCCGATTGGACTTTATCGGTCAGGGTGATCAAGTCCTGATCGAGTGATTGGCAATGGCCAAAAGGGGTGCGAAAACCAATGGGGTATAAAGGGTGCTGCGCAACCAAGAACCTCTCTTTCTCTGACCCCACGAATGAGCTACAACAATGGTGACCATCGCCAGAAACGACCAGCATGAGGAGAGCCACCACACCCAAGAGGGAAGGAAGACCAGAGCCAGAGTGTCAGACCAGACCAAAGGACCAGTCTACGCAGAGGACTACGGAGACCAACATGCGGATAAAGGCCAATATCTACCTGGGTACTTGCCAATCACGTAAACGTTAAGTCAAGGTCTGGTATTGGACTTGAACTTTAGTATTTCTGTAGGATATTATTGTTGGTTGGGTGGGTGATTATTGATTGTTGTTGAAGTGGAAACTTTCCTGCTTCTTGACTGTGATAGAAAAACTCAACAAAGTTCGTTCCAACAAAACAACTAGTGTTTATTTACGAAAGACTGCATGCAGTTTTGGCTGAAAACTTGAGTTCAGAGAGCAGTTGGTACAACTTGCTAATTCCTCCTCAAGTCCGCAATTACACAAAGAATCAGTTCAGTATTTATACATAATCATTATCAGTTTGCGTGACCAGAGCATATTCAGGAATTTGATCAGTAATAGAATCATAAGCAATGTCATTGATCATGTCACAACCTTCTGACCTCCTAGAACTCTTTGTCTCATCATTCATACCCTTATCTTGTCCTTTGATGTAACAGAAGAAGGTCTGTGACTCCTTCATCCCTGACCTTACCTTGTCTTATTCATACAGCCCTAGGTTTATGAGGAGTCAATCTTATCAGGCCTTCCCGAGGTCAGGCATAGCTTGGTCTTATTCATGTCTTAAGTTATGCGGAGTCAGCCTTATTAAGTCTTACAGGGGTCTGACATTTTGAAATAGCTTTGGTCAGCCGTTCTTATATTGTACCAAATAGTTGACCAATTTTCCCATCATGCTATTCCTTAGTTCGTACAACTTCACATTGTGTGTTTAAATAAATATTGTTGTACTAACAAGAAGTCTACTCGCAATTCTTTGTCCACCGTATAAGGGTTAAAATAGATTGTGCGGCAGGCACAATACCCAGGATGGGGTGTAATGCCTGCTCCTATCAGCTTGGATCATGTAGATCAAGCTCAAGGCAGGAAAAGGGTGGCCTGTCTTGTCAGCTTGGATCTGTAATGTCTTTCTTAGAACATAGAACAGTACAGCACAGAACAGGCCCTTCGGCCCACGATGTTGTGCCGAGCTTTATCTGAAACCAAGATCAAGCTATCCCACTCCCTATCATCCTGGTGTGCTCCATGTGCCTATCCAATAACCGCTTAAATGTTTCTAAAGTGTCTGACTCCACTATCACTGCAGGCAGTCCATTCCACACCCCAACCACTCTCTGCGTAAAGAACCTACCTCTGATATCCGTCCTGTATCTCCCACCACGAACCCTATAGTTATGCCCCCTTGTAATAGCTCCATCCACCCGAGGAAATAGTCTTTGAACGTTCACTCTATCTATCCCCTTCATCATTTTATACACCTCTATTAAGTCTCCCCTCAGCCTCCTCCGCGCCAGAGAGAACAGCCCTAGCTCCCTCAACCTTTCCTCATAAGACCTACCCTCCAAACCAGGCAGCATCCTGGTAAATCTCCTCTGCACTCTTTCCAGCGCTTCCACATCCTTCTTATAGTGAGGTGACCAGAACTGCACACAATATTCCAAATGTGGTCTCACCAAGGTCCTGTACAGTTGCAGCATAACCCCACGGCTCTTAAACTCCAACCCCCTGTTAATAAAAGCTAACACACTATAGGCCTTCTTCACAGCTCTATCCACTTGACTGGCAACCTTTAGAGATCTGTGGATATGGACCCCAAGATCTCTCTGTTCCTCCACAGTCTTCAGAACCCTACCTTTGACCCTGTAATCCACATTTAAATTTGTCCTACCAAAATGAATCACCTCACATTTATCAGGGTTAAACTCCATTTGCCATTTTTCAGCCCAGCTTTGCATCCTATCTATGTCTCTTTGTAGTCTACAACAGCCCTCCACCTCATCCACTACTCCACCAATCTTGGTGTCATCAGCAAATTTACTGATCCACCCTTCAGCCCCCTCCTCTAAGTCATTAATAAAAATCACAAAGAGCAGAGGACCAAGCACTGATCCCTGCGGCACACCGCTAGCAACCTGCCTCCAATCCGAAAATTTTCCATCGACCACCACCCTCTGTCTTCGGTCAGACAGCCAGTTACCTATCCAATCGGCCAACTTTCCCTCTATCCCACACCTCCTCAGTTTCATCATAAGCCGACCATGGGGGACCTTATCAAACGCCTTACTAAAATCCATGTATATGACATCAACTGCCCTACCTTCATCAACACACTTAGTTACCTCCTCAAAAAATTCTATCAAATTTGTGAGGCACGACTTGCCCTTCACGAATCCGTGCTGACTATCTCGGATTAATCCGCATCTTTCTAAATGGTCGTAAATGCCATCCCTAAGGACCCTTTCCATCAATTTACCAACCACCGAAGTAAGACTAACCGGTCTATAATTACCAGGGTCATTTCTATTCCCTTTCTTAAACAGAGGAACAACATTCGCCATTCTCCAGTCCTCTGGCACCATCCCCGTGGACAGCGAGGACCCAAAGATCAACGCCAAAGGCTCTGCAATCTCATCCCTTGCCTCCCAAAGAATCCTAGGATACATTTCATCAGGCCCAGGGGACTTATCGACCTTCAGTTTATTCAAAACTGCCAAGACATCCTCCCTCCGAACATCTATTTCCTCCAGCCTATTAGCCTGTAACACCTTCTCTTCCTCAAAAACATGGCCCCTCTCCTTGGTGAACACTGAAGAAAAGTATTCATTCATCACCTCGCCTATCTCTACTGACTCCATACACAAGTTCCCACTACTGTCCTTGACCGGCCCTAACCTCACCCTGGTCATTCTTTTATTCCTCACATAAGAGTAAAAAGCCTTGGGGTTATCCTTGATCCGACCCGCCAAGGACTTCTCGTGTCCCCTCCTAGCTCTCCTAAGCCCCTTTTTCAGCTCATTCCTTGCTAACTTGTAACCCTCAATCGAGCCATCTGAACCTTGTTTCCTCATCCCTACATAAGCTTCCCTCTTCCTTTTCACAAGACATTCCACCTCTTTTGTGAACCATGGTTCCCTCACTCGGCCATTTCCTCCCTGCCTGACAGGGACATACCTATCAAGGACATCCAGTATTTGTTCCTTGAAAAAGTTCCACTTTTCATTAGTTCCTTTCTCTGACAGTTTCTGTTCCCAACTTATGCCCCCTAATTCTTGCCTAATCGCATCATAATTACCCCTCCCCCAATTGTAAACCTTGCCCTGCCGTACGGCCCTATCCCTCTCCATTGCAATAACAAAAGACACCGAATTGTGGTCACTATCTCCAAATTGCTCTCCCACAACCAAATATAACACTTGGCCCGGTTCATTTCCCAGTACCAAATCCAATGTGGCCTCACCTCTAGTCGGCCCATCCACATATTGTGTCAGGAAACCCTCCCGCACACACTGCACAAAAACTGCCCCATCCAAACTATTTGACCTACAAAGGTTCCAATCAATATTTGGAAAGTTAAAGTCCCCCATGACAACTACCCTGTGACCCCCACACATATCCATAATCTGCTTAGCAATTTCTTCCTCCACATCTCTATTACTATTTGGGGGCCTATAGTAAACTCCTAGCAACGTGACCGCTCCTTTCCTATTTCTAACTTCAGCCCATATTACCTCAGTGTGCAGATCCCCCACGAAGTGCCTTTCCGCAGCCGTTAAACTATCCTTGATTAACAATGCCACTCCTCCACCTCTTTTACCAGCTTCCCTACACTTAGTGAAACATCTATACCCCGGAACGTCCAACAACCATTCCTGTCCTTGTTCTACCCACGTCTCCGTAATGGCCACAACATCGTAGTCCCAAGTACCAATCCACGCCCCAAGTTCATCTACCTTGTTCCGGATGCTCCTTGCATTGAAGTAGACACACTTCAACCCACCTTCCTGTCTACCAGTACCCACCCTTGACCCTGATACCTTCCCCAATACCTCACCACCCTCACTGACTTCTGGACTACAACTCCCTTTCCCACTCCCCTGACAAATTAGTTTAAACCCCCCTGAAGAGCCGTAACAAATTTCCCTCCGAGGATATTGGTGCCCCTCTGGTTCAGGTGCACCCCGTCCTGTTTGTACAGGTCCCACCTTCCCCAGAACGTGTTCCAATTATCCACGTATCTGAAACCCTCCCTCCTACACCATCCCTGCAACCACATATTTAACTGCACTCTCTCCCTGTTCCTCAACTCGCTATCACGTGGTACCGGCAACGTACCAGAGATGACCACATGTTTCGTCTTGGCTCTCAGCTTCCAGCCCAGCTCCAGAAATTCCTGCTTTAAATCCCCGTCCCTTCTCTTACCTATGTCATTGGTACCAATGTGCACCACGACTTGTGACTGTTTCCCCTCCCCCTTCAGAATCTGGAAAACACGGTCTGAGACATCACGGACCTTGGCATCCGGTAGGCAACATACCATCCGTGAGTCTCTTTTGCTGCCACAGAACCTCCTATCTATCCCTCTAACTAACGAGTCCCCAATAACTATCGCCCTCCCGCTCTCCCCCTTTCCCTCCCGAGCCACAGAGACGGACACAGTGCTGGAGATCCTCTCACTGCGGCTCCCCACTGGTATGTCATCCCCCTCAACCGTATCCAAAGCGGAATACTTGTTGCTAAGGGGAACGACCACCGGGGATCCCTGCACGGACTGCTTCCTCCCAGCCCCTCTCACCGTCACCCATCTGTTTTCTTGTAGGGACTTTGGACCAATTTGTTTTTTTGATTGGAAAAAATTTAAAAAACACCCACAATGGTGACCCTGCTATTGTGACTATTTTTAAAATTCAAAATGCTTTTAAGTTGCGGAGAGGGTACTGCAAGTGGGAGGTGCCCGTTTGGTTTCTTACTCTGCTATAACAGGATGCTGCATCTTGTGTGCCAGAGGATCTCCGCTTCAGACAGATAACCTTCTGATAAGGAGACCAATCTGAAATGTTGCCTCTGATCTGCTGAGGACTTGCAGCATCGTCTGCTTTTATTTCAGACTTCCAATATCTGCATTATTTTCTTCTTTTCTGTAGAGAAGGCCAGGTATGGCCGCAATGTCGGTTGTACTGTTGGATGACCAATACTTAATATCCAAGCTCAAGATTAAAGAATAATCACTTG